>NC_050450.1:66260215-66560215 GCF_903995425.1 Onychomys torridus
CAATCAAAAGTCGCAAGCTGATTATTTTTCATTGATGTTCAGTCACATGGTCTTAGAATGATATTTCTATGGTTAGTTTTGATTTAGCTGTTCTTGTTTTAAAAACTTTACATTGATTCGTTGTGGGTTTTACATCATTGCATCCCATCTATTCATCGCCTACCTTCATATCTGTCATTCTAGCCTGGCAACCTGTCCCCAAATAAAATAAAATTTTAAAATAGAAACATAATATTCAAACAGCAACACAACAACAGAAACTCTAGCCATGGAAGCTGGGCCCATTGAGCAACAGTATATAATTTACTCTTTATTTTTACTTGTAAAGTATTCATATGCAATAAGTCATTGTCTGATTCAAGGTCACCTGTTTCTCCTACACTAAGTTGAACTGAGTACTCCACTGGAGCTTCCTCTTTGATATCCTGGTGTTGACTTGGGTCAATGGAGTCCTGCAGTTTTTCTGTAGAGTCAAATGCTCCAGCAATTCACAGATGAGGATGGATGTTGGGAGCTAACTCATAGCCCTGGTTATGGGTCTGTTCTCCCAGCTTCCTCTCAAAGTTCCATCAGGGAAGCTCTCTGGTAATGCTTCAGCTAGTTCCTCCAATGCAGTAGGCAGTAAGGAGAAGGGCTAGTCTCCTGCTCTCACACCCTTGGCAGCTCACCTGTAACCCACACCACTGGAGAACAATTCTACTCTTTTTGGACCTAGAAAGGTGCAGGGCCTTCTCTTCCTGAATGCTGCAATTAGTTGAGGACCAGTGCCAGTTCTCCCACTCTCATGCCCTTATGGCTGGGCTTCTCCATGTCCCCTGACAAACAGAGTGTGCTGCCCAGATAAGCCTTATTGCCTGCTTTTGACAGCTTTTGATGGGGGCAGAGCCAGACTCTCAGGTCTCATAACCAGGACCAGTTCTCCTGCTTGCATAAGGTGGCAAGGGGCAAAGAAGTGGGAAAAAGCATCTTTCCACATCCATGCCACCAACTGACTTTGCACTTCTTTTAATGTCCCATTTTCTTTGCATATTTTGAGACTGTTTCATCTACTACAGGTTTATAATTTGTTACATGTTTTTTCTGTGGTGAGATCTTGATCAACTATAATACTTTTCCTCATCTGAATTTACCTGTTGACTTAAAATAAATTTTATCTGAATATACATACCTAACTCATTGTTTTGGCTACTATATTGATGATTAATTTTGGGGTATTTCTTTATTTTAATATTTTTATGTTCTTATTTTTAAGTTGCAATTTTTATAGTCATCTTTTGTAGATTTTCACCTTTTTAACCTTAATCTCCAGCTTGTATTTTAATACATGAATTAATTACATTTGGATTAAAAAAAATATACGTCATAATTTACTATTTTCTCTCTTCTGTTTCTTGTGTTAGTCTCTGTCACTGTTTCTCATCTGTCTTTCTGTCTCTCCCTCTGCATGTTTCTTTTAATTTGGTTCATTTTTAATTTCCTTCAGTCTTTCATTAGTGTAATTTTTGTGTTTAGCTCTAACTGTATTTCATCTCAGTGTATTGTCTGTTATTTTTGTTTATATCCGTGGTGATTAACTCAAGAACCACTGCTAATTCCACAAGCTCATTTTCATTTGTAGTTTCATAGTACAAAAACCGTTTCTTGAACACACCCCATTCCTTCTGCTGTCACAAGTGTACTCCAGACTTGCATTCCAGTGGACTTAAACTTATAATTAGTAGATATTCGTGATTTTATAATTTCTTTGATGTAACAATTGACAGAAACAGTTAGGAAAGGTGTTAATTATGGTTTCTGTTCTGAGAGAGCACAGTCTCTTGAAGTTTTAGAAGGGCTACTTGAAAGAGTGAACCAGCTGCCCACAATTGTATTTCACAGGCTCCAAAAGCAGTGATAATCTGGTTCTTGCTCAATTCTTCTCTTTTTCTTTTTATTCACTTCAGGAAACCTAGCCACATGGATGATGCTCCCACCATTCATGGTGGATGGTCTCTCATATGTAGCATTGTATGTTATATACCATAGAGGCTCAGGACGTATGTCTCCCACTAATTCTAATATATAGTAACACGACATAAAACATTAACCATCACAGTCTGCCCTCTGAACAACTTGAAATCCAAACATAAAACCTGAAGTCATTAACATTCCCTCTTGCATGCAGTTTTCTGAGAATCATCCTAATCTTAACAATTTTGGTGGTTTGTTGTTTCAATACTCAGATACTCTTCTAAGACTGTAAGGAGTTTCTTAAAGTGAATTCCTAATTAAAGCAAACCAAACAAATAAACCTGAACACCTTCTTCTGGCATACAACACACAGAGGAGGGGGAATATTCCTCATCGATATTCCCTGAAACTTCATGTCCATCATCTGAGGCTTGTTGTGGCAATCATTCTGGTCTCCATGAGATCAGACCATACCAGCCCCACTTTGGGCAGCTCTATTTGTGCCTGGCAGCTTTTCTATGCAAATGTCCCATGGTTCTGGCATTTCCACATCATGGAGGTCTGTCACATGCCTCATGGGAATGGCAGGCATTTCTGGGCTTTTTTGAAAGGAATATAACCCTGCCACACTTAACTAGACTCAGTAGGATTCTGTACCCTTATTACAATCTTTCATGCCTTGTAATCTTACATTTGTATGGCGCAAGATCAGAATCCTGTGGATGGACACTGCTCAGCTCTGCTTCTTAGCTCAAGACTGTAGTCTAGCTTCCTAGCACAGACAGAAAGGCCCTTGACACCCTAAGCTGAACATGGGAAAGCAGTTCTGTGGGTGGTTGTTCTAAGCAGAGGCCCTTCAATGGACATGTTTGGCAAGATTTGCAATTTTGAATTAATTTGTATTTTATGTTTTTGTTAGCATTTGATGGATGAAGTTTATCCGTTCAGGCTCTTATGGCCAAGTAAAGAGAATGAGAAATCATTTTCGTATGCCCAAAACTCTTTAACGTTGCAGTTGCCTTCTCCAGACAGACCACTCTTTGAAGCATTTTTAAAATCCAGCCATCTTCCTTTCACTCATTCCAAGCTGTACTGTTTTATATATTTTCTTCTTTTCTTATCCAAGACCTAAGGAAGCGTCGAGAACAATAGTGTCACAGCAGACAAGTATGGCCGACTTGACAGTCTCCCACCAGAACTTAGTCCATGACTTCTGGATTGAGTCTCACTTCACATGTTCAGGATACAGACAGAATGTAGTGTAATAACAGACTGTAACTCCAAGGCCTATGCAGTCCAGTTCTGTCACCAACATCGTCAACACTCTTTGTGCCAGCTTTCTCTTATCAGTGTGCTCTTCTCATCTGTGTCAAAACACCAAAGGACTGCAAGGAATGTGGAGTTCAGATTGGCTCCACAGTTTGAGGGATACACTCCCACAGCAGAAGGGTGTGAAGCAGGGAGTAGGTGGTGGGTCATTTTCTCCACTAAGTTCCTATCTAATTTCATGGCCCTAGCTTCCCTTTCACCATGGGATCTACCTGATAGTTATAAATGAATGATACCTTTCCCCAAAGTTCTCAGTATTTTACCACAACAATAGGTAAAAAATAAATTAATCAATAAAAACAATATAACTACAACAGTCCATTTGTCCTCCCTACCTCCCAATAAGCTCTCACTGTTGATTTATTCATGATTTTGTTATCTGATAGTGACCAGTCATCTCTGGAGATCCACAGTTTTACATTTTTAGAATTCAAAAATGTTGATTCTCATGTGTCTCACCACGTACCTTCTAATATTTAACAGTTTCAGGTTACTCAGCTTCTTGATTGTATATTACAAGACTTTCAAAGGATTTGGGAAATTAGTCATTATTTCTTCAAGATCCTTATTACTTCACCGACATAAAAAGTCAACTCCAGATGGAATAAGGGACATCACATAAGCTTTGACACCTTTTACAGTGAAAGAAGAAAAGTAGAGGAATATACTTGAGCTCAATGGCCACAGAAAAGCCACTTTGAACAGGGACTCAGCAACAGGCACTATGACCAACAAATAAAATTGGACCATTTTGAAACCAAAATATCTTATTACAACGAAGACCAAAATAGCTCAAAAACAGAAGGAAACACAGATGAAAAAAAAATGGCCTTACAAGTAACATCTGCAAAGGCTTACTATCCCAAAATATTCAAGAACTCAAAAAGTAAAACATGTAAACAATCCAACAAACGGGCATTAGGACTAAACCAGAGTTCTGAAATGGAAAATTCCAAAATAGCTGAGGGAACTTTTTATTGGTTTTGTTTTATTTGTTTATTGTTATTTCTGGTTTTTTGCTGTGTCTTAAAATTCTTAAGCCATTAGAAAAATAAAAGTTAAAAATGCTTTGAGATTTTTCATACATCCCAGTCCAAATGCTAAATTCCAAATCAAAGATGACAAATCCAAGACGGAGTTGGGAAAAGAGGAATGTGTATTCATACTGATGGAGTAACACTGATGAACATTGCTATGGAACTAGTTTGGAGGTTTCCCAAACAATTTAAAAAAGATCGTACCACCTGACCCAATGCTACCACTCTGAAGGGTATAAAAGACTCTATTTGCCATATCCTTACTGTTAGTAGCTGATTAATTCCTGTTTATTGCTGCTCTGTTCACAATAGCCAGAAAATAGAATACCCAGATGTCCACCAACCTGAAAATGATAATGACAGTAGTATATTTAACAATGGACATTATTCGGCTTTAATAAAAATAAATTTTGCAATTAAATGGATAGAGGTCCAAAGAAACAATCATTTTTAATGAGATAACAGAGACTCAAAAGACAAGCTATCATGTTATTGGCTCATTTATGATGTTGGGTCTTTGAATCTTCAGATACATGTCTTCATTTGAAACATTCATGAAGGCTCACGGAAATACTAATAGATCCATGAAGGAGGACTTAGTAAGTGGAATTTAGATAGAATACACTACTACAATCTGCTAAAAGGAATAATGAAGAGAAGGCATTTTATTTTGGTAGAAAAAGTAGATAGTGCAATGTGTAGGAGGAATTATGGGAAGAGATAATAAACCAAAAACCCTAAATGGATTTATGGACAGCTACCACTGGTAAAATAACATATAGAAAATTATTTAAAATGGAATTTCCCTTAATGGGAGGAAACGAATGTCTCTACTAGGACACCATAGGTCAACAACCAACCAAAAAGCTTTGCTGTAGTGGGCATACTTCTTTAGTACTTATTTACCAGTGAGGGTCTCCCAAACCCCAAAGTTTTTCCATATTTAATCATCAGACGGCGAGAAGGCATGGTGCAACACCATACTATACCAGCAGCAACATGGTATTCCGAGACCGCTTCCTATAAGTGCGATAACGAAATATCGACCGGAAACGATTCCGATTTTCTGACCCCGCTGGTCCCGAGAAATCTTGAGTGGTGCCGAGTCAGGAATCCCGAGCATCAGACATGTGCCGCCCTGCCCAGGATCCCGCCTCCCCTTCCTTCCCTCCCCCCATCCTGTTCCCCCCCCCCCCCTCCCCCCCCCCCCCCCCCCCCCCCTTCCCCCCCCCCCCCCCCCCCCCCCCCCCCCCCCCCCCCCCCCCCCCCCCCCCCCCCCCCACACCCCCCCCCCCCCCCCCCTCACCCCCCCACCCCCCCCCCTCCCCCCGGCCCCCTACCCCTCCCCCCCCCCCCCTCTCCCTCCCCCCCCCCGCCTCCCGCTCCCCCCTCCCCCCCCTCCTCGCCCCCCACCCCACCCCCCCCTATCCCCCCCCCCCCCAGCCTGTCCTGCCCTGATCCTCCTCCTCTACAGGCTGCGCATAGGCTCTGGGGACCTGCTGACCATCTACGATGGGGATGACCTGACAGCCCGGGTCCTGGGCCAATACTCAGGGCCCCGTGGCCACTTCAAGCTCTTTACCTCCATGGCTGATGTCACCATCCAGTTCCAGTCAGATCCTGGGACATCGGTGCTGGGCTACCAGCAAGGATTTGTCATCCACTTCTTTGGTGAGCTTGTCACTGTCTGACTTGGACTGAAGATCCCAAATTACGGTGGGTCAAAGAGCGCAGCGCCGGGCAACAAGGAGCCTGGATGCCCTTTGTGACAAGCAAGACCTGGGAGGGCACCAGGCATCACCGGGAGCCTTTGGTTAGAGCAGGAGAGATTTGGGGAGGCAGCAGGAACTTCCTAACAAAAACAGGAAGCACAGAAAAGTGCCGGGGCCTTCCTTTCTGACAGTCTTGGACAGGAGTGATTTCCCTCCCCCTGCTTTGCCCATCTCTCAGGCCTGAGGCTCATGCTTCTGAGAGTAGAGACAAAGCCAAGATGATAATCCTGGAATCTTGGGAGACTCGGTGATGTCAGGGGATGGGCAAGCGGGTGGGGCTTGAGAAGGGAAGCTGAGTCCCTGAGCTTTCCTGAGCCAGTCTAGGCCCAGGATAATCTGCAGGAGCCAAAGAGACCTCAGGGTTGGCACAGTCACTTTGGTGCTGGCCAAGGGGCTGCATCTCCCTGCTTCTGTGTCCCCAGAGGTGCCCCGCAATGATACATGCCCAGAGCTACCCGAGATCCCCAACGGCTGGAAGAGCCCGTCACAGCCTGAGCTGGTGCATGGCACAGTGGTCACCTACCAGTGCTACCCTGGCTACCAGGTGGTGGGGTCCAGTATTCTCATGTGCCAGTGGGACCTAAGCTGGAGTGAGGACCTGCCCTCATGCCAGAGGGGTGAGTGTGCCTGTCCCCATGGTCCCTCCCAGCCTGACTCCTGTGTTCTCAGAGAAAATCTAGCACTGGTCCTGTTTCTACTAGTATTCTTGTTCTTCCAACTTGTCCCCTCAGTTTCCTTATCTGTGAAATAGACATGACCCCTTGTCGCAGGACTTCCAGGTAAGTCCTGCGAGCATTTCCCGCCTGGTTGATGACCGGGCAGTACTTGCCAACTCACACACATGGGAAAGGAATGGCTGGCTTTGCTGACCTTGGTGAGTGGAGAAAGGATACATCAGCAAAATGGTAGGCACAGTCAGGCCTGGTGTGTCACATGCCTGTAATCTCAGCATTCAGGAAGCTGAGGCAGGAGGATCAGGAATTTGAATACTGCTGAAGGTACAGTGTGAGGCATTTATAGCCCCCCAAAAGGTGTGTATAGGGGGGTGGCTGAGTGGCTAAGAGCACTTACTGCTCTTGCAGAAGACCCACTCTGGTTCCCAGCACTCACATCAGGTAACTCAGAGCCTCCTGTAACCAGTTCCAGGGGATCCAACACCTTCTTCTAGCTTTGGTGGGCATCTACATGTGTGCAGTACACATAAACTCCACACACATACATACATACATTTTTAAAAAATGAAGCAGGGGCTGGAGAGATGGCTCAGAGGTTAAGAGCACTAGCTGCTCTTCCAGAGGACCCAGGTTCAATTCCCAGCACCCACATGGCAGCTCACAACTGCCTATAGCTCCAGTTTCAGATGATCTGACAGCTTCACACAGGTATACATGCAGGCAAAACATGAGTTCACATGAAATAAAAGTAAATAATTAGAAAGAGAGAGAGAGAGAGAGAGAGAGAGAGAGAGAGAGAGAGAGAGAGAGAGAGAGAGGAAGGAAGGAAGGAAGGAAGGAAGGAAGGAAGGAAGGAAGGAAGGAGACAAAAGGCTGGGGATATAGCTCAATGGTAGAGTATCACCTGGCATGCATGCCATCCTGGGCTCTAACACCAAAAAAAGAAAGATGTGGACATTTAAATGAGAGTAGAGCCATATAGCCTGGTATTAGCTGGCCTGTGCCACGCTGAAGAAAACCAGGGTGAACAGGCCTTTCTTTTGTCCTGTCCTGATAGTGTCTCTAGCCTAGACTGGCCTCGAGCTTCTATGAAACTGAGGATTACTTTGAATTTCTGATCCTCCTGCCTCCACTTTCTTAACACTGGGATTACATCCACCATCTGGAGTGCTGGGATTACAGGCCTGCACCACCAGCCCGGGGTCATGTAGTGCTGTCTGTTAAATCCGGGGTTTCATACGTGCTTCCAAAGCACTCTTCCCAACTGAGCTGTGGCCCCAGATGCTGAGCCTCCCCTGCTTTTCCTTCCCCTCTGTCACAGTGACATCCTGCCGTGACCCAGGGGATGTGGAACACAGCCGACGTCTAGTATCTAGCCCCAAGTTTCCTGTGGGGGCAACTGTGCAGTACATCTGTGACCAGGGTTTTGTGCTGACGGGGAGTGCCATCCTCACCTGCCATGATCGTCAGGCTGGCAGCCCCAAGTGGAGTGACAGGGCCCCCAAATGTCTCTGTAAGTGTGGAGTGTGTGGGAGGGATGCCCTTTAGAAAGAGGGGGACCTGACACCTTCACCTGACTCTGCCTGCCTTGCAGTGGAACAGTTCAAGCCATGCCATGGCCTCAGTGCCCCTGAGAATGGTGCCCGCAGTCCTGAGAAGCGGCTTCACCCAGCGGGGGCCACCATCCACTTCTCCTGTGCCCCTGGCTATGTGCTGAAGGGCCAGGCCAGCATCAAATGTGTGCCTGGACACCCCTCACATTGGAGTGACCCCCCACCCATCTGCAGGGCTGGTGAGTGCTGCTGCTCCCTTAAAACCCTGTCTGGACCATAGATCAACCATTGTAGTAAAACAATTCCATGTGGAGAATCAGAAGCACCTGCCCATGCCCCTTCCTGTCCCCCAGTCTCTGCCCGTCTCTGATCTAACACCATGCAGGCATGGGCTCTCCCTGGTCAGTTCCTCCCCCGTGACCAGCCCACTTCTGTGCACCTTACATTGGTGGCTTGGTCCATCGGGCTCACCCACTGCCCTTGGCCCTCCCCTCTTGTTCCAGCCTCTCTGGATGGGTTCTACAACGGCCGTAGCCTGGATGGTGAGTCCCCATGCTTGGGAGCCAGATATGGTGGTCCCCTGCACTTGGTTCTCACAGCTCCCAGGCTGTGGGTTCCCACAGATGGAAGGCAGAGAGAGAGCAGTTTGGGCCTAGAAGAGCATAACGCTTCTTCTTGCCTACCCTAGCCAGCTAATGGGAGCTGGTCTCTGAATGCCCTTGAGAAGGGAGGGGACATAGGTTCTAAGGGACAGGGACATCAGCTCCAATCCCACCCACCCTTTGCTTTCAGTTGCCAAAGCACCTGCCACCTCCAGTGCCCTGGATGCTGCCCACATGGCGGCTGCCATCTTCCTACCGCTGGTGGCCATGGTGCTGCTGGTGGGAGGTGTGTACCTCTACTTCTCCAGGTGAGTCTGGCGTCTCTTCCTGTTCTACATACCCAACTCACTCCTGCCCTGCGCTCCTGCCTCCCAGGCTCCTCTGTTCTTACAGGCTCCAGGGGAAAAGTCCCCTGCAACTTCCCCGAACTCATCCTCGCCCCTATAACCGCATCACGGTGGAGTCAGCGTTTGACAACCCAACTTATGAGACTGGAGTAAGTATCCATGTTGGCCTAGAAACCTCATCAGGACTCAGTTCTTTGCCCCTCCTTGGCCTTGGGAAGGTGGATTCTGGCCCCAGCAATCTACAAGTGTCCAACTTCCCGCAGTCTCTTTCCTTTGCAGGAGACGAGAGAATATGAAGTTTCCATCTAGGTGGGAGCAGCCCGTGGATGCACACGCAGGCCTGCACCACAGGCCAGTGGCAGGGCTGCCGGCTCTCTGCTGTCCCTTCACCTCCTGTACATACCACCTGGGAAGAGACACCACCAATCCCTCAAGAAGTTGTACCCTTCCCTGCCTGCAATGCCCACGGTGGCCTATTTTCTTGGCGCCACTGCCCACTTCGGGCCTTTCTTTGGGTCCGAGTCAGGTGCCCCTTGACAGAACAGAGCTGGAGCACATTACCACCAGCCGGCATTCTCCTGCTTCTCTTATCCTGGACCTCAGGCAGAGCAGAGGCACTTTCTACACATTGCCATCATCCGGCCCTGGCATGTGGGGACTCCGGAAGAGCTGATTTGTAGCAGTGGAAATGGGACCAGAGTGTCCCCCACAGGGCTATCACCAGTGGCCAAAATGATTCTCAACGGTGACCTCTTGGTAGTCCTGGCATGCCACCACCAGCCCCTCGGGGCGATGTCTAGTCTTCTCTAACGGCTCAGAATTGGAGTTATGCCTTCTGCCCTGTCCCAGGGAGGTGAGGATTTTAAGGAATCTTAAAAGGTTCAGGGACTCTGTCCCAAGCTCAGGTTGGGCTTCACTGGACACTCATGCTCCACACCAAAGCAGGACACCCTACTGCTCCCCAGCATCCCTCTACTCTGAGGAGGGACAGACCTTCCTTGATGTTTATCTGGCTGTCACAAATGCCCCCCTTTCCCACGAGTCCCTCTTTTGAGCCACGCACCATGCACCTCCTTCCTGCCACTGTGTTATGGCACACCAGGAGAGGGCAGGTACATTCTGGAGAGGAGCGGAAGTCCAAGGACCCAGGAATGTGGCCCAGAACTAAAGTCAGAAATCCCAGGAGGAAGCCCAGTCCAGACCGAAGGCCACTTTGTACATACGATGTATTATATGGGATCTGGGCTCCAGCCAGAGAACAATCTTTTATTTCTGTTGTTTCCTTATTAAAATGGCGTTTTTTGGAAAAAAAAAACTATTAAGCAGTGTGAACGGTGCTTTCTTGGAGGGAAGAGAGGTGGTAGATGAATGTGATGTGGATCTTGGCATTCGAAGACCTGCTGGACCCACCAATCAATCACCCCTAGATTTTATGAGAAAAAGTGTTATATATAGTTCATTAGGCAACACTGCCCCAAGACATTAGTGTCACAGATGGCTGCTCCAGTGAGAGTCCCTATGGTTAATACCACAGGGGTGTGGGGGCTCGCTACCTCAAGTGCTCATCCACCCCAATGCTTCCTTTCCTCCTCTTTGTTGTGGCTTAGAACTATAGATTGGCCCAGTCCCAAACCCCTTTAGAACAGCTGGACTGCTGACAAGGCCCCAAGTCTGGTGCAACTTTCCTTCTGCTTCTTCCTATCAAGTGAAGCTTGAGAGCCTGGAGTCAGATGGAACCCTTGTACACAAACTGGCTAGCTTGGCTTGGCCTCAGAAAACATCCAGACTGTGAGCAGGGGGACAGGGCACCCTGGGGGCACAGGCAAGCCCTCCCCATCGGCTCTTTAAAGTGGCTGTGGAAATCGCTTCTCAGCCTTTTGGCTAAGATCAAGTGTAAAGTGGCTGCTGGAAATATACATACAAGTAACATTATACAGACTGAGCAGGTTTACTTATATATTTAGAAATGTGTGTGTGTGTGTGTGTGTGTGTGTGTGTGTGTGTGTAGTCACATATGTATATGACAACAATTAATTTTAAAATATGTCATGAATTTGAAAAAGAGCAAGAAGGGGTATATAAGGGGAGTTGGAAGGAGGAAATGGAAGGGAGGAATGATGTAATTATAATCTCAAAAAATAAAAGGTGGGTGGTGGTGGCCCGTGCCTTTAATCCCAGCACTTGGGAGGCAGAAGTAGACAGATCTCTGAATTCAAGGCCTATCTGGTCTATAGGACAGCGGGCCACACACACACACACAAAATCCTATCTAGTAAAAGTCAGAAACTAAAAATAAAGACTGGACATGGTGGTACCCAGCACTTGGGAGGCCAAGGCAGGTGGATCTCTGTGAGTTTGAGGGCTACAAAGCGAGTTCCAGGACAGCCAGGGCTTTTACACAGAGAATCCCTGTTTCAAAAAACCAAAAATAAATAAATAAATAAAATTTAAGAAGTGGTGGCTTGCCCCTTCTCTATGGCCCCTAAAGCCTTCAGAGATGAAAGTATCTTCCCAGGAGGGAGGCAACAGAGAATTATGGGCAATCGGAAGATAAAAGACAAAAATCCTTGAAAGGAAGGCCAGCATCCACTAGCACCTTCTGTTCCTACAATCTTCAACGGGAAGATGTAGACCAGAAATTCCTCCCAGCCTCTGCTTCTATGCCGCACGCACACGTCTGGGGTTTCCAGTTCATTCACCATGCAATACCTAGGTTGACCACAAGAGGTCGCTTCCAAAGGCTTCTGCATCCCACCTGCTCTCTTTCCTGGAGTCCCCTTGAAAACCCTGAGCTGGAGCTCTCCAAGGTGGCACCAAGTCCTGCCCCCACTGGGCTGACCTCATCCTTCAGGCTCCAAAAGAAAGGAGTGTGGAGTGATTTGTTCCTCTGGCACCTGTCAACAGAGCCAACTCCCATTTTCCTCATTAGCCCATTGCCCACTCCTGTCTTTAGCTGCAATGACTGTGTTGCTCAAAGAGAAGCCTTGCTCACTGGGCATGTGCCAGCAGCTCACTTCTCCGTCCAGTAATACCTTCAGGCTGACACAGCAGCACAGCTGTGCTCTGGGTAGTAGGAAGGAAGCCAATGAGAGAGGGCATATGAGGTTTCAATTTCTGAGGTCATGTGGCATAAAGCCTGGCCTCTTCGTTCAAGGAACACATCGCAGCCCTCTCCTCTGAGAGTCACATCTCAGGCCTATAGTTACTAATCTATTGTTGGCCATGGTGACGATGGAAGTCAGAGAGCTGCCAATTTGCATGACATTCTCCATTTCTGTGTGGCCTTATTCTTTCCAGGCACCACCACAAGGCCCTCTGAGAAGTACAAAGTCATACACACACACCTAAAACTTCACACAGTTATCCATATCCGTTTTGACCTATAGTTCTGACTGTCCTAAAAGGACAACAGTTCCTCAGAGACAGTAAACATGGTGTAGTGGACACATTCTGCCCTATGAATCAAGAAATGTTTCCTTTTTAGGTTTGCTATAAATGCACTACAAAACCTAAGCAAATCACTGCTCCACTCTGTGTATCTGGAAATGAAGAGTTTAAATCAAATAGTCTCCTTGTCCTTTCTAGTTTTAGGACTCTGAGAATGATGTGTGCAGTAACATAAAAATGAGTTTAGGTGGGGAGTGGAGAGATGGCTTAATGGTTAAGGGCACTGGCTGCTCTCCCAAAGGACCTGGGTTCCATTCCCAGCACCCACACGGCAGCTCACAACCGTCTGTTAACTCAGTTCCAGGGAATCTGGGACCCTCACACAGACATACATGCAGGCAAAACACCAATGCACATAAAAATAATAAATCTTTTTTAAAAATGAGTTTAGGGGGGTTGGGGATTTAGCTCAGTGTGAGTTAGCAAGCACAAGGCCCTGGGTTCGATCCTCAGGGGGGAAAAAAATGAGTTTAGATGTTGGGTGGTGATGTGCACACCTTTGATCCCACCAATCGGGAGGTAGAGGCAGGAGGATCTCCCTGAGTCTGAGGCCAGCCTGGTCTACAGAACAAATTCCAGGACAGCCAGAGCTGTTACACAGAGAAACCTTATTTCAAAAAAACGAAGAAGAAGAAGAGAAGGAGAAGGAGAAGAAGGAGGAGGAGGGGGAGGAGGGGAGGAGGAGGAGGGGGGAGGAGGGGAGGAGGAGGAAGGGAAAGGAGGAAGGAGAAGGAGAAGGAGAAGGAGAAGGAGAAGGAGAAGGAGAAGGAGAAGGAGAAGGAAAAAGAGTTTATGAACAGCCAGGCATAGTAGCAATAGTAGCACACGTTAATCCCAGAAATGAAACCGAAAGCAGAGGCAGTAGGATTTCTGTGAGTTCATGGCCAACCTGGTCTACATAGCGAGTCCTAGGCCAGTTAGGGCTTTAGAGTAAGACTGTCTTTGGAGAAGAAAGCGGGGGGGGGGGGGGGGGAGAAGAAGGGAGAAAAAAGAAGAAAGGCTGGGCACAGTTGTGTTTCACTAATATTAATTAACGTCTAGCAGAGTTTATTCATCCAGTTCCCTTCTCAACTGCTTCATCCGCAGTTCGGCAGAAGTATCTGTCCATATCGGAAAGCGGTAATAAGGGGATAACAGCGCACACCCAAAGAGAAATATGTCTCTCTACCCAGAATTTGAGGTGAGGGGATCAAACTACAAATCCCAGTACCCTTCCCAGCAGTCTTCCCATCCCCCGGCCCCATACATCCTACGGTACAGTGCAGCGTCTGCATATGAAACTACAACTCCCACAACTCATCAGACCCATCGCGATTCTTACTCCCAGGGTGCAATGCGTTCCCGTTCACCCTTGAATACTGCGCGTTGCAAGTTGGGGATTGAAGTCAGCTGTAGGCAGGTAGCTGGGCGTTGTCAGGATTACGGTCTGTTTGGGCTTTTGACTTCCTCTTTAAGAGTGGTTCTCTGGGACAGTGGTTAACAGAGGGTAGTAAGAGACAGCTTGAGCTATCCTTGGTTCCATCGCGATGCAAGGCAGCGATGTTCGTGCTAAAATTAAGTGTCGAGAGTGGGAGTTAAGTGGAAACAGCAGCCATCCAAACCGCCACCCAAAGCGTCGTTTTTTGTCGCAATGGCTTTTTTTTTTTTTTTTCCTTTACCAATATGGCGGCCCGCTCCAGCCACACCTGATGCTGGAGGCAAACAATCCACTACAACATCCCTATGAGTACTACTACCGCCGACAGCATACCAGCTCCATACAACATCACATCTTGGTGACTGAGGACTCCAAAGGCATGGTAGCCCAAATCCCATGGCCAAAATGGCGAAAGGAGAAGCTTTCTTGTGCAGGCCGCCAGGTGACAATACGCCTGCGCGTGAGGCGGGTGCGTTGTTAAGGGACAGGAGGGTGGCAACCCAACACGCCTGCGCGGGAACACAGACCACGGTCTGCACACAAACACCAATGGGCGAAGCGTCCCCAGGTTCCTGCGGCTGCGCCATGACCCCTACGCGCTTTCCCAGGCGCCTGAGCGAGGCCTCAGGTCCCGCCCTTTTATCTCAGTACGCTGGCGCACGGCAGAAAGGCGGTGCTTCTGGGCTCCAGACGAATGCCAGCGCGGCTGCGCGCAGGGGGGTACCCCATCACCGCGGCTGCGCGGGAGCCAGGCCGCCGGCTGTCACTGCGGTTGCGCGCGGCGAGCGGCGATCCCGGGGCGCCTGCGCGGGTGGCTTTGCGGGCGCTCGCGGTAAGTTTGCGCCAAGTGCGCGGCAGCCGGGACGCAGACGGCGGCAGCGGCGAGAGGCGGAGCCCGGGGACCACCCCCCATCATCCTCCCCCGAGTCACCTCACGTCTCACAACCTCACCTAACCTCTCACCCCCCCTCCGGTCCCCCAATCCCGGGATGGCAGTGCCCTCCAGCCTTCCCGGCCGGACCAGCGGTCGCCAGCGCCAGCTTTAGCCTGTGGGCCTAGGCCCCGCCGAGGCCTGACCCCCCCAAGCCGGGACCCACTGTGCAGCCAGCCGCCGGGCCGGGGCTGAGGGGTTGCTCCCCTCTCACGGCCCTTGGGGAGGACGCTGCCGTCCCAGGGACTGGGGGCCGGGGGGTGGGGGGGAGCCAGGGCGAGGAAGTCGGAACCTGTGTTGGGAAGAGAGAAGGGGGTCGGGGGTCAGGAGTGCCCCCTTCCCCCGCCTCCCCCCTCCCCCCGGGGCTGGGGGGGCCGGAGCAGAGAGCGCCCAGCCCGGGAGGTGGATGAATGTGGGAGAAAATGGAGACCAAGACGATCGTCTACGACTTGGACACGTCGGGGGGGCTGATGGAGGTAAGAGTGGCCCTCATCCCCTTCCCCCAGTGCTGGGAGGGAACCTCCGCCCCACAAAGCCGGCCCTAAGCTCGAAGCGCCAGAGGGCCGGGGAAGGGGGGGGGTGTTTCTTCCTCATCCAGTCTCTCCCTCCCATCTTTGCAATTTGGGGGACTGAGCCTGAGCTTCCGAGGATGTTTGCAGCAGTTGCACCTACCCGCCGCCCTCGATTTGCTCTCCTGAGGCTTCAGCCCACTCCATTTCATTGCACCCGCAGGCCTCCCCACCCCCTTCTTGTCGGCCCCTTTGTGCTTCCCCCTGCACGTCCGGGTACCAAGCTTCGGGCCTCTCGGAGCCGGGCTTTGGAGTCCCCCACTGTCCATACAAGGAAGTGGCGAGAAGGGAACCGCGCACCCTCTCCCCATCCCCCTACCCTGATCCTCCCCATTCGGAAGGAGCTTTTCTCGTTGTTGTGCTGCAGGAACGCAGTTAGGGTGGGCTCCCCCTGGTTCCGGGGACCCAGAGGTTCTGGGAGCAGCCTGGATGGGAGGAAGAAGGACAAAAGGGGGAAGAGGGGTGGGTGACGGAGAAGCCGCGCCTCGGGGACTGCGGGCCGCCCGGGAGCTCCGAATGTGCACACATGCCGTTTGTATGTGTGTGCAGCAAATCCAAGCTCTGCTGGCTCCCCCCAAGACGGACGAGGCAGAAAAGCGGAGTCGGAAGCCGGAGAAAGAGTCCCGGAGAAGCGGCAGGGCCACCAACCACGACAGCTGCGACAGCTGCAAGGAAGGTGGGGACCTCTTGTGCTGCGATCACTGCCCTGCCGCCTTCCACCTCCAGTGCTGGTAAGGGCTGGGGACCCCTTTGGAGCCCGCTGGCAGACCCTTCTCGGCACATTCCTTCACCAGGCCTGCAGAAATAACGGGCGCTCGCAGCCGCTAGCTGACTCTGCAGCCGCTGGGGCGAGCGCCTCTGCGATCCCGGCTTTTGCCGGGATCCGGACGATTTGCGGGAAGGAGCAGCGGCGTGACCCCGGGATGGGGGTTGGGAGGAGCGAGGTGAGCCCCATCAGAGATTGGAAGTAGATAGGGAGCTGGGACTGATGGGGCCGAGTGCGGCCGGCGCCGGCGGCGGGGGAGGAAGGGGAGGAGCTCCAGGTCCAGTGCCGCTTGGCGGCCGCGCGCTCCCGCCGCCCTCAGGGCTCCTGCCTGCCTGAGCTCTCCTTGGGGTTGGTGCACGGAGCCCTCGGCCACCCAGTTCGCCCCGGTTCAGACCCAGGCGAGCGGGTACTTGCGCCGGTGTAGGAAATCATGGAGGGTGTCTCTCGAGTCCACTTCTCTGCCTTTCTGTTTACAATATGGCGACCTGCCTTTAAATTTTATTTTTATTCTCAGCGCCATTTTGGCTGCATATATGATTTGCAAACGTCTCTGGGAGAACGGTGGGGGTAGCCCTTGAGCCCTTTTACAGCAGCTCCTCTAGGGCCAGGGCTAGGATCTCGCCGGCTTGATCCCTTTCTCTGCAGCTTGCCCCCTGTTGCCACTCCAGAGCTGCCTCCCTCCTCCCTCTTCCCTCCTCCCTCCTTGCTCGGCTGCCTCTTAGGAAATCGGGCCCAGTTAGACAATTAAAATTGCCCTTGGGCGCCGATTTCTCTTCCCTGCTCTGGATCAACGAGCCCTTCCCCACAAAATTCTTTGCTGCTGGGGCAGGATTGTATTTGGTGGCCCCGGAAAGGCAGTTTTAAGGAGCTGAGAGCTGGAAAGCTGTTCGTTCTCTCAACCCAACTGAATGGGGGAGGGGAGGGGTTGACCGCCGGTGCTTGATCTTCTCATTGCAGAACAATCCGGCAAAAAAGATAGCTTGCACTGTCTTCTGCCAGAAGATTACCTTTCTGCCCTGTGCAGAAATCCCACATCTGCACTTGGAACCCAAATGGCCTCTTGTTCTGTTCAGCAACAGTTGACTGAGGCTAGTGTCTGGGAGGAGAGGTTCCTGGGGCGGATAGGGGCTGTTCTGTTTGTTCCCACTTAGATTGGGAGGGAGGGGGTCCTGGTTTTTTGTTTTCTTTTGATTTGGTTTTTTTTTTTTTTTTTTTCTTTTTTCTTTTTGTGCTGCTCTTTTTAGCTGGTGTTGCCCATTTTAAAGCCTCTTGTTTTATAAAAAAAAAAAAATGTTTAAGGTCTCTCTCCCCAGTTCTATCCAAGACCATCTCTTGTGGAATAATCCCTGCTGTATTTGTACTAATTGCAGGTTTTATTAGGTGACTGATACTGAGCTAATTAAGACTGTGGTCAGGAGTTATGTGCGACATTCCCATTACTAATTCCAAGACACTTTTGCCTAGGAGGGCACCCCATCTTGGCTTGTAATGTTCCAGGGACAAAAAATATTATCCTGGAGGAAGCTTTGCTATTGGCCTTTACATTTTTATTATGAAGTGAGTAATGCCTGTGGGTTTTGTTTTTAGCCTTTACTTCCTTGCAAATGTAATCCACCTGCAGAAAATATCTCTGATCCAGTTTCTCTTGCTAGTCTTTAGTTTGGGGTGTGAGTTAGGTTAGCCTCACTCTAGCCCAGCTTGGTCTTGAACTCAGTCATCCTCCAAAGTGTACATCATCGTGCCTGGCTCTCCTTTGCTGTTCTTGAGCACAGGAGAAATTTGTACCTGAATCTGTGTTGCTTATGGTTTTTATTGTCCTTATTTGATATATTACTAAGCTGTGCTTTACATTTCTTTTCTTTTTCTTCCTTTTTCTATGATTTTTGAGACAATCTTGCTGTGTAGCCCTGTTTAGTTTGGCTTGCCTTGGTACTTACTATATAGCCCAGGATGACTTCCAACCTATGCCAATCATCCTGTATCAGTCTCCTGAATACTGGGATTACAGGTGTGCACCACCATGTCCAGCTGTTTTTATTTATTTGTTTGTTTATTTAAGGTTTGGGCTAATATTTATTGCCTCTAGGGTGAAGTGGGTGTTAACTAAGATTGGTGATTCCTTATTAAGAATCTGAAGCATCTTAATAGCATTTGCTTCACAATCATGAGGAACAGAATTCAGATCCCAGCACCCACACAGCAAACTGGGGGGTCTTACATATGCCATTAGCTCCAGTTTTGGGTGTGTGGGGGGCAGTGGGCAGAGACAAGGGATTATTGGCCTTGCTGGGAGCCAGGTTGGTCCAGGTCATAGCTTAGCTGAGAAAACACCTAGAATTCTCAAAGGAATAGGCAGAGACTAATGGAGGACACCCAGTGCCCTCTGACCTCCCTGCTTAGGAGTATGCACTTGGACACATGTACCTTCACTCATTACATATACAGACACACATTAGTTTTAGTTTCTTAAAAATTACATTTATTGCCAGAATGTGGTAGCATAAGCCTTTAATCCCAGCACTTGGGAGGCAGAGGCAGATGGATCTCTGTTAGCCCAAGGCTTGCCTGGTTCCAGAACAGCCAGGGCTGTTACACAGAGAAACCCTGTCTCAAACAAAACAAAACCCTTGTTATCTGTGGGGTGCCGTTGAGTAGAGGCAGAAGCCAGGGCACAGCTTTCAGGAGTCAGTTCTCTCCACCAGTGTGGTCCAAGGGATTGGACTCAGGATGTCAGGTCGCCATGTTTGGCAGCAAGTACCTTTACCTCCTGAGACATCTTGCTGGCTCCTAAAATAAATACCCTTTAATTAAAAAAAAAAAAAAAATTGAGGCATGGAAAAAGTGTGCTATCTTTTTGCCTAAGGTTGGGCTTTTAAACTCTTAAAAGCTGAAGTCTGAATCTTTTAATAGATGAGTGTAAATCTTGTCAAGTTTTAACTGCCATTTCTGCTTTAGCTGGAAGGAGGAAGGAGGGACCTTAGTTGTTGATGAGACTCAGGCTTGCTCAGGCTATGCATTTCATTGACTACTTCCTCCCTTTCTTTCCGAGACCATGAATCAGAACTGGTAATCAGAGGTTTGAAAATGGTAGTGAATGGGGTAGGATTTGTTTCACATCTTCAGTGCTCCCTTGGAAGGTGTCAGTACTGGATGAATGTACCATTGACTTATCTGAGTTACTCTCTAAATCACAGAACAGAATCTAAGTATGAGTGAAGGAGGAGGAAGCCATCTCATAGAATGCCCTGGGTGCTTTCACTTCCTAAGTGAGAGTTTCCCTACTTTTCCGTGTTTTTTTTTTCCCCCAAAGATTTATCTATTTATTATGTGTACAGAAGAGGCTTGCCAGATCTCATTACAGATGGTTGTGAGCCACCATGTAGGTGCTGGGAATTGAACTCAGGGCTCCTGGAAGAGCAGCCGGTGTTCTTAACCTCTGAGCCATCTCTCCAGCCCCCACTTTTCTGTGTTTTAAGCCACATTCTCCAACAAAATTGAAGTACTAATTCAGCCAGAGTTGTGAAGTCAGGCAGTTCGAGTGTGTTTTCAGTAGTTTTCCTGTTATTGCTTATTTGTGTGGGGGTGAGGTCAGATATAACTGTATTTTCTCCTGTTTTCCCTTTGAACTGGCCGAGGCTGTTCACTTAGGTAAGCATAGTAATGACAGTGCCCCTTGTGGACAGAGTGTGCGAGAGTGAGGTTGGGGTTTTATTAATGCTCTGGATCACAATTCCAGTGCTGCTGTGTTCTCTTCATTGAAAGCTCTATGAGACAATTAGGTAAGGGTCTGCTTGCCTTTAATCCCAGCATTCTAAAGGATGAGGCTAGAGTATTGAGAATTCCAAGCCTGCCTGGGCTATATAGAAAGACCCTGTCTGAAGAAAACAAGCAGAGAAAAGAAAAGAAAAGAAAAGAAAAAGCTCTGTGAGACAAGTCCTCTGTGTGACTGTTTTTGTCAGTATGCTTATAGTAATCAGTATATATTAAAATGTCCCAGAAGTACGTCCTTTTGGTAGGATGATACTGGGGGTTGAACCCAGCTAGGGCCTGGTAACTCTCCTTCCACAGTTTCCCATGTAGCCAAGATTGTCAACCTGAATTACCAAGCCTAGACAGAAGTGATGCCTAGGCAAACCTTATTTATCTCTTGGACTTAATACACAGCACTAAACTACAGATTTTTCTGAGATTAGTCCCCTCACTGGAGGAAAGGACTGGTCACAACTTGCTTTGTGCTGCCTTTCTATCAGGGATTCATCCACTGTGCAAAGTCATTCCAGTTGCATTGTTCTGGGTTTTCTGTGATGATCCTCTGGGTTAGGAAATGAATTGTTCTGTGCTTGGTATTAATAACCTTGGAGTAATAATAGGAGTTACTATACCTGCCCCTGGAAAACTAGAAGGTTTTCATGTGTCCCCTGGTGATCCTGACCTTCGTTGTCATACTTGTGTGTAAGTTGAGCCTTCTGAAAATCTGATCTACATAGACAGATCCCTAAAAATCTGTTAAAAAGTGGATAGCTGGGCTGGAGAGATGGCTCAGCAGATAAAAGCACTGGCTGCTCTTCCAGAGGACCCAAGTTCAAGTTGGGCACCCACAGTGGCTCACAACCATCTGTAACTCTGGTTCGTCTGATGCCCTCTTCTGGCCTTTGTGGATACCAGGCACACAAGTAGACATATATGTAGACAAAACACCTGTACACATAAAATAATTTTTACTTTTTTTTTCTCTCAAGACAGGGTTTCTCTGTGTGGTCCTGGGCCCTGCCTGTCCTGGAACTCACTCTAGATTAGGTTGACTTCTAACTCAGAGATTCACCTGCCTCTGCCTTTCCAGGGCTGGTATCAAACATGTGCACCACTGCCACCACCTAGCTTCATTTTAATCTTAAAAAAGTGGGCTGACAGTGGAACTCTCGTTGAGATCAGTCTTTGTGTTTGTGTTGGGAGGGTTACTGTTGCTGATAGAGTGACTGCCACAGAGCAGCAGCAGGAATGAGGCCACTGCAAAGTGGGTGGTTTCCTCTTAAAACGGCTTGTGGAATTTTGCTCCAAACCGACAGGAACCAAAATGGTCTGATTGAGAAGTGCATCCACTTGAGCAGATCTCAGCGTGGTCCCTTCCCGTCAGACAGATTTCTGTAGCGTTTGCCTCCGCCTGTTATATTTGGAATTGTTGGCTGGCTTTCCTCTCTCTGGTGTTGGCAGCAAGATCCGAAATGAGGTTTTCGAAGAATAAGAGTGAAAAGGTCTCTGTGTGCAGGCAAAACTAAGCTCAACTTGGAGTTTTGCATGTTTAATTGCCAGTGAGTCATAACAAAGGTTTCATACATACAATGGCATCTACAAGTTTTCTGCCTTGAAAAATCTTTCCCTCTAAACTTTTAAGAATGTTCTGATTATGTTGTGTTTGGTTCATTGGACTAATAGGTAACCAGTGAATTAAAATATGTAGGTTTAGCCGGGTGGTGGTGCACATTTTTAATCCCAGCACTTGGGAGGCAGAGGCAGGTGGATCCCTGTGAGTTCGAGGCCAGCTCTGTAGAGAGCGAGATCCAGGACAGGCACCAAAACTACACAGAGAAACCCTGTCTCCAAACAAACAAACAACAAAAAATAGGTAGTTTTTGTTGTTGTTTTTTGTTTAATCTCATGAATCTGCTTTCTAAGTACTTAGAAATCTGGTCCTGAGGAACTGCAGGTGACAGTGTCTTGGATTCCTTTCCCTCACTCTATCCCACGAACTAATATTATCCTGCAGTAAACAAACCTAAGTTGGTTTTATGTTTACTTTATTTACTTACTTACTTTGTCTTTACTGTGATCAATTGGGATCTAGATGTGTTTATAACAGTCCACTTGAAAAAGGAGTGTTCAGCTTGAGCTCAGATTCATAATGCATGCTTTTTTTTTAATGTGGGGCTTGGCTGTTAGTCTTAGATAAGTGGTTAGTACAAAGATAAAGGATACTCATTGTTTAAAAATACTAGACTAGGGGCTGGAGAGATGGCTCAGTGCTTAAGAGCACTGACTGCTCTTCCAGTGGACTGTGGTTCGATTCTGAACCCCCCCACATGGCAGCTCACAACTGTCTGTAACGTCAGTTCCAGGGGACCTGACACCCATGGGGAACACCAATGCACGTTTAAAAGAAAAAACTAGAATAGGCCAGGTGGGAGGGGAGACAGCAGTTAAAACATTTGCTGTGCTAGCAAGAGGACTGAAGTTTGACCCACAAACTCATACAAATGCCAGATGTGTGTGGCAGGCTATCTGGAAGAGCATCCTAGGAAAGCCAGACTAGTCATACTGGTGAGCTCTGGATTTGATAGAAGACCCTGCCTCAGAGAATAAGGTAGAAGAATCAAGGAAAATTCCCAACATCCACCTCCAGTTTCCACATGCACACTCGTCTGCACACAGATGTAGACTTTGAATAAGGCAGAGGCAGGGAAATTATCACAAGTTTAAGGCTAGCCTAATCTTACAAATGAGTTCTAGACCAGCAAGGGATACATAGTGAGACCCTGTCCCAAAGGAGTTAGGGGTGGGGTAAAGATTAAGAACACTGGCTCTTCTTCATAGGACCTGGGTTTAATTCCCAGCACCCTCATAGCATCTGACATCAGTATGTAACTCCAGAGACTACACTACTCTTTTCTTTGGCATCAAGCATGCACATGGTACCCAAACATATATGCTGTCTAATCCCAAACACTTTTTTTTTTTTTTTTTTGAGACAAGGTTTCTTTGTAGTTTTGGTGCCTGTCCTGGATCTCACTCTGTAGACCAGGCTGGCCTTGAACTCACAGAGATCCACCAGGCTCCGCCTCCCAAGTGCTGGGAATTAAAGGTATGTGCCACTGCTGCCTGGCCCTCTTACATATTTTTGTATGTTGTCATATGACTGAACTGTTTTTAGTTTTAATAGTATGCACCACCACCGCCCAGCTATTTTTTTTTTTTAATTAAAGAAAAATGAGGTATAATTTTGGTATATTTGTGGCCCAAATGGTTTGAGTTTAAAAAGGAAATAGCAGATATATTAAAAGTAGGAAAAGCTGAGCAGTGGTGGCGCATGCCTGTAATCCCAGCACTTGGGAGGCAGAGGCAGGTGGATCTCTGAGTTCGAGGCCAGCCTGGTCTACAAAGTGAGTACCAGGATAGCCTCCAAAACTACAGAGAAACCCTGTCTCGAAAAACCAAAAAAAAAAAAAAAAAAAAAAAAGGTAGGAAAGAAGGTAAGTTTTCTGTGAAATGATAGGTTTTGTTTTGTTGTTTTGCTGGTGCTGGGATCCATCTAAGGACCTTTCACATGCTGGTCAAGTGCTTTATCACCTAACTATAGCCCAGCCAGGTGGTTAGTTTTCACATGCTAGTCAAGTGCTTTATCACCTAACTATAGCCCAGCCAGGTGGTTAGTTTTCACATGCTAGTCAAGTGCTTTATCACCTAACTATAGCCCAGCCAGGTGGTTAGTTTTCACATGCTAGTCAAGTGCTTTATCACCTAACTATAGCCCAGCCAGGTGGTTAGTTTAGCTTTGTTTTGTTTTTGTCTTTGTCTGTTTTCTTTTTCTTTTTTTTAAAAACAGGGTTTCTCTGTGTAGTTTTGGAGCCTGTCCTGGAACTCGCTCTGTAGACCAGGCTGGCCTCGAACTCAGAGATCCACCTGTTTCTGCCTCCTGAGTGCTGGGATTGAAAACATGCACCACCACCATTTAGCTGCCTTTGTTTTTGTTCGTTTGTTTGTAAGTTTTGGTGCCTGACCTTGAACTCACTCTGTAGCCCAGGCTGGCCTTGAACTCACAGAGATCTGCCTGCCTCTGCCTTCCAAGTGCTGGGATTAAAGGCGTACACTACCACCACCATTTTTAACTGAAACTTGGCATTACTGGGAATCAAACTCAAAACCTTACATTCTACTACTGAGCTATATCCCAGTTGTTTATTGTTGTTATTACTATTGTTGTTATTGGATTATAAGAGATTCTGATACAAATCCCTTGTTAGGTGTATGATTTATAGATGTTCTCTCATTCTGTTGGGTGTCTCTTTGTGTGTGTGTGTTTGTGTTTTCAAATAACCCTAGTGCCAAAGGAGGTCAGAGAGGATGTTGGGTCCTTTGGAGCTGGAGTTAGCATGTTTAACATATATATATCTGAACAGGGAGGTAGGGTTATTACTCTCAGCTGAATAAGAGGGTGGGATTATTACATATAGATGTGAAGAAGGCAGAGTATTTTGTACAGCTGAACAGGCAGGCAGGCTCAGCTAGTCTCAGTAGAACAGTCTTCAGGCTGTAAACATCCACTATTGACTTTAGCGCTTGAGCCAGAGGCAGGTTTTGCCATCCCTCTGAGGTTTGCCCTGGGAAGACGAGGTCCTTCCCATGCCTGAGGCTGGGGCCCTTGACATGGCTCTGCCTGTGTCAATAGCACACAGTCCTTCAGAGCTTCACTCTCTCTCCACAGTTGAGTTCTGTCCCTGTAAACCACATGTGAGGTAGAGAACCAGTGCTTTTAGTGTTTGTCTTTTTGAGACAGGGTTTCTCTGTGTAGCCCTGGCTGTCCTAGAACTCACTCTGTAGACCAGGCTAGCCTTTAACTTAGAAATTGGCCTGCCTTTGCCTCCTGAGTTCTGGGATTAAAAGCCTGCACCACCACACCCAGCTCAGAGAACCAATTTGTACTGGTTTTTCTTCTGACCTCCATGTACATCATGTACATGCCCACGCAAATACACACACACACACACACAGACACACACACAGACACACACACACACACACACACACACACCATAAATAAATGTGTGTGTGTGTGTGTTTGTTTTATTTTTTAAGTAATACATCTCAGTGAAGAGAACCTTACTTACTATGTGGTTTGATTTAATAGTTTCAACATTTCTGGATGACTCCTAGCAAAAAAACCTAAGGCTAGGAGTTAGACTGGAAGAAGTATTTGGAGCTATAGCTCAGACTGCTTGCCTGGCTGGCATCCAGGAAGCTTTGCGTTCAGTCCCCAGCACTGAATGCACTATATAAAGCAGGCATGGTTTGTACACACCTGTGGTCCCAGTGCTCAAACAGGAAGATCAGGGGGCGGGGGGTGTGAGGCCAGCCTTAGATACATGAAACTCTTAAAAAAAAAAAAAAAAAAAAAGTGAGTAAAGGCATTTGCTGCCCAGCTTGATGACCTGAGTGTGATCCCAAGAGCTGCATGTCAAAAGGAGAGAACCAACTCCTGCAAGCTTTGCTTGGACATTCACATCCAGGAAATGGCATGTGTTTATTCCCTACCCTCCCACCCATAAATTTAAAAAGCATAAAAATGTGAAAAAGAAAAACAACAAAAACCCACTGCCTACTTTTAGGCAGAATATATGAGTACTTCTCTTGGAGTTTAAGTTTAAAAATGTTTTCTGCCTCCCGAGTGCTGGTGTTAAAGGTGTGTGTCACCACGCCTGGCTGCCTTGTTCTTGTTTTTGTGTATGAGTGTTTTGACTGCATGCATGTCCATGCCACGTGTGTGTAGTACCCATGGAGGCCGAAGAAGGTATTGCATCCCTTGGGACTGTTAGTTACAGACCATCATGAGCTGCCCGTGTGGCTGTTTGGAATTGAACCCAGGTCCTCTTTAAGGCTTATTATTATTTTATAATTCATGTATACATGTGTGTCTATATGAGTGCATATCAGGTACTGTATGGAGGCCAAAAGAGGGCATCAAATTTCCTGCAACTGGAGTTATAGGTGATTGTGAGCACCCAATTGGGTTACTGGAATGGGTGTTGGGAACCAAACTGTAATCTTGTGGAAAAGCAGTAGATATGCTTAACCACTGAATCATCTCTCCAGTTCCCAAAAAGGAAGGGTTTTGTGGGGTTTTTTCCCCCCTTTTTGTAGTTTTTAATTATTTATTTTACTTTTATGTATGCATGGCTGTTTTTCCTACAAGTGTGTCTATGTACCTTGTGTGTGACACTCACGAGACCAGGGGACAGATCCTCCCGTTCTGGAGTTAGAGTGGTAAACTACCATATATGTGCTAGGATTGAACTCAAGTCTTTTGGAAGAGCAGTCTGTGTCCTCAACCACTGAGCCATCTCTCTAACTCCAAGTATAAAGTTTTTAATTGCCTTAGTTTGATTGTTAAAAGCTTGGGGTGGAAATAGCTCCACGTCAATCAATTTCAAGCTTTTTGAACTGGCTAACGAGATCAGTCTTTTGTGCCCTGTAGCATACTCACTTGTCTGTGCATATCTTTATGTAAACTTGGGTAGTAGTAAATAGGACCAGATGTGGTAGTGGTTCCTTGTAATCTCAGCACTTGGGAGGCAGAGGCAGGAGGATCCGGTCAAGTTTACCTTGTCCTGAAAAAGATAAAAGACAAACAAAAGGGATAGCAAATACGGAGTCAGAATGCAGAGAATATTTGCCTCCAGATTTTATGTAGCTCATAGAACCAAGAGAATTTTTTCTGCTTCGACATGCAGATATCATTTTGAGAGAGTGAGTTATATCTTTTTCTTTTACAATTGACAAAATAGAAAACAGTAAATGTGTGCTTTGGTTATGGGTAAGAGTGGGAATCCATCTCTGCATTTGTCTTTAATCTCTAATGCACACACATACACTTACTTGAGTGTGTGGTTAAATGGGCCACTCAATGTGACATTCTCCTTAGGCTTCTAGTGGCTCTTATAATTAGTACAAACTTTATTTTTTTTTTAAGATTTATTATGTATACAATGTTCTGCCTGCATGCCAGAAGAGGGCGCCAGATCTCAATACAGATGGTTGGGAGCTATCATGTGGTTGCCAGGAATTGAACTCAGGACCTCCAGAAGAACAGCCAGTGCTCACAACCGCTGAGCCATCCTTCCAGCCCGCTTCTTTAAAAAAAAAAAAAATTATATATATATATTTTATTATTTATTTATTTGTACATGTGTATATATCTTTAGATGTTCGTGTACCTGAGGTTAGGGCCATCCCCTGGAGCTGGAGTTAACAAGCAGTTGTAAGCTGCCTGATGTGGGTGCTAGGAATCGAACTCAATACATGTTCTTAATCACTGGGCTATCTCTCCAGCCCCTAGTACAAGCTTCTTAAAACCAGTGTTGGGTTTTTGTTTTGTTTTGTTTAATTAGGGGTGGGGTGGGCACTTTCACCACCTGTGTGGAAGTCAGGATACAACTTGTAGGAGTCAGGTCTTTGTGTCTACCATGGAGGTCCCAGGGATCAAACTCATGTCATCAGGCTTCATGGCCAGAGCCTTTGCCTACTAAGCCACTTCTCCAGCCCCAGTAGTCTTGCTTTAAGGTGCCAGAATTCCAAATCAATAGATTTGAAGACAGATTAAAATCAACAATTTCTCCCATCTCATTTCTCAATCCCCCCCCCCCCCCAGCACTGAGTTCCTCCTTTGACTTAGGGCCTCAGGGAATACAGCATGATCAGCTGCATTGGCATTCACACGGTGTCACTTAGAAGAACACCTCTACATAATGCTAGCCTCCCAAGAGACACAGGACAGGAGTACAGCTGTCCCCTTGCCAGTTTCCTGAAAGAGGAGGACATTGTATTCAGTACAAGTCCTAAACCACATTTCAGAAAGCCACTGTGGTGCTGCTGTTTGTCACCATGCCCAGGACACATGCACAGGTCACTTGTTAACTACTTTTCCCATGACTTGCAAGCAGTTAAGGAGAATAAGATTATGACTGGTTTTCCTGTCTGTGATTTCAGGCTATCAGAATCCTCATGCTTTGAAGCCTAAGGTTATTTCAGCAAGTGAAAACTAAGATGAGGTTTTAGCACATCTCTGTGGTAGGAAAAGCTGAATGAGATAGAAGTTACTGATTTAAATCCATCAGTAAGAAGGAACCAACGTCACTACTACATAGAACAGCTGTTACATTCATAATAAGTAAATTAGTAAGTATATCTTGCAGACTGACGCAGTTTCCCAAGTAATGAAAAACTGCGTCCACTCCTTCCGAGTTCGCCTTCCATTTGCTGTTGCACTGAATGAACATTCACTGAAGGACTTGAAAGCCACTGGCTTTGCCTCCTGCTCTTCCCGCGTGATTACAAGTGAGAGGCGTGCAAAATAAACACTGGCTAGGGAACAGATGCTACATGGGTTATTCTATGGGATGATACTTTAGTTAATACAAAATGTGGCTACTCCTTTCCTCCAGTAATAATATTTGCTTTCCTATATGTTAATCATTTTGGTATTTAATTCCTTCTTTTTTTCTGAAAAATTATATAAATATGGGATATCTTCCAAAAATGTTTCCTAGTTTTGACAGGACAAAACACCAGTGGAGTGCCAGCAAGTTGGGGAGTGCCAGAACCTAACACTAGTCTTTCCCTGATCTGCTCTGTGTGAGGCTCCTCCTGAAACCAGCATGAATGAACAAGAGAGAACTCTCCATAGGTTTGATTTTTAACCACAGCCTGATGAAGACCTTACTTCTAATTCCAGGCCAGGCAGGGAACCTCTCAAAATTACTAACAAGCTTGAGTTCCAGGTAAAACCCAACCTGTAGCAACATCAGCACACCTGAATTAGAGGTTTTCACTCTGTTCTGACCCATACAGAGATGTTGGATATTATTTTTCTTCTGTCTTCTTTTTGTTTTGTTTTGTTTTGTTTTTTGGAGCTGAGGACCAAACCCAGGGCCTTGCGCTTGCTAGGCAAGCACTCTACCACTGAGCTAAATCCCCAACCCCACACCTGTCTTCTTTGTGCAACACAGAGAACTTGGGATGAGTTGGAATGAGGCCCCACATTATGAATCAGGTGACAGGGACCCATCCATTCTTGCTTTTCTTTCCACTACCGTGGTCTTTTGTTTTTTTGTTTTTGTTTTTGTTTTTTCTTTTTTCAAGACAGGGTTTCTCTGTGTAGCCTTGACTGTCCTGGAACCCACTCTGTAGATCAGACTGACTTCGAATTCACAGAGATTCATCTGCCTCTGCCTCCTTGGTGCTGGGATTAAAGGTGTGCGCCCCCACCGCCATCTTTTTTGAAAGAGTATCCTCTTAAATCATTTTAAGGGGAATTCTGTCGTCGACTAAGCTGTTTGATACTTGCTTTGCTCTGTCATTTGTGATGACTTACTCCTCCCCTGTGGTCCTCCTGGTTTGCCCTAGGTGAAGAAAAGCTATTTTTCACCTAGCCAATAAATGGACCTGGCTAATTCTGTTACTATCGAACCTCTTTGTAGGCTGTGGGTTTTTGCTGCTGAAATAGGTGTATGTTAGCAAAGTGTGTGCAGTTAAGGTAAATAACTCACATCCAGGGCTCGTGTGCTTGTTGTATTACTTCAGTTTGTATATGCACAGATATCCCAAAGTGGGCCAAAGGGAAAATTCAGGGTTCTCTGAGAAGTGTGCTCAACTTCTAAATAGGTCACTAGAGGTATAACTGCGGGGTCTGGAAGCCCGAGTCACCACTTAGCTGTGCATCAGACCACAAGAGCACAGCCTGACAGCGTGTCCAGATCCCTTCAGTCATAAAGGACAGGGAGCTTTGAGGCTTATGAGTAGAATTGGGGGTGGGGAACAAGCCTGATGCTGTAGGGCCCCAGTAATCATCTCTCCCCTCTGTCAGAGGGTAGCAAATGAAGCAGAAGTCTCTTTAACTTTTTGTTTTGTTTTGTTTTGTTTGAGACAGGGTTTCTCTGTGTAGTTTTGGTGCCTGTCCTGGAACTCGCTCTGTAGAACAGGCTGGCCTCAAACTCACAGAGATCCGCCTGGCTCTGCCCCCTAACTGCTGGGATTACAGGTGTGCACAATATTAATAACTGGCCCAGATTACTGAGTTGTTTCTATAATATGAGTGTGGTCTGGCTGTTGCCTTTTCCTTGGTCATTCTCTAAAATTTGGTGACAGAAGTTAGGTGTAATGGCTCACCTCAGGACTTAGGAAGCGGAGGTGAGAGGATCATCACACATTCAAGGCCGACCTGGGCCACAGTGAGACTGTCTCAAACCAAACAACAATTTTGACATCAGAACAGTACTTGGTTTTAGTTTTTCCATACCTCTCATAACCTTATGAAATATACAGTTGTTCTTCCTGACATTAACATATTCTCCAGGAGTATTAGAAAGTTACTGTTGCCAGGTGAGGTGGCGCACGCCTTTAATCTCAGCACTCAGGAGGTAGAGGCAGGCAGATCCCTGTGCATTCCAGGATTCTAGGCCAGCCAGGGCTATAAAGAGCAACCCTGTCTTGAAAAAACCAAAAAAAAAAAAAAAAAAAGAGAGAGAAGAAGAGAGAAAATCACTGTTGAGGCCAGAATGTTGACCTTTCCCAAAGTCACGTGGCTGTAGTGTCTCCCAGGAGGTGAAAGAGTAAAGCCGACCGTCCATTACAGAGACTTCTGAGAACGGCTAGGTGACTGTGGCACTGGGCCTATCTTGTAGCAAAGGTGGTGGAGGCAAACACTGGCAGAGCTCTAGTACTCTCCCTGCCTCCTCCCTCCCTGCACTACCTTGCCATGCTTTTCTCCAGTGCCCTTTGCTAGGAGGATGCCAAAGCCAGTTCTACATAGAAGGCAGTAAAACTTGGGGCACCGTCAGCTGGTCTGACAGCATTGTGTGTCTGTGGAAGTGACGCAGATAGCCACATTTCTCAATGGGGCATTTGTAGTTGCCTGGCACTTGCTTGGTTTCCTTGTTAGCACTGCCACTGAGGCTTTGCATGAAAAACCCCTAGTCCTTGCACTTTGATGTACTTTGTGGCCTTAGCTGTGTTTGAATGAGAGGTTAGACTAGTAAAGAATTCACTCAGGCACCCCAAGACACTTTCCTCTCAGTATCCTTCAATGTGGCCATTTTATTTGCCTTTGAGAGGTAGGCCATACCTAAAGGTAACAGCTAGTATACACACAGGTGTCCAGAAGAAGCTTGCTGGTTTTGCTGACACTTAAATTCATTCCCTTAAAGTATTACATTTGATATGTTGCTAGAAATTTTTATTCAGTATTTTTAAATTAGTGCACTCCTAAAGAAGGACTATCATGAGTTCATGAACAGCCTCAAGGCTGACACATACCTCAGTAGTAGAGCACTTGCCTAGCACTCCCAAGGCACCACTCAAGCAGTGGGAGGGTGAAAATGGGAATGAAAAGCCCTGGGCTACATGAATGAATGTTTTCTTTTCCTTTCGTACACAAGGCAGGGTCTCATGTAAGCCAGCAGGGCCTAGAACTCATTATATGGCCAAGGGTAGTCTTGAAATCTTCATCTTTCTGCCTCTGCCTCCCAAGAGCTAGGATAACAGGCATGCATTGCTGAGTCTGATCTGTGCAATGCTGGTGATTGAAACCACAGCCTTGTGCCTGCTGGGCAAGTACTTACCAACTAAGCTATATTTCTAACCTGAAGAATGTTTTGTTGTTGTTGTTGTTGTTGTTGTTGTTAATTTTTTAAAATAGTTTAGCTGACTGGGGAGGCAGAGGCATGCAGATCTCTCAGGTTTGAGGCAAACCTGGTCTGCATAGTAAGTCGAGGACAGCCAGGGCTACACAGAGAAACTGGGGGGGTGAGGAGGCTACCTGGGTATAGCGGCACATACTTTTCATCCCAGCACTCAGGAAGCAAAGGCAGACGTATCTCTGTGAGTTGAACACCAGCCTGGTCTACATAGTGAAATCCTATCTCAAAAAGGAAAGAGAAAATGTTAGTAGAGACTAGAAGACAACTTTGAATAGCTGGTTTCTCTCTTTCCATCAAGGGTTCTGGAGGAGACTGAAACTCAGAATGTCGCTATTACAAGTGCTTTTATTCCGAGCTGTCCCACAGGCTCAGATATAGATCTTACATATACTTATCCATCTATATTTATTCATTCATTTATTTATTTTTAAGTTAACCGTTACCTACTGCCTCTTAGCTTTTCCAGAATATATCTGGTTTCAGCATATTTCTGAAAAGGCATACCCCCCCCCCCTTTTTTTTTTTATGTTTGGAGTCAAGGTTTCTCTGTGTAGTTTTGTTGCCTGTCCTGGATCTCACTCTGTAGACCAGGCTGGTCTTAAACTCACAGAGGTCCGCCTGGCTCTGCCTCGTAAGTGCTGGGATTAAAGGTGTACACCACCACTGTCTGGCTCCCCCCCCCCCTTTTTTTTAGATGAAAAAAAAATAGGTTTATTTTTATTTTATGTGTATGAGTGTTTTGCCTGTGTGTATGTATGTGTGCCATATGTGTGTCTGGCACCTGTGGAGACCAGAAGAAGGTGTCAGATCCCCTGAAATTAGAGTTATAGACAGTTGTAAGCCGCCATATAGGTGTTGGAAACCAAACCAGGGTCTTCTGAGGGGGTAGTAAGTACTGTTACCTCTGAGCCACCTTTCCAGTCCCAAAAGGCTTATTTTCGAAGGACCCAGGGGTCCTCTTATAGATCAAGATGGCTGCTGTGAAGTTGAAATGATTGTGGTTCTGTAAGCCATCACCTTACCCCCTTATGGCTAGCGTCAGTTTGCATGTGTACACACACACACACACACACACACACACACACACACACACACACACCAATTTCTAAGCCAGCCTAGGTCAGCAGCAACAATCTGAGAGAGTAATTCTAAACCTGTGTTGTCTTTTCTATTGGTCTTTATGATGCTGCTAAATATAATTGGGAGACTTTAATGTAGTAATAGACCTCAAGTGGATAGAAAAGACCCGTGAACTATGAAATTAAAACTCAAAGCTGCTTAGTTTTTACATGGTGAATACCACATCGACAGCAAAACAAGACGGGTGTACATCCATTGGGGAGGAAGGGGCCGTTAAGTCTTTTCTGAGTCTGCCACTTTATTTCAACTGAAACTGCTATAAATGGCTTAGAAAGCTTAAATCTTGGAGATTGATGGTTTCTGACAGAAGGGACCCTACCAGCTCATGTGACTGACCTCTTTTACAAGCTCAGCAGAGAGAGGTTCTTGGTCTGTTGTGTTAAGATGGTGTTTGTATAGTGTCCCTGTTAAGTATTGTATTAAATATTCTGTCGGTCCACAGAGAAAATGGAGTTATTTTTTTTGTTTTTGTTTTTGTTTTTTAGTATTTTCATCCATTTTTTCCCCTTTTGTTCTATAATATCTACCAACACCTTTGAGATTTTTCATTGTTTTTCAGGCTGCCATTGACTCCAGTTTTGTGTTATTGTTGCTTAGATGAATGGATAGTTGTCAGCCACACATCAGTGATCTCACTTTCCTTTCTTTTTTTTTAATGTCTAGCGTTCAACGCCAGTTTATTTTGTATTTTTCAATCTGCCTGTTGTAGTACAAAGAAAGGGTCTCTGAAGTAGAAGGCAGTCTTTGTGCTTCTCTGTCTCTCTCCTCCCTTTGTTCTTGTGTTCCCCTCCCCCTCCCTTCCAGTTCCATCTTGGAAAACTGCTTGTGCTGGGTGGATAATGAAGATAGTGCTGTGGAGCAACAGGTCCCACTGGTGGTGACTAGTCTCAAGTAAATGTTAGTGTTGTCCAGGTTCACATGAATGAGTAGGCCAGGGAAATGTGTGCAGTTAGACTCTGATCAATGGCACTGGTATAGGACTTGAAATAGATGTTCTTAATTAGAGAGCCAAGAACCATGACAACTGCTAACATCTCCCATTTGTGGTGGTGAGCTACAGCCTCATTAGAGAAGGAAAGGCATTCTAAATTAGAACTGGACTGTGAGTTGGGATCATCTGGTTCTGGACTTTGAATCTTAGACAAAGAAGTCTGTCAATGTAGGCATTGCAGTGACCCAGTGAGGGATGTCTGTAGTTTTTTCTGTATGACTCTAGACGTTGTCATCAGTAGTAGAATCATTTGGGTCATTTGAATTTGTTCATGGGAATCTAGCTATGTTGGAGTCGCACAACAGAGGTTGGCTTTAAAAGGAGTATTCGTTTTGGCCAGGTGTTATGGCACATGTCTTTTAATCACAACACTTAGTAGGCAGAGGCAGGTAGATCTGTGTAAGTTCAAGGCCAACCTGATCTACCTAGTGAGTTCGAAAGAAAGAAAGGAAGGAAGGAAGGAAGGAAGGAAGGAAGGAAGGAAGGAGGAAGGAAGGAAGGAAAGAAAGAAAGAAAGAAAGAAGTTTTAGTTTTGAAAAATATCCATAACTAACTTTCTAATTGGTTGATGTATAAATAATAGCAATCTATAGGGCTTCTCTGGCCTAACAGAAAGCCACACCAAGATCAAAAGGCCTATCGTTAGTTGTATATGCAATCTATGAATACTCAGACCTTTAATATATGCACACACTTGTGGAGGTTAGAGGTCAGCCTCTGGTTTTTATTCCTCAGGAGCTATCCATCTTGGTGTTTGAGACAGGGCTGTCATTGGCCTAAGGCTTATCTATTAGGCTAAGCTGGCTGGCAGGTACATCCCCAGAGAATCCACCTGTGTGGCCTTCCAGTGTTAAGGTCCCATGTGTGCACCATCACACCCAGATCGGTCTTTACCTGGGTGCCAGGTTAACTCGGCTCCTCAAGCTTGTTCAGGAGGTGCTTTACCAACAGAGCCATCCCACAAACTCCCAACATTATTAAAGCCAGAAAAGGAAGTAGAGGTCCTTGCTCTATTGGCTAAAAAGTTGCTGGTTTTCCAAGACAAGACAAGACAACCCAGGTACAGAAGACAGCTGTTACAGGACTTCAACCTTCCTAGAACATGGATGTTCTTGGAATCCAAAAGTTAAGATGCTACAGTACTTTTATGTATCTAAGCACCCATCTAGAAAATATGTCCCTACTCCCAGAGCCTTTTCTTTGTTAGATCATTGCTGCCAAACTGCAGAAATAAATACTTCTAAAACTCTGGCTAGGCTGGGTGGTGGTGGCGGCGGCGGCGGCGGCGGCAGCGGCGGCAGCGCACACCTTTAATCCCAGCACTCGGGAGGCAGAGCCAGGTGGATCTCTGTGAGTTTGAGGCCAGCCTGGGCTACCAAGTGAATTCCAGGAAAAGGCGCAAAGCTACACAGGGAAACTCTGTCTCAAAAAAACAAAACAAACAAACCTCTGGCTTCCTCTAGAATCCTTATGTTTCTTAACTTCACCATCTTTAAAGGGTCACTGGCTGAATTACCTTTCCTGAATAGAGAGCAAGCATGTGCTATCCACTGAAATACCAAATGACTGGTATAGGTCTATCTGTAAGAACTGATTTGTTGTTGAGTAGATGTGGTATTGTTACTGGGAACCCTTTTTCCTTTGCCTGTGATCTCTGAAAAAAAAGACCCTGTCTGAAACCCCAACAGCACATTCCCTGGCAGAAGTACCCAGTCAGTGTTTGAGTGGACAAATAGACTGGTCTGATCCCCTCCCCGGATCTGTTTGGAAACACTCAGGGTGGAGGTTAAGGACTCTGCTAGGCGTTCCACTGTGTCCTCAGAAATAGGAGGTGTACTAAAGGTTCTTAAAAAAAAACAATTTGGTCCTTCCAATCCCAAGAGCATCGTTCAGGAGCTCAGGTTACTGTGCAGACATGGCCAAGTCGAAGAATCACACCACACACAACCAGGCCCAAAAGAGGCACACGAATCTCCGATCACCAAGATAGGAATCTCTAAAGAAATAGACCCCAAGTTCCTGAGGAACACGGCCTGCCGAGAGGCACAAGACAACGACGATGGTCAAGCAGAGCAGAAGCAGTGTGTATGCATGCACTCCGTCCAGGTCCTGTGCAGCATCAGGGAGCCAGGGTGCCAGGGGACCCCAACTTAAGCTCTTTCATTGCTCACCCCGAGCTTGAAAAGAGCCAAGGGCCACAGACTCTGCCACCAAAGGCTAAAGCCTAAACCAAGGCCAACACAGTAGCTAGTTCCAGTTCAGGCACCTATGAATGCCCCATAAAAAGGATCTGTCTGCCAGTGTGAAGATAGACAGGTATAACCCTCCACACCCTCCATCGATGGCTTTGTTCCTTTCAGGAACAAACTTGAGGTAGCTCTGTAAATAACAAACACAAAACCACTTGGTCTTAAACCAGATGTGTTTCTTCCTGTAACATTAGCTCTTGAGAGGTGAGATGGGAGGATCTGAAGTTAATGTGGTGAAACTTCAGGAGACTGTCTTGAAAAACAGCTCCATTTCAAGATCTGAGAGCCTAGACACTGATTTAGGTTCTAGCTCTACTACAGACTGGCTCCGTAGTCTCAGACATCTCAGCCCTCATCTGTGCGTTGAAAGTGAAAGTATTCCATGTTGTGAAGATCAGATGGAGCATCTGCAGCAGATGTGGTAGCTTGTGCCTTTAACCCAGATGCATCTCCCAGTTGGAGGCCAGCCAGTGCTATGTAGTGAGACCCTGTCTCAGAAAGAAGGGAGGGAAGGAGAGGAAGAGAGATCTTCTAAAATACTTTGTGAACTGTAATACACCCGGCATGACATGAAATCATCATTCTGCCATTTCTGGGCTTCAGTGATTAGGAGACGTATTGATATCTTAGGCATCACTGCTAGTGTTTCACTGCTGCACAATTGACATGGGTAGAAATAAACTCAGCGTAGTAATTTCCTGTTTGGTTTGGTTTGGTTTGGTTTTTGTTTTGTTTCGTTTTTCCAGACAGGGTTTCCCTGTGTAGCTTTGCACCTTTCCTGGAACTCACTCTGTAGCCCAGGCTGGCTTCGAACTCACAGAGATCCGCCTGGCTCTGCCTCCCGAGTGCTGGGATTAAAGGCGTGTGCCACCACCGCCCGGCTAGTAATTTCCTTTTATGAAGGGTGGCCTCCAGCACCCTATCTTCATTGGTATGCGCAGAAGTGGGGGTAGAACAGAACCTCGTTTTTCCCAACAGGCACATCATAAAGACCAGCATGCATATTTACAGTTTTCAGAGTTGTACACTAAACTCGTAGAAACACCATTCTTTTTTCTTTTTAAAACTCTTATTTTTTTGTTTATTATTCAAGTGTATGTTGTTTGTAAGCTTAGTATCTATAAAAGTGATCTTTTGAGCCTGGTGGCGGCGGCGCGTGCCCTTAATCCCAGCACTCGGAGGCAGAGCCAGGCAGATCTTTGTGAGTTCGAGGCCAGCCTGGTCTCCAAAGCGAGTTCCAGGAAAGGCACAAAGCTACACAGAGAGACCCTGTCTCGAAAAACAAAAAAACAAAACAAAACAACAAAAAAAAAAAGTGATCTTTTGAAAACCAACAAGGAGCTACTGATCTAGCATGCACAGGGCCCTGAGTTTGCTGTCCAGCACAGCAGAAATGAGGAGAAATATAGGGGTGAGATAGTTTGAAGTGTGGCCTCTGACACCCATATCTTCTCATTGTTTTGTGACTTAGAAAACAGATAATTTCATATGTGATTTGACCACCAAAACAAGTGCCTGCCAAAATGCATGACCTTGTCTCCTGACTTCTAAGGGGCTGGGCTCACTTCCTATAAGCTTATTCTTTCTGTATGTGTCTCTGCCCATTTTTAGACACTGTGCTGTGAGGAACCAGAGCTCTCAGAGAAAACTTTCTAGAAATAATACCTCACCTGATAGATAAGGAAGTCTGGCTGAAGGACTGGGAAAAGGCCTGTGTGGTGTGGCTTGTGGCATTCAGTGAGTAGAGACAAGAAGAGAGAGACAGTGTAGGCTGTGTAAAAAGGCAGCAGACTGGTAGGGCCGGATTAAAGGATGAGGTTCTGGCCACAGGGGTCTTACAGTAGTGAGGAGCTTGCAATTTTGTTTTTTCAAAGCAGGGTTTCTTTGTGTAGCCTTGGCTATCCTGGAACTTGCTCTGTAGACCAGGCTAGCCTCAAACTCACAGAGATCTGCCTGCCTATGCCTCCCAAGTGCTGGGATTAAAGGCGTGTGCCACCAAAATTTATGTTCTGATGCAGTAGTTCTCAACCTTCCTAATGGTGTGACCCTTTAATGTTGTAGTGACCCCCAACCATGAAATTATTTTCATTATTTCATAACTCATTTTGCTACTGTTATGAATCATTAGTAAATATCTGATATGTAGAATATCTGATATATGAGCCTCAAAGGGATTGTGACCCACAGGTTGAGAACCACTGTTCTGATAGATGAGAAATGGTACTGTTGAAGGTACCTTTTATTTATTGTAATCTGTGGGCTGTGTGTGTGTGTGTGTGTGTGTGTGTGTGTGTGTGTGAGAGACAGAGAGAGAGAGAGAGCGCGCGCGCGCGCGAGCGAGCCTGCATATGAAAGAACAACTTGCAGGAGTTTGCTCCCTTTCCAGCATGTGGGTTCTGAAGGAGGCCTCAGGCTCAGAGGCAACAAGTGTCTTTACTGGTCGAGTCATCTCATTGGCCCAGTTTATTGGGGTGGTGTTAGGGGGCAGAGGTCCAAGTAGACCTCAAACTCACAGTGATCCTCCTGCCCCCAGCCTCCTTCATGCTGGAATTATAGGTGTGAGCCACCATGCCTGGTGTGAAGGGCTTTTTAGTCTGAAGAGTGATATGATTGGGGGGGGGGGGGGGCTTTTTGAAACAGGGTCTTGCTTTGTAGCCTTGGCACTTCTCAACTTACTGTGCTCCTGCCTCAGTTTAATGAATAATTGTAGGCATATGCCAACACAAATGCCTGCTGCAGAGTTTTTAGATCTTCCTGCCAGCAACATTGAGGATCAACTGAATCACAAAGGGTACCCAACGAACATTGACATTTTGGCAAAAAATCTAAGCCCAAACCACCTGCTCTCCATATTTGATATAGGGTAGCTTGGTACAGTGCCAGCAGACAGATGAAAACAGACTTGGAAGTAACAGGCTTCAGGGGTAATTTTACTATGATAGCTATTGAAGCATTGGAAAGTCTGTAGGCCTTCACAAATGACATGTCTTTATTTCATTACTTAATGATCTGTTTAGAAATATGGTGGAGATGGGGCTGGAGAGATGGCTCAGTGGTTAAGAGCACTGACTGTTCTTCCAGAGGTCCTGAGTTCAATTCCCAGCACCCACATGAGATCTGGTGCCCTCTTCTGGCCTGCAGGGACACATGCAGGCAGAATATTGTATACATAATAAATAAATAAATCTTGAAAGAGAGAGAGAGAGAGAGAGAGAGAGAGAGAGAGAGAGAGAGAGAGAGAAATATGGTGGAGAGAATTAGGGAAGAATTTACAGGTGATGTTCAGCTGTGATCCTCTAGGGCTTGGAGATCTGTCCCAACAGGCCACTCTGTCACTAGTTTCTGCTAAGAAAACAGGAAGGAGGGAAGCAGTGAGCTATAAAGCGATGGTGGGTGTTTGACATGTGTACCCAGAGCTCCAGGGAAACATGGCAAAGCAGGAACACAGAAAACATAAGGCCAAATGTTCTTTGAGGGAGAAGCAGCAGAGCATTAAGCACTGGGAAATTAAGACCAGTCGTAGTATATATAAAATGTTCCTCCCCCTCCTCTCTTTCCATATTTCTCATATCTCCTTAGCATTCCAACTAGGTGACTCGTCAGAACCAGAGGCAGGGATTTTTTCAGCATGAGCATGGATGTAGCCTTGTTCTGTACAGCATGATTTTCAAACTCTGTTCAGCAGAGTCACTTTAAAGGCATGCCTGTGGCACAGGTGACTAAGTCCTAGAGTTGGCATTTCTTTTTTTCTTCTCTTTCTGGAAAAAACACAAAAGCAATACCAGGGTTGAACTTGTGCCAAGGATGAACTTTGAACACTTGATCCTCTGCTTCTGCCTTGGGAGTCCTGGGATTGTAGGTGTGCGCCCCACAACTGAGTTATCCGTGCTAGACAAGTACTCTGCCAACTGAGCGATGTTCCCAGTTCAGAATTTACATTTCAGTGCATTTCCAGATGCTGCTGCTGCTGCTGCTGAACTGCTAGAACCAAATGCCTGTTGTGAGAGCAATATAAATGTGACTCTCCTGAGAAACTGGTAAAAAAGACTTCATGTAATTGTAATGGAAATCAGTGATCTAATGGTCTGTGAAGTCCAGCCCTACACATCTTGAGTTTTGTTTGCTTTGAGTTTTGCTCTGTTTTGAGGCAGAGTTTCATGCAGCCTTGGCCAGCCTATAACTTTACTGTGTAGCCCAAGCTGGCATCAAACTAAAAATCTTTCTGCCTTAGCCTCCCAAATTCTGGGCACATGTCATGCCTGATGTAGCTCTGATTTTAATTCAGTCTTCATTTATTAAAAGTACAAGGAGGCGGGCTAGAAAGATGGCTCCAACGTTGAGAGTGCATACTGTTCTTTTAGAGGACCTGAGTTTGGCTCCCAGAATTCATATCAGGTGGCTCGCTCCAGAGGATCCAGCACCCTCCTCTGGAGACTGAAGTCACTTACACCCCACGCACACACCTACACACAGAGAAGAAGGGCTCAGTTATTTAGTAGGGACAATAAGACTTATGGGAGGTCTAGAAAGTACTGATGGAGAAGCCATATCTGGTAACCTAACAGTGTATAACAAACTCCCAAAATTCTGAGGCTTGAACTGGAGTCAGCTGGGTGGTTTTCTGTTGTACATGTAGTTGGCCAGGACCACAGTTATTTGGAAGTTTATCTGTTCTGATATGTCCAAGATGATTCATAGCAGTAGTTGGTATGACCTGTTGGAGTTCAGCTAAAGCCGTTGATTGGAGTACTTCAGACCTCCTCCATGTGGCTTTCTTAGCATGACAGCAGACCTCTGAGACAGAACATTCCAAATATAAGGTTGGAATCTACAGATTGCTTAAGGCTCAGACTTGGAAGTTACAGCATGTCACGTTGTTACATTCTGTTTGTCAAAGCAAGTCACAAGACAAGCCTAATTCAAGAGGAGGGCAAAGGCCTGCTTGTGGATGGGAGACAATTCATGGAGCTAGAGCAAGCTTTACGAATGGATAGTTGGGGAGGTACAGCTTTCCTGGCAGAAGAGTGTCACAAAAGACTAAGTGGCAAGTGTTCACCGGTGGGCCTGGGGGCCTGAGGAGGCCTGCCAGGTTGGAGTGGACTGTATGACAAGATTCTGAACCACAGAGAAGAGGTTGGGTTTAAACTCAGACTTTTAAAACAGTGTGGAAGACTCTTGGTACGGCAGAGTACGGAATTTGGGAATGACTCTTCAGGCTCTCAACTAGTACTTGCCTTTTCCTGTAAGCCTAGGGTCAATAGCTATGGATTTGCTTCTCTTTCTAAGATGTGAAAGGAATTTCACCCTTGAGGTGATTATAACGATTGTTAAATAGCATTTTGAAGGACAGGAGAGCTCTGTCAGGGCTCCAGAACTGGCCACAGTAGTAGTTTAGGGACATGCAGCTTGTGCCAGATCTATTTTCAGCTGCATCCAAGGGTTAGTTACTTAGTCTTGCCCTTGTCTTTTCCCCACAGTAACCCTCCACTGAGTGAAGAGATGTTGCCTCCTGGGGAGTGGATGTGTCACCGGTGCACTGTTCGCCGAAAGGTAATAATGCTGCTTTCCGAAGGCCTCCTCCCTCCAAAGGCCAGGTCTAGAGCAGTGAGACTGCAGAGTGAAGGGGCCTGGTCCTAAGGGCATTCCATCCTTTGTCGTTCCTAACTTAGCTGGACTCACTACACTCTCTCCATGTTGACTGTAAAAGCTAAAATTGCAGACGTGTGTGAAAGAGGGTTGTGTTAAGTCAGAGAGCCATGTGTAGTCACTAGTGACAGGCTTAGTCTGATCTTGTTGACCTCCTAGGAAATAGCCTGAATGTGGTGTCCTCTCTGTGGCTCCAAAAAAGAAGGCTGCTTCTCAGTTCCATGGGGTCTCCAGAGGCTTCGTCAGTCGTATTAGAGGTGGATTTTGAACGCTCTGTCGTCCCATTCCCTCTTCTGTTAGTTCCGTACTAACTGAATTGTGAGCACGGCTCATTATTTTCTACTTTGAAATTTTTTAATTTAATTAGTTATTTGTGTTTTGTTTTGTTTTTCCTTTTTGGTTTTTTAAGACAGGATTTCTCTGTGACACTGTCCTGGAACTCACTCTGTAGACCAGGCTGGCCTTGAACTCACAGAGATCTACCCACCTGCCTCTGTCTCCTCAGTGCTTGGCATTAAAGGTGTGCGCCACCACCGCCTGGCTTATTTGGTTTTTCAAGACAGGATTTCTCTGTGTAGCCCTGGCTGCCCTGGAGCTCCATCTGTAGACCAGGCTGGCCTCAAATTCACAGATCTACCTGTCTCTGCCTCCTGAGTGCTGGGATCAAGTGCACTGCCACTACCTGGCTACTTTGAAATTTTTAATGGAGAGCATGAGCTAAACTTTCCTTTATTAAAAACAATGAAGTAGGTCTGTTCCACCAGATTATATGTGATCCCACCCTCACATTAAAGGCTGTAAATTAGGGTTTGTCTGTAGGCTACCCTGCCTTCTTCCTACACTAATTGTATAACCAGAGAATTTCTGTTCTTGTGACATCACTACTGTTTTCTTGGTCACAACATGATGTCATGGTCAGTGATGACTTCCTCAGTTACAGAAACAGAATGAGCTGATTCAGAGATTGTGGTTTATGAATCTGTTTTCAACATTTAAGAAGGTAAACAAGCAGGAATTAGTTTTCCATTGTATGCACAATAGTTCCCATTAGAAAGCAAGCCAGAGCTCATTCAGCCACTAACCAGAACTGTATGTAGTTTTGAACCTGTAAAAAAACCAGGCTGTCTGTCAGGCTACCTAGCCTCCAAAGCCCTTTCCTGTGCATCCCACAGAGTGTGTCCTGTCTGTTCAGAAACTTGCTGTGCAAAGAAGCTAGGCTTGAAAGAGTTGGCTTGGCCAGAGGAAAGGTGAGAACTTGCTGGTGCTGTTTCAGGTGTTCTACTATTCCTCCACTTCATCTATGCAGCTGTCCAAGAGTGCGGGTAGTCAATCTTAATTATGGAGGGAAGAAACTGAGGCTACGAAATAGAGATGATTTTCCCGAGGACTCAAAGGAATGGAAAGAGCCAAGATTAGAACCAAATTTTATCTCATTCTAAAGCTCTTGAGTTCTCTGGAATCAGTGCTGCTTGTGGGAATAATGTGATCTTTTCTAGCATAGTGTGTTCCTCCTTAGATGCTGCTCTGACTCACTGTCACATGGACCTCTCTACCTAACAGTTCCAAGTCTGCCTTAGCCACTATCTACCACTCCCCTTTGACCTCTAGTGTCCACAGTAAAATGGATTGAAAAACACACACACACACACACACACACACACACACACACACACACACACACCCTTTGGGCCTCAAGAACTCCTGTTATGATTCCTAGTGGAAGCTAGGTCTTTTTCCAGCTCAGAGCCATCCATGTCTTTCATATATGCAGTCCTTTATCGCCACCATATTCCTAATAGAAAAAAGATTTAGAGCTTTCCTTTTGCAGAGGGAGAAATTTCTTAACTGCCTAGGGTCCGACTAAATGGAGATTAGTGAGACACTCCTTTGATTTGGAGCTTAGGAAAATGCATCGACCGCTTCCAGCCCTACTAAGCTCCTTGCAGCCCTTGTCTACTTCGTACCTTCTAGCAGTGTCACTCTGAGAGTTTCTAGTTAAGATGGAAAGCCACAGTTCTTGGAACCTGCTTGCTGCGTTGGTTCTCGGCAGGTGGCTCCCTTTTGTGCCATCCCCACTGAAAAGGGAGCTCTCCCAGCCTGTTTTACCTTTACAGACTTTCTCTGTTTTGAGCTGTTTTCCAAACCTTTCAGTAGGTCAGGATGCACTTGTCACAGGCAAGTAAGTGACAGTGACCTTTGTTTGCATTATAGTGTTCTTACCTTAGTCTAGCTGAATTTGTTCTCACCATGTTTAGTTGGTTAACTGCTTGCCTTGTGTATATAGATGTTAAGTATCATACAATGAATTGCAATTATTCCAAACTTTCCAGACTGTTTTTGGTGATTCCCTACTGCCATGTTTTCTCCATTTTCGTCAGTTCTAGCTGTACCTAGGGCTGGAGTGATGGCTCAGCAATAGAGTATTGCCCGTTCTTCCAGAGGACCTGGGTTCAATTCCCAACACCTACATGGCAGCTCTCAACTCCAGTTTCAGATGATCTGAGGCCGCCTTTTAACATTTATGGGTATCAGGCACATGCCTGGTACACAAGCATATGTGTAGGCAAAATACTAATACACACAAAATTAAAATGTAAAATATAAATCTCAACTTTAAAAGGCTGCTGTTCCAGGTCCTGAGATGGATGATTCTGTGATGTGTAAGGACTTTGTAATTCATAAGTGGTCTAGCAGGACACTGTATACCCATCTCTATTTTGTTCTTTTCATGATGGGCCCACCTATTCATTTGCACAGAAACGAGAGCAGAAAAAGGAGCTGGGCCACGTCAATGGACTGGTGGACAAATCCAGTAAACGGACTACATCCCCCAGCAGTGACACTGACTTGTTGGACAGATCAGCTAGCAAAACTGAACTCAAGGCCATTGCCCATGCCCGGATCCTGGAAAGGAGAGCCAGCCGGCCTGGCACCCCCACCTCCAACGCCAGCACAGAGACCCCCACTTCTGAGCATAATGACGTCGATGAGGACATCATTGACGTGGACGAGGAGCCAGTAGCAACAGAGCCGGACTATGTGCAGCCTCAGCTTCGGCGGCCTTTTGAGCTGCTGATTGCTGCCGCCATGGAGCGGAACCCTACCCAATTTCAGTTGCCCAATGAACTGACTTGTACCACTGCACTACCAGGTTAGCGACATCATCATCATCATCATATCCCTTCTCTTACCCTGGCTTCCCAGCGGATTATCATTTAGCCCAAAGAACAGTGCTGCCTGCAAGGTCTTTTGTTCTTGTTCCTCAGTCTGCCTGGAGGTAGATAGCGTCAAAGGTTTTAGTTGTTACAGTACTTACTCGATTGTTCGTTTTCTGAGCATTCTGTCTCCTGTCCTATTATTTACCTGCATTCTTTTTTTTTTTTTTTTTTTTTATTTTACATAATAAGCCAAGTATGGTGACACACACTAGTAATCTCAACACTTGAGAGGATAAGGCAAGAGTATTATGAATTTGAGGCCAGCCTGAGCTACATATTGGGACTGTCTCAAAACATAAAAAAGGGCTCAAGAAGATGCTCAGTGGTTCAGTGTACTGGCTGCTTCTGCAGAGGACTGAGGTTTGGTTCCCATCACTTACATAGTGACTCACAGCCATCAGTAACACCAGTTTCAAGGGATCTGATGCCCTCTTCTGGCCTTTACAGGCACCAGGCATGCATATGGCCCACATATACAGGTGGGCAAACATTCATATGCATAAAGGAATAAATAAATAAATACATAAATAAATAAATAAAAATTAAAAGAGGAGTCAGAGAGATGGCTCAGCAGTTAAGAGTACTTGCCCCTTCTCCAGTGGACCTGAGTTCCACCCCCAGCACCCGTATCAGGCCGTGGGTGCCTGCACTCACATGCACAAACCCACATGTAGATACATAGATGCACATAATTGAATTTTTTTCAATTCTTAAATAAATAAATGAAAAAACAAAGTTTAGGAATATAGTTGGGTGACAGAGCTACCATGGGTGATAAACTCCCATGCACAAAGTCTTGGATTTGATCCCCAGCATCTCCTCCCCCTTGCAGATAACTACTTATTGATTAGTTCCTGTTGTCATTCTGGGAGAGAGAGAGAGAGAGAGAGAGAGAGAGAGAGAGAGAGAAAGCAAGCAAGCGAGAGAGCGCTTGTATTTTCTTCTTAAGTAACATACTGTACAAACTTTTGCAGTTTGCTCTTTATTCTTCTGATAATGCAGTCCAGTGGTTTTAACATTACTGTGGCATTTCATTAGGTTTTTGTTATGGCTCCATAATAGTTCATTATACAAATTTACTATAATTAACTTAAACAGTTTTCTATTCATTGCCATTTAAATTGTTCCTAATATATTTTCTAATTTATTTATTTTTATGTGTATGGCTATTTTGCCTGCAAGTATGTCTTGTGCACCAAGTGTGTGACCAGTACACACAGTCACCAGAAGAGGGTGACTTCCACCGGGACTGGAGTTATAGATGGTTGTAGACCACCATGTGCTGGGAATTGAACTTAGGTCTTTGGAACGAACAGCCAGTCCCCTTAACCACTGAACTATCTCTCTAGCCCTTCCAGATATTTTGTTACAAAGGTAGTGCTTCAGCACATAACTTTGTAAATGCATCACCTTGCACATGTAAGATGTGGATATCTGTAGAATAGATTCCTAATATTAAAATTGCTAGTTCACAGTTTCCACTGGCATGTTTGATAGCTATTATCAAATTGTCCCTTTTACAAAGAAAATCAAGTCATGGCTTCTGTTCGATACCACGATGCTTCTAGATCTTAAATTGTTTTTCCTACAAAAAATGTGATTGGCTAGGCATGGTGTCTTAAATGCCTGCAATTCCTGCCTTTGTAAGAGGCAGAAGCAGAATTGTCAGAAATTCAAAGCCAGCTTGAGCTATGCAGTGAGTTCTTCACCAGCCTGGGCTACAAAGTGAGACCCTGTCTCAAAAGACAGAAGCAGGCTGGGAAGATGGCTTAGGGAATAAAGACAAATGTGAGAACTGGAGCTCATCTCTTCAGATCCAGGTGGGCATGACAGACAGTGTTCCTATAACCTCAGATTGTGGGAGGCAGAGATGGAGTAAATAAGCTGAAACTGTAAACTTCACAGGAAGAGCCTGCCCGCCTCAAGTCTATAAAGTAGAGTTGCAATGAAAGAAAACATCTGACATCAACCTTATGCCTACACACACGCACACACGCACGCATATGCAAAAACAAGAAAATTGGAAGGCTTAAAAAGTACACATGAAGCCTGGCGGTGTGGTTTAATCCCAGCGCTTGGGAGGCAGAGGCAGGTGGATCTCTGAGTTCTAGGCCAGCCTCGTATACAAAGTGAGTACCAGGAAGTACACATGAGCCAAATGTGGCACATCCCTTTAATCTCAGTATGGAAACATAGAGGAAGATGGATGTCTGTGAGATTGAGGCCAGCTAGGGCTATGTAGACAGACCATGTATGGGGGGGGGGGGGGAGAGGATATGAATGAATGAATGAATGAATGAATGAATGAATATATATGCCTGTTGGGCTACTAGCAAGATAGCTAAGATGGTAAGGCACTTGCCATGCAAGCCTGATGACCTGAGTTTGATCTCTGGAATCCATATAAAAGCACAAGTAGGGAAAAGTTATCCTCTGGCCTTTACACATGTATATGGCATGTGTTCCCTCAAATACGATTTTTTTAAAGGGTACATAGAACTGTGCTTATGGTGCATATCTTTAATCTCAGCACTTGGGAGACAAATGGCTATCTGAATTCTAGGCCAGCCTGGTCCACAGAGCAAGTTCCAAGTCAGTCAGAGCTACACAGAGAAAACCCTGTGTCAAATTGGGAGTAAGGGCTGCATATGGAATCTGCTTTTCTGGTTTCTATAGAAACATGATTAAATTGCAGTCTTTTGCTCAGTTATTATCACAGACTAGTCTTTGTTGAACATGTAACTTGGACATAAATATACTTAGGTTGCTACTGTCACAGGTTTCTTATTATTTCGTATTGGTAAAATGAGTGTGTTTCTGCCACAAAGCAGGTAATATCTGTTCCTGGTCGCCTTGTCTCTGCCTCCCCAACCCCACTTTTTCCCCCTTTCTTACTCTTCTGTTACTTGAAACCAGCCCTAGGGTCCTCAGAAAGAAATCTGCCCCAGCCATAGCACATGCTTTTGCTTAGATCTGTTCCTTTCACTTAATGTTTTCATATTCTAACAAGGAATTGGATGCCAAGGACAGTTCAGCACCACCAGCTTCTTTTCTAGGTTCTAGCAAACGGAGAAGAAAGGAGGAAACCACAGGGAAGAATGTTAAAAGAACACAGCATGAGTTAGATCATAATGGTCTCGTGCCCTTGCCGGTCAAAGTCTGCTTCACGTGTAACAGGTATTTTCTTTCTTTGCCTATATTTAGCAAATAGAGTTGTTTTTTCCTTCTTACCCTTGTATGTCCTGTGTGTTAAATGTAGACAGCCCATGTTTTGATGGTATAAGCACACAGAACTAATGAGCCACTTCCTTGAATATGTCAGTAACAAATGACCTGAGGAATCAAGGTACAGCGCCAGATGTATGATAAATGCCTATAGTCCCAGCATTTAGGAAGTAGAGGCAGTTTGGGGAGTTCAAAGCTAGCCTAGGCTCACAAAGCCCACTCTTTATTGGTTGATGGAGTGGGAGTGTCACTTTCTTTAATGGTATAGCCATTGTAAAGTCCATATTCACTAAGTACCCCCTACACAGCTCACATGATCAACAGTGATTAAACGCAGTAGGTCAGAACTGATAAGATAGCTCTTATCATAACAGCCTGAGCTCACCTCCAAGAACCACATCTTGGAAGGACAAAAGCAACTTTGGGAGCGGTGGCACATGCATGAACATGCACACACATACGCACACAAATGCACACTCTCACACGTGCAATAAATAAATGTTTTAAAAAAAATTTAAGTTTAAACTCTGGGCCACACCCATAAAAGAGATGAAACACAGAGGGACTTGGGAAGTGGGAGGGGAACATAATTAAAATTTATTGTGAAACTGTCAAAGACTAGACAATTAAAAAAAGCAACTGTGGTAGCACACATCTTTAACCCCAGGCAGGCAGGTTACTATGAGTTCAAGGCCAGACTCGTCTACATAGTGAGTTCCAGGCTAGCCAGAGCTATATAATGAAACCCTGTCTCAAAAAAGAAAAATCACAGATCATATTACAGAAGTAGTGTTAACTTAAGTTGATAGCAACTGCAGTAAGACTAGTTAGAATTAAACAAACTGGAGAATGAGAGGCCGATGAGGTGACTCAGTGGGTTAAGGTACTTGCTGCCAAGCCTGGTGCCTGAGATTAATCCTAAGTGCCTACATGATGGAAAGAGAGATTCAGTCCTTGAACAAACATTCTGGCACATGGGCTTTCCTTCCAATGCACATAAAATGATTATTACTTTTTTTTTTAACCAAACAAGCTGTTTAGACTAGCTAGCAAGTTGTTAAAGATAAATTTAAAAGTCATATGGGTATCTAGCCATGATAGTTGGTGTGCTTTGGACTAGACAACTTGAAAAAGACTTTTGGCTATCTAAGTTACGTAGTAGACCTAGGACACTGGTTTCCTTCAGAGAAGCTCTCCTCAGTTACAGGAAACAGATGTTCTGAAGCTGGATTTGTTGGCTTGCGTATGTCAGAAAAACTGTATTATGATTGGAGCAGGATAGCAGGAGAAAATGGCTATCACAAAGGATGCTTGGGGCTGAGGATATAGCACAGTTGGTACAGTGTTTACCTGGCATGGTTGGATACCCAGCATCACAGACACCCAGGATGGTGGTGCATACTTATCTCAGCACTCGGGAGTTAGATGCAGGGGGAACAAGAATCCAGGATCATTCTTAACTACATAGTGAGTTCAGACAACATGAGACTGTTTCACAACCACACCCTCAACAACAGCAGCAGCAGCAGCTATGGGAAACTAGATGGTAGTCAGTTAGAACTATAGAACTTGGCAGTGGTGGTGGTGTGCACCTTTAATCCTAGCACTTGGGAGGCAAGGCAAGTGGATGGATCTCTATGATCTGTGAGTTCAAGGCCAGCCTGATCTACAAAGTTCCAGGACAGCCAAGACTATTGTACAACAGAAACCCTGTCTCAGGAAAAAAAGAACTATAGACCTCAGTGCCAGAACAGCTGTGGCTCTGTATATCTTTGGGACTGTTTGTCTTTGCTTACAACCTCTCCTTGAAGCACGCTTACATAAATACATAGAAAATCATTTTCTCGCCTCCATCTCCATTTTTTTCAGTACTGGTTATCAGTCTTTTCACACAGAAGGGAAATCTTTTGTTGTGTCAGGACTCAGCTCCAGAAAGACATTCAGGTTTTTGTTTGTATGTTTGTGTTGGGGGGATACATATATGCCACAACATATGTGTGCAGATCAGAGGACAACCTGAAAGAGTTGATGCTCCCCATTTATCAGTGGGTCCCCTGAATTGAACTCGGGTAGTCAGGCTTGGTGGCAGGTGCCTTAATCACTGCAATTTCACCAGCTTCCAGTTTTGTTTTGTTTTAAGTGAGAATTTCTTTAAAAAAAATAGGAAGCTCACAGAGCAGAGCTGGGTACTAAGCGTTGGTCATTCTTGCTCTGATAGCCACTTTAGCCATACTCCAAATAAACATTTACATTCACAAGACGCATTCTCCCTGGAAGATAATGTAATGAAGGATCCATTTTCCTTACTGACTGGGTATGTGACAGAACCCTGGACAGGGGTGGGGATGGAAGAAGCTGTGAGGACTGAGGAGGAAGGCTTTTTACAGAGTAGAGTTAGTCTTGAATTTTCCCATCATGTCACAGAAGTCACCCGTCACATCTCATTCCTTTGCAGGAGTTGCCGAGTGGCCCCTCTCATCCAGTGTGACTATTGCCCACTCCTGTTTCACATGGACTGCCTCGAGCCCCCGCTCACTGCCATGCCCCTGGGCAGATGGATGTGTCCCAATCATATTGAGCATGTGGTGGTAAGCACAGCACCCTTGGTTCTCGCCTGTGCATGGGTCTCGCCTGTGCATGGGTCTCGCCTGTGCATCTTGCCTTCCCCATGGACCTTGTGTAGGTTGGGCAAGTGCTCTACCATTGAGTTACAGCCCCCGCACATTTTTTGACTTGAGGATGGGTTTTTCTTGTTTTAATTACTATTTTATATATGTATATTGCCTGCGTGTATATAAGTGCACCATTTGCATGTCTGGTGCCTATGGTGACTGGAAAAGGTGCTGCTGGAACTCCTAGAGCTAGATTTTGAAGAGGTTGTAAGCTACCATGTAGATGCTGGGAACTGTACCTGGATCCTCTGCAAGAGCATACCACTGAGCCTTCCCTAGCCCTTTTTTTTTCTTTTTATAATTTATTTATTTTTGGGGAGCCTCAAACTCACTATGTAGCCAAGAACTCCTGTTGTCCCTCCCAAGAGTTGCAGGCCTGAGTCACCACACCCAACTTTGTTATTATTGTGTCTATGTGCACTTGTGTGCTCACCAGAGGATAGTGTTTGTAAGTCATTTCTCTCTTCCCCTGTGTGGGTACTAGGGATGAAACTAAAGTCACCAGGCTTGGTGATAAGTACCCTTACCCTCTCAGCCATCTTACTAGCCCCTCTTTCCAGTTGGGTTCACCAGGCTTGCTTGGCAGTGACCTTTATGCACTGAGCCATCTCAATGGCCCTCTTTAGACATTATCCACACAGCTTCTTGTAAAAGAACAGAACTGTCATCTACCTCTCCAGGAGGGTTAGTCCTATGCAGTCACCGAATGGGGGCAACTTCATTAAAAATAGCCTTTTTAAATTAAACCATAAGGGCCTGGAGAGATGGCTCAGAGGTGAAGAGCATTGGCTGTTCTTCCAGAGGTCCTGAGTTCAATTCCCAGCAACCACATGGTAGCTCACAACCATCTGTAATGAGATCCGGTGCCCTCTTCTGGCCTGCAGACATACACGCAGGCAGAACGTTGTATACATAATAAATAAATAAATCTTAAAAAAAAATAAACCGTAAGACACACTATGAGGGGGCTGGGCAGTGGTGGTACACACCTTTAATCCCAGCAGCAAGATCTCTGAGTTCGAGGACAGCCAGGGCTACACAGAAATCCCGTCTATAAAAACCAAAAAAGACATACCATAAGGTAATAGAGGTGTAGCTCAGTGGTAGAGCAGTTTGAGGCCCTAGGTTTTATCCCTGAGACAAGGGACAAAAGGAAGAAAGAGTCAGAGGAGAAAGAATGAGAATCCTGTGCCCAGTGGTGCTAACCATGGAGTGACTGTTAGCCCTCATTATGCCAGTGTGCTGGGCACTGGAGGGTCCTCTGTTAACGACGTGCATGCAGAGGGCTAAAGGGTAGAGGGGCAGAGTGTTTGCCTAGTACATATGAAGCTCTGGGTTCATTCCTAGCACTGCTCCTAACACACACACACACACACACACACACACACACACACACGAAAAGAAAAAAGAAAAATTTGCACATACAGAAGAACCACTTTCTTTCTTGGATTCATACCATTCAGAGAGATTGACCTAGGAGGAAGCTTCTCTCTAGGGCTTTGTGTCCTATTTCCTTCCTGCTTAAACAGATAAAAGAGCCATAAACAGTTCACCTAGATATGCATCCTAAGGAGCAGCTCTCCAACAGGTGAAAATTTCTAGTTGGTTACTTTCATTGGCCACTTAGTTTGCTAACTAGGAAGCTGCAGGAACCAATCCTGCTGAGTTTCTCTCTAAGATTTATTTTTATCAGGGCTGGAGAGTTGACAGTTAAGAGCACTTGTTCAACTGGGCAGTGGTGGCACGTGCCTTTAATCCCAGCACCTGGGAGGCATAAGTAGGCAGATCTCTGTGAGTTTGAGGCCAGCTTGGTGTACAAAGCAAGTTCCAGGATAGCAAGAGCTGTGATACCGAGAAACCCTGTCTCAAAAAGCAAAAATAAAGAATAAAATAAAATCATTTTAAAAGGGGTAGGGGTGGGGATTTAGCATTTAGCTCAGTGGTAGAGCGCTGGGTTCGATCCTCAGCTCCAAAAAAAAAAAAAAAAGCACTTGTTCTTGCTAAGGACCTATGTTCTATTCCCAGCACCCAGCTTTCTGTAACTTCAATTCCAGAGTATCCAACACCCTCTTCTGGCCTCTGCAGGTACCATACATTCATGCAGGCAAAAGATTCATATACATAAAGTAAAGAAAAAAAATAATTTGTTTTTGAGATGGTCTCTCTCTAGCCCAAGCTGGTCTAGATTTGTGGATCAGACTGTTCTGGAACTCACATAGGTTCGACTGTCTCAGCTACCTCCCAAGTGCTGAGAGTAAAGGTGTGTGCTACCATACCCAGCAAAAAGTAACAAGTTTTTAAAAATAGTTAAGATTTTTTTATTTCTGTGCATGGATGTTTGTGTGAGTGAACGCCGCATGTGTGTTGGTGACCTTAGAGGACAGGAGGGCATCAGTCTCTGGAACTGAGCACAAGTGATCGTAAGCCACTCAGCATGTTTGCTCTAGAGGAACAGAAAGACCTCTTAGCCCCAAGCCATTGCTTACCATCTAGATCCTGTCTTTTGAACTAAAGTATAGGGGTCAGACCTAATAGAAGAGGTTGGAAACTTCTGTCAGCAACCTTTCTCTTTCCCTTTGACCTTTAAGAGCAGGCCAGAGGTTTCTCCTTCCACAGGGGACGATGTAATATCTGAACTGAGATAAGTTCTGTAATGCTTCCTGGTACCCTGGAATAAGAAGAGGACAGGATGCATGAGATTTTGACCCAGCAAGGCTTCTGTGTAGGACAGTTGTTTCTGTAGAGTTCCTTGATGAGTAGGGAGTCTGGTTCTTTGGTTCTCTTGAGGACCAAGGCTGGCATCTCCTTTAAAATCTGTGCTGCTAGGAAGGACCCTGAGGAGTTGCCCTGACCTAGAGTACTGTCTGCCTGAATTAGAGGCCCTTCCAGGCTACTTTGCTCTTTCCTAACTCTTGAAAGCCTTTCTAGCGAGCAGGAGTTTCCCTGCCCCATGACAGGCCTTCTGTCCAGACAGAAGGAACCCATTTAGCTGAGTTTCTTTCTTTTTTTTTTTTTTTTTTTAAGAGAATGGGGCTAGCTGGAGGGGCAGCACCCTTAGAAATTCAGCACAGTGGTATTTCTGCTTGTCCCCAGCTGAACCAGAAGAATCTGACACTGAGCAATCGGTGCCAGGTGTTTGATCGTTTCCAGGACACCATTTCACAGCATGTTGTCAAAGTGGACTTCCTGAACCGAATCCATAAGAAGCACCCTCCTAACCGCCGTGTGCTCCAGTCTGTCAAAAGAAGAAGCTTGAAGGTGAGTCACAGCCCAATCAGATCAGGCAAGAGGGTAGGCTCTGGTGTCTTTCATGGCACAGGATCACACATTGGGAGACTGAAGCCCCAGAGATACATCTTTGGTGTCTCAGCAAATAATAAATGTGTAGTAATACTTGAGGATGGTGGTCAGGATGACAAAGGCATGATTCCAGGTATGGTTTTGAAATCTGTTTATACAGATCATCTCACCAAGCCCTGTTGTGCCCCATTGTCACATATGATGTTTGTCTTCGGGTTTCTATTGCTGGGATAAAACACCATGACCTCAGTCAGTCAGCTTAGGGCTGGGGGCAGGTGGCACCTTCATTGCCGAGGGAATCGGGGCAGGAACCTGAAGGCAGGAGTGATGCCCAGGCCGTGGAGGAATGCTGGCTTACTAGCCTGGACCTCATGGTTTGTTTTGAGTACTTTCTTACCGCTCCCAGGTCCACCACCCACAGGCCAATCTGGAAAGAGATTTTCTCAGTTGATGTTCCGTTTTCACAAATGATTCTGACTTATGTCAAGTTAACATAAAACTAACCAGCATAATACTTGTCTGCCACTTATATTGTCTGTCCCTGTTAAATGGTCCCCTTCTGAGAACTCGGCTGAGGTGAAGTTGTGACCAATTAAGCAGATGTAGATGAAGAGCAATCGATGTTCAGCTGAACATTTTAAGAAAAAATGTGTCCGAATGAAGGTCTACCTATGGATCTATGTTTCTAGACTAATATGACCACCAAGACAACTGTAGTCTTGCTACCTAGTATTTCTATGTACTTGATGCTTGCTAAACTATACCAAAGAAACTGAGAGAATTTCCTTCACTGAAAAACATGTGCTATTTTCAGAGTTTTCAATCTCCTAACTCAGTTGATTTAGAAGGCTTAACACACTCTATCTCCATTAGCAATTCTCAGAAATGGCCACTTGGTGGCAGCCATGTTTTAACCTCAATTACACTACTCCCATCACTTTTAGTGGGTATCATTCCAGAACTAGCAGAGATGCTTAACTATTAGAAATTGTACAGCATACTCTTAACTGGGTAACTACTAACTTTCAGTAGGATGGTTTTCTCAAATTAAAGCGTTTCGCATTGCAGGAATAGCATATGAGGTGCTATGCTTCATATCTCTAGTTAAAGGGATCTAAAAGTAACCCGAATTGTAATTCATTACTATGTAAATTCAGAAGATAGCCTGGCCAGGTGGTAGTGGCGCAAGCCTTTGATCCCAGCACTCTGGAGGCAGAGTGAGACGGATCTTTGTGAGTTCGAGGTCAGCCTGGTCTACAGAGCGAGATTCAGGACAGGCACCAAAACTACACAGAGAAACCCTGCCTCAAAAAAAAAAAAAAAAAAAAAGATAGCCTGGACGCTAAAGGCCTTGATTAGATTTTTTTATTAGCTTTCCCCTAAATATTTTCCTTATTGTTGAGGAGGAAGTTGGGGTTATAAATTGCCTGAAGAATAGTTTGTTCTTGGACAGTAAGTATGAAATGAAGGACGGTGATATGCTTGATACTAGGAGTGCAGAGAAAAACCTGCTGAGAACCTGATATCTGTGTCAGAGTCACCTGCCTTTGCACTCATCCACAGCGGGCAGCTGTGGTCTGGCCCACTGCTCTGTCCTCTGCTGCTTCAGAAAGCCCATAGCACTAGGTGGTGATTCCCAACTCCAGGATCCTTTCCTCTGTGCTCATGTTTACCTACGATTCTCACAGATACCTCTTTTTATTGGTTGGTTTATTTTTGTTTTTTTAAGACAGGGTCTTCTTCCTACATAGCCCTGGCTATCCTAGAACTTACTATGTATTCCAGGCTGACCTCAGACTCACCAAAATCTGCCTGTCTGCCTCTTGGGTGATGGGATTAAAGGCATACACCACCACGCCTGGCTCCAGGTGCCTTATTCTCACCCTGAGGCCAAAAGTCTTCTGCCTCTCCAAATCTGCTTTTCCCTTGTATTTTCTATTCCAATTAGTAATTGTAGTCGCTACTCACATTCTCTTGACAAAATTCTAGGAATCCTTTTCAATCCTCTTCCCTTACCCCATGGAACTGGTTACCAAATATACCAACTCAAAAGTTCTTCTCAACTTCCAATTCACAGTTCAAATACTGACTTCCTAGAAAATCTTCCCAATTCCAAGCTAAAATTATGTACTGGGTGGGGAGTTCCAGGACAGGGTTTCTCTCTGTAGCCCTGGCTGTCCTGGAACTCACTTTGTAGACCAGGCTGGCCTTGAACTCACTGAGATCTGCCAGTCTCTTGCCTCCTTGGTGCTGGGATTAAAGGCGTGTGCCACCACACCTGGCTCATTTTCCCTTTTTTAATAGCACTTCAGCTGTACCTGTATTCTATAATGAATTTCCTTGTATTGTGATAACATTTATTTTTTTCCCTCACTAGACTGTGAGTTCTTTGAGGGCAGGGCTTAATTTTTATATTCATCTCTGGACCTCTAGGATTTGGAACAGTTCCAGACTCATGAGACACTCAGTAATGTTGGTTGGCTATATGAATGACTTTTTGTGTGGTTCTTTCTTTCTTACATAATGTAAGTCAGAGTGTGTCTTTTCTTGGTGCAACAAAGAAGTCTTCAGTTGTTTGCATAAGTCATGAATGAATGGATGATGAAAACTAACATTGATTAAGCGCTCATATCAGTCAGTCATCTGCTTAATCTTTCTACCATGACTATGAATAACCCCATTTACCTGATTTCTGAGTTACTGTTCACCCCTGCCCATTGGCACTAGAAACTACAAACCTACAGCCTGGACCACATTGAAGCTCAGGACAGTGTCAGTCTTGCATATTTGGGACAAAATGGAAGATAGTATGTGGTGGTCTTAGAACTGTGCAAGGGGCCGGGTGGTGGTGGGACATGCTATGGGGAGGCAGAGGCAGGGGATCACTGTGAGTTCAAGGCCAGCCTGGTCTACAGAGCAAGTTCCAGGACAGGCAGGACTATTGTGTAGAGAACCCTGTCTCGGGAAAACAAAACAAAACAAAAGACCTGTGCAAGACCTTGGACCTTAATGAAGAATGAAAGCCCTACCTATTGTCTCTATGTCTGTGCTTTTTTAGGACAGAATGCCTGTGCTGGAGTCACAGGGCAACCCCAAACAGTCGCAGCACACTGAGCCTCTTTGTCCTTGGTGGATCACAGAGTAGAAGGTCCCTTGGGCACCAGCACTACAGATGAAACAGTGTCTAGTGAGGGCAGAATTCATCTGGGCGTATTGGCACTATCTCTCCTCCTATCCTAAACAGGTTCCTGATGCTATCAAATCCCAGTACCAGTTCCCACCCCCTCTCATTGCACCCGCGGCCATTCGGGATGGGGAGCTGATCTGCAATGGGATCCCTGAGGAATCACAGATGCACCTTCTGAACTCTGAGCACTTAGCCACCCAAGCAGAGCAGCAAGAGGTGAGTGAAAGGAGAATTGGGATTCCCAAATCCAGTCTGTCTCTTCTGTGTCTCCAGAGCCCCACTGCCTGTCATTCCTACCTCTACCCTATTCTCCACCCTAGTCCCTAAAAGTTGAGTGACCATAGAATGCCAAAGGCAAGAGAATGTCACAAACAGGTTCCCTCATCAGTTCCCCATCTTCGAGCTGGGCAGCTCTGTACTGTAGGAGAAGATGAGCAGATCCACAGAGAGTTTAGGTGATCTGGCCAGACACACAGCAGACACACTGGGGTACTTGCTGACTGTTGATCACAAGGGGAGACTTCAGGGCAGAGCCAAAACAGGAATCTCACATTCCACTGACTAAGGTAGTACTGCTAAGTGCACCAGTAAGTCTTGCTTGGGAATGAGAGTGGGACCTCTGTGGTCAGTTGGAAACTTGTTACAGTGCTTGTCGACCCTGCTGTAGCCCTGGACCCTGTGGCAGGACAGACCAGCACCTCCGGCCTCTCACCTCCTCTCCTCTGCTTCCGTTGCAGTGGCTCTGTAGTGTTGTTGCGCTCCAGTGCAGCATATTGAAACATTTATCTGCTAAGCAGATGCCTTCGCATTGGGACTCTGAACAGACAGAGAAGGCTGATATTAAGCCTGTTATTGTGACTGACAGCTCAATCACCACCTCCCTGCAAACCGCTGACAAGGCACCTCTACCTTCCCACTACCCTTTGTCCTGCCCCTCAGCAATTAGCACCCAGAATTCCCTGGGCTGCTCTCCACCCCACCAACCCCCAGCCCTAGAGGACATCAGCTGCAGTTGTTGTGTGGAAAAGTCCAAGAAAACCCCTTGTGGGACTGCCAATGGGCCAGTGAACACAGAGGGAAAAGCCAATGGCCCACACCTCTACAGCAGCCCCACTGATTCCACGGATCCCCGGCGACTTCCTGGCGCCAACACCCCCTTACCAGGTCCCACACACCGACAAGGCTGGCCCCGGCCCCTCACGCCACCATCGGCTGGGGGGCTTCAGAACCACACCGTCGGCATCATTGTGAAGACAGAAAATGCCACTGGCCCCAGCTCTTGTCCCCAGAGGAGTTTGGTACCTGTCCCAAGCCTGCCCCCTTCCATCCCCAGCTCTTGTGCCAGCATCGAGAACACCAGCACTTTGCATAGAAAGACTGTCCAATCACAGATAGGACCTTCGTTGACAGATTCGAGGCCTCTGGGCTCGCCCCCAAATGCCACCCGGGTGCTCACTCCCCCACAAGCTGCAGGAGACAGTATCTTGGCCACAGGCGCCAACCAACGATTCTGCTCACCAGCGCCATCATCAGGTGAGTGCCCCTTAGCCCCAAATGATCAGGAACAATCTTGTGTTCTTTCTAGCACACTGAGTTAAGAGTCTAAAACATAGTATCCATAGGAATACTTGAGAGGACTTTGGTCTCTGTATCAGTGGTCCATCTTCCCTTTGTTTTAATGGCAGGAGAAAGGCTGCGTTAGCTTAGCTTGTCCCAGCTATAAGATGGGGCTGTGCTCATTAATTTAAGTCACTTCTCTTAGGGTGGCCTGCCAGGTCCATGGCAATACAGAACTGCAGCTTGGGTCACTGACCCCTCGCCTTCTGGGCCTGATCTTCTGCATGTCTGTTTCATCATTTTAGAAGGCACATGCTATTTGGAACCACTGGGCTCAGTCTGAGGTTCAGGGTGTGCATTCATATACAAGACTAAATCCACACCTGGTACAGATTCTAAGCCAACTCATTTGAGGAATGTTCATGTTCAAGAATCAAGGGCAGAAAGCAGTGTTGGTCTGGCCTAGGAGCTTGCTCTCAGCCACATGCCTAAGGAACATCCCTAAGGTCTGTTCTTGGCCCTGCATAGACTTATTCCCTCAGCTGTCCCTAGCATCTGTTGGACCTCAAGGTTGCTGACCCCAGAGTCTGACCCAGGCTTCACATGCTGCTCTCACCTCTGCTCTTCCACATGAACTGATGTCAGCCTCCCAGTCAGCTAGGAGGCTCAGCAACCAGCTGCCTTGGATTCCTTTCTTTTTTTCTTCCCCATGGATCTGAGGACTGAACCCAGGGCCTTGCGCTTACTAGGCAAGTGCTCTACCACTGAGCTAAGTCCTCAACCCCTTTACATGTGAGCCCTGGTCCTATCTCCTCTGTAATGCCAGTGTGAATAAATTTTGGGACTGTCAGTGGTACTTGAGCAGACAGGGAATGCAGGGACAGGTGCCAAGTAGAGGTAGCAGGGAGTTAGATGGTGATGCCCGAAAGAGTGAAGCAACCTCACCACTTGCCCCAGGGTGGTAGATTGCAGCAGTTCTCAGTGCTCTGGAAACTCCTGCGGCCTGGGTGTGTTACTGTTCCATCTACCCTTCCTCACCACACGTTTTTAGCTCTAGGAGTTCCAGAGCCTATGGGTTGAGAATCAAGAAGGGAACATCACCTTGGGTCCGAAATCCAGAACTGTCTCAGCAATGGGGGATTGGACCGGTGGGTTTCCCTCAGGCGACGTAAGTAACAGTCTTCCTGCTCCGTCCCCAGATGGCAAGGTCAGCCCCGGCACGTTATCCATAGGAAGCGCTTTAACCGTACCCTCTTTCCCAGCCAACTCTACTGCCATGGTGGACCTCACCAACTCACTTCGAGCGTTTATGGATGTCAATGGAGGTGAGTGATGTCCCAGTAATGTTCAGTTCCTTTTTAAGAGGGATCAGGAGATGGGGTGCACCGTACCCATTTGGGTAGAAGAGAGGGAAAGAAGGCTCTATCCCGTCTCTGCCTTTTGGTCTGCACAAACTATAATCAAAGGAGAACACAGCCAAGTTGAACCAGTGGGAAAGAACAGAATTGCATTAGGCAGATCACTTGGTGTTAGCAGAACAGAACTAGGAGCTTGCTTCCATCTGTGGAAAACCCCAAAGTCAAAGAGAAAAGCAATAGGTTTTTCTGCACACAGAGTGGGTAGAAAAGGTCCATCCATACCTTGCCCCACAGGCAACTGGGGTTGTTGGTTCTGCCCTTTATTTACTTAAAACTAGCCTGCCTTACAAGAAACCAAGGCACTGGACACCCCCTCACCTTAAACACAAATTCTAGAGACAGAGGGATAGCTCAGTTGGCAGAGAGGCCTGAGTTCTCTGGGCAGTGGTGGCACATGCCTTTAATCCCAGCACTCGGGAGGCAGAGGCAGGCCAATCTTTGTGAGTTCGAGGCCAGCCTGGTCAACAGAGTGAGTTCAGGACAGGCTCTAAAGCTACACAGAGAAACCCTGGGGTGGGGGTGGGGGGGAGCGGCAGGCAAGCCTGAGTTCCATGCCTAGAATCCACATTTAAAAAGCCAGGTACAGTGGTGCATGCTTATAATCTCAGCCCCCCTGTCTGATGTGTGAATAACCCTCATTTTTACACAAGATGGCTACTCTCAGATCTTTGTTCGAGCAAAAGTCACTTGCTGGATTTGCCCTATAGCCCTTAATCTACTTCCACATTCCATTTCTCAGCTTTTGTGATCTTTCTCTTTGGTTGATAGAGATCGAGATAAATATGTTGGATGAGAAGTTGATCAAGTTTCTGGCCTTGCAGAGAATACATCAGCTTTTCCCCTCCCGGGTCCAAGCTTCACCGGGCAGTGCTGGGACACATCCGCTGGCTTCCGGAGGGCACCACACAGAAGGTGCGCGTGCACATACCTGCCACCACACCATCAGATCTCCTGTCTGATGTGTGTGTGAATGACCACCTTGCTCCATGGAGAACCTCTGCTTTCAGTAGCTCAAACTCTTTGTACCTTTGGTGGGTTTAATAAAGCACCATGTTTTTTTTATCAGCAAGAACAAGATGAACAACAACTTTCTGATCAGACTTGGGGAGTTTGCCAGGACTTCCTTTCACACGAGTCCACTTTGATTCACGGCAGAACAGCTGCCAGTACTTGGGGTGTATGTTGTATGCTTTCCGTTCAATTACTTTATAATATTTGAGTTAGAAGGGCTTTGCAAGGTTCAAGGTGAGAAATAGAAAAACAGTAGGTAAGCTTCCTGGAAATTCTTCTCAACTACTAATTCTACTTTGTTATCTCTGAGCTCTTAGCCCTTAAGAGCTTTGGAACTTAAAATACCATGCCAATATTATCGGAATCGCAAGAGCTTATTAAAAATACAAATTCTAGAGACGGGGATAGCTCAGTTGGCAGAGAGGTCTGAGTTTGATTCCTAGAACCCACATTTAAAAAGCCAGTTATGGGGTTGGGGATTTAGCTCAGTGGTAGAGCGCTTGCTAGGCCCTGGGTTTCGTCCTCAGCTCTGGAAAACAAAAACAAAAACAAAAGCCAGTTATGGTGGTGCATGCTTATAATCAGAGCTGAGCAAGTGGAGACAGATAGACCCCCGGGACATGCTAGCTGTCCAGCCTAGTCTGCTTCTCAGATTCTAGGCCAGTGAGGAACTCTGTCTCAAAAAAAAAGAATATGAGAAACAACACCAAAGGTGATTTTTTTGTTGTTGTTGTTTTATTTTGTTGTTGTTTTTTTTCCATATATACGTGATCACATGTGTGTAGATGGGCACACATGAAATGCAAATTTGCAAATTCTAGAACCTCCCATTCCAAATCCAAAATCAGTGGGTGGGTGAGTGGGTGGGTGAATGGGTGGTGGTGGTGGTGGTGGTGGTCCTAGGGATCAGATCCGTTGACTTACTGGACAAGTACTGTACAGCTAAATTATATCTTTTAACGGAATCCATGGGCAGATGATGTGCTCATTAAAGCTTGAGAAACACTGACCTATGCCTTATATTTTTCCATGTTCTGTTTTTGTCATCAGTTGAAATATCCCTGTTAAGTTCCTTACCAGGAGCCCAGAAACTTAAAGTACTAATATCCTAACTGTCTCCAGTGGAGGCCCTTCCTAACCCAGGTTGGGATACTGTGGGTGGGGTGAAGGCCCCCCCTCCCAAGCAGCTCTGCGTCAGGCGTGGACATGAGTCACCCAGTGGGGTTTTTTCCAGGCCGCCAGCCAGAGATCCAGATTTTGCGGGTGTGTGTTGGGATCACAGGTTTGGAGTTTCTGAATGATCCTATCCCTATGTTTGTCTTGTAGTGCAAAGAAAGGAGGTACAGGCCCGAGCTGTGTTCTACCCCCTCTTAGGGTTGGGAGGAGCTGTGAACATGTGCTATCGAACCCTCTACATCGGGACAGGTGAGCCAGCCAGGAAACTGGGAGGGCACTGGATCTTCAGCCTGACGGACATTTACAGAAGCCCTTTCAGGAGTTGATGGGTCTAAGCAGTGGTTGTCCAGACAGGAGAGACTGAGAACCTAGAGAGTCCAGTGGGCTACTTCCTTGGCTCAGGCCTTTTGCTTTAACTGCTGCTACTCAGGAGCATCTGAAACACTGTAGGGAAGGACTTCAAAAGGAGAGGACACTTCTATCCCTGGGAGTGACAGGCTTATATATAACCCAGTTGAGCTGATTTAAGTTAGGGTCTCCTCTAGTTCAGGCTGGCCTTGAATTCACGTCTGCACTCTTGCCTCAGCCTCTCAAGTACTAAAACTACAGGTGTAGGCCACCACACCCCAGAGCACCCCTTATCCTGGAAATCGCCCTTTAAAGTGACAGGTCTTAAAGAGCCTGCACTATTGTGTCCGCTCAGCTGCACCATCTTCTTCAGTGACTCACTGCTCCATCTGGATAACAGCCACATATTCTAAAGCAGATTAACTCTAGAACAACAAAGGAAAGTGTGGGACATGTGGCACACATCTGTAATCCCAGTACTTATGAATCGGAGGCAAAGAGGCCAGGAGTTCAAAGCTACCCCATCACCAAAAAGAAAAGAATAGAAAAAGTGGGGAAAAATGAAAGAAAAGGGCTCTGAGCTACCTTGAGGTTGCTACTAGCAGCCACCCAGAAGCTAACTCCCTTCTCTTTGACTTCCCCACACATACACCTTACAGTCTGTTCTCTGCCTTTTCCTTGACTCCTGCCACCTTGCAGGAGCTGACATGGATGTGTGCCTTACAAACTATGGTCACTGTAACTACGTGTCCGGGAAACATGCCTGCATATTCTACGATGAGGTGAGGGGCAGAGATGGGTGGAGGGAGCTTTCCCAACCTGAGATCTTTCCTAGCGTGGGCTCTGGGGCAGGGACAAGAGTGAGAGACCTCTCCTGTCCTCCTTCCTTTGGAGAAAAGACTGTGTAAGGGCATTCCACCATGACAAGCTGCTTACAGGAGCAGGCTGTCATTGCAACTAGTGTTGCCCATAGGAACAGCTGAGGGAGGCTGCCGCCTCAACGCGGGGGAGGGGACCAAAATAGAAGGATGTGTCCCTGAGTTTCATCATAATTATGTGCCAGTGAATATCAGATCAACAGGACAGTGCTGAGGAGGCAGAGAGGGGTGATCAGGAGTCAGTAGGGCAGGCTTTCACAGAAAGGTGAGTTGACGAATTCTGAAAGCCACACTGTAACTGAGGAAGAGTATGAGAGCTTGCTAGGTAGAGCAGCAAGCCCTATGTCCTCTCTCCTTCGCCCAAGGCTTCACACAGCAACTACACATCCTGTCTCCCCCTCCCTCCTCCTCAGAATACCAAACATTATGAGCTGTTAAACTACAGTGAGCACGGGACAACGGTGGACAATGTGCTGTATTCATGTGACTTCTCTGAGAAGACCCCGCCAACCCCCCCAAGCAGTATTGTTGCCAAAGTGCAGAATGTCATCAGTAAGTTGGAGCAGAGGCCTGTGACCACACAGCTAAGGTCGTGGTCACCTTGGTTCTGCCATGCTGTCAGTGACCTACAGTTCTTTGCCTTCCCAGTCCCATTGGCCAAGCTCATTGTTGGTGGGCCTGGGAAAGGTCACCAAGAATCAAGTGCTGAACACCCACATATGTATCAGACCTTTCTGGGGACTTGAGACTCCACCAGCCCATTCTGAGCATCCCTCATCCCTGATCATATAGCATATGGAATGGGGAGATGCAGGGGCCCAGTCCTGCCAATCAGCCCAGATAGGCCAGCTGTTCACTGTTCCCCCCTATGATCATCCCCCTTTTTCCCAGGGCGCCGCCGACACCAGAAACAGGATGAAGAGCCAAGTGAGGAGGCAGCCATGATGAGTTCCCAGGCCCAGGGGCCACAGCGGAGACCCTGCAATTGCAAAGCCAGCAGCTCAAGCTTGATCGGGGGCAGTGGGGCTGGCTGGGAGGGCACAGCCTTACTGCACCATGGCAGCTACATCAAGCTGGGCTGCCTGCAGTTCGTCTTCAGCATCACTGAGTTTGCGACCAAACAGCCCAAAGGCGATGCCAGCCTGCTGCAGGATGGGGTTTTGGCCGAGAAGCTATCTCTCAAGCCCCATCAGGGCCCTGTGCTGCGCTCCAACTCCGTTCCCTAGGCCATTGGCCTGGACACCCATCCAAGACTCCTGCAATGCAAAAATGTACACGAACCAAGCCCGGGCGTTTTCTATACCAGAAACCCTTCAACTACAATCTTTGCATGAAATGAAGAAAACCTTTTGACTGTTTTTTAAGACTTTTTTTCTTTTCTCAAGTTCTAGGGGGCATTTGCACATATATTTGTACTCAACATTTCATGGGAAAGCGGCAGACACGAGCTGAGGAACAGCATGGGCAGGGAGGGGAAGACCCTGGTCTGGACACTTCCAGCACAACCTCTCACCCGCCTCCTGCTCCCTCCTCCTCGACCACCTGCCTGCTGTTGTAAAATAATCAGAAACTTGTTCTATTTTGTGGCAGTGACAATAGTTTTATATTAAAAGAAAAAATACAGTTTTCATACAGCAAAATCTATACAATATCATTGTTTTATTTAATATAAAGATGGCTACCCACCCTTCCACGGCTCCCACCCTACCAGTCCCCTTTCTGCAGCGGTTGCACTACAGGTAGCTACTGTGTATATGGACAAATGAGAAATGCTTTCTTTTCTGGCTGTCCATCTATTTTATTTCAAATAAGGAAAAGTGTATTGGATTTTGTGTAAATACATCTAGTGATGCCATTTTTTCAATGTTTTTAAAGCTGTACAGTACATGTGGTAGAGTGTTTTTCTCAAATGTCTATTGTAGCGAAGGCGTTTTTGTCGTAAGCCTGTTGTGTGTCCTTTTCTGTTCTTGCCACTGCTCAGCCCAGCTCCTTCCCTCCTCCTCTCCACAACTAGTACCAATGTACATAGTAATTGTAATGTTTTAGACTTTACAGAAACTTTCCTGTATTCTGTATATAAAAACCAGAAATACTTCAAATTACGTGTTCTGCCTGTCTGTCCTGCCTGTCATCACCTAGGGGGCCTTCCCTGGGACCTCACTTTCTGCGCCCTTTGAACTATTATCAGTCTAGGGGAGCCTCCAAGCAAAGCTGGCAGAGAAGGAAGGTGTTAGAGGTGAGCCTAAGCTGGGTAATGAAAAGGTGGGTACTTGGCTTTTAGGGGGTGCTGTTTCTCTGGAGAATTGTAATAGGGTAAAATCCAGTCTCTAGATCAGTGGTTCTCAACCTTCCTAATGCTGCGACCCCTTAGTACAATACCTCACGCTGTGGTGACCCTCCACCATAAAATTACTTCATTGCTACTTCATAACTGTAATTTTGCTACTGTTATGAATCAATGTAAGTATCTGTATGCAAACCCTGTAAAGGGTCAAGGGTCATTCAACACTCCCCACCGCCACTCCCGCCCAGGGTTCTCCACAGGCTAAGGGCTGCTGCTCTAGACTGTGCAACTGTTAGTGTAACATGGACCCGTTACTGTTCTCATCAGATATACTCGCTGCATTACCCTAATTCTAAAGCCCCGGGCATCCTCACCAGGGCAAGCTCACCACTTTCTTCTCGGAGACTAAGGTGATTTCTCAGGAACTTCTTCTGGAGAAGTCTAGAAAACACCTGTGTTCTGACACTGTTGTAAGTGATACCTACTCACGTACTAGTCTATTGCTGGGGTTCAAGGATGAGTTTTTATACCCACAGCATCTACAATTGTGCTCCAAGTACACAGTGCAGTTGAATAGGGAGTTTCTCTGGTCTCAGAAATCTGACCCTGGCTTCAAAATCCTGGTGTAGCTGTTCCCGAGCTATCTACTGCCACTGCAAGAAGGGCTTCTCACACCTAAAGGCCGGAGCTCTGTGTTCTGCTCGGCGTCAACAGGTTGTCCACACTGCTAAGCATGTCACAACTGTCAGACATCAAGCGTTAAGTCACTGTCCTAGGCAAGGTCCTTCCTACCCGGAGGGCCTGCACTCACGCCTCCCTAGCTGTCCCAGCCCATCTTACCCCCAGTCACTTCTCCTGAGTAATGGGGTGCTGCGCACTTCTGCCACCTGTGATAACTTGCATAGACAAATTACCTCCTGACATCGCCTCTTCCTTCTGGAAGGCTGGGGTCAGACGGGGGAGCATCCCTGTAATTCTATTTTGGAGGTTGAGGCAGGAGCATCTCAAGTTTAAGACCAGCCTGGGCTACCTAAAGAAACTACCTCAAAAACCGGGAGAGAAAGGGGGTGAAGTCATGGAGTCAGGAAATCACATAGTTGAATCCGGACAACCCTGTCTGCCATGGTGAGAAGCCTCACTGGCCTGTACCAGGAGAGTCCTGGTAGCTGAAGGCTGGGATAACGAAAGGATGGGAAATTAAAGAATTGGTTCATTGAAGGGAAAGCATCCATGACCGACTCCAAATGCACGGGCCCATTCATGTACATAGGACTCCAGACTGAGCCACTGAGCCACATACTCACACCTAGAGTAAACAGAGATGTTCATTCAATCACAGGCGTTGGTGGAGACTACAGATGCAGGCACAGCCTGGAGGGACTCCCGCCATGGGCACAGACACCTACGCAGTGCTCTCACACCGGCGCGCGCCCAGAAAACCCTGAGCGGTGATCTTAAGGCCACGGGCATGCACACACCCACCAGTCCCTCACGCACATGTTTCCTGTACCTACCTGGCACACGCTCCCGGGAGTTCACGAGCCTAGGGGGCGCTCCCAGGGCCCCAAGATGTTCGCCCAGGCACGCCGCCAGGGCACGCAGACGCACGCCTAGGGGGCGCTCGCACGGCCCACGCGCGCGCGCGCACACCCCTGCTCAACCTCCCGCCTGCCGCCGCCCTCGCGAGGCCGAAGCGGGAGTGGCGAGGCCCGGGCGGGAGTCGGGAGCACGGCGGGCATGGAGACGCTGCTGCTGGGCGCCGGGCTGCTGCTGGGCGCCTACGTGCTTGTCTACTACAACCTGGTGAAGGCCCCACCGTGCGGCGGCATCGGCAGCCTGCGGGGCCGCACGGCCGTGGTCACGGGTGAGTTCGCGCGGGCGGGCGGCGGGGAGGCCGGGCGGGTGGCCGCGGCCCGACCGGCTCAGCTGCCTCCCGCCCGCCGCCCGCAGGCGCTAACAGCGGCATCGGGAAGATGACAGCGCTGGAGCTGGCGCGCCGGGGAGCGCGCGTGGTGCTGGCCTGCCGCAGCCGGGAGCGAGGGGAGGCGGCGGCTTTCGACCTCCGTCAGGTGAGGCCACGGCGGGGACGCGGGGCGCGGTGAGCCTGGGACACGGAGGGCGGAGCCGAGCGACTCAAGATCTGAGAGGAGAGAGCGCACTGTCTCTTAAACACTGAAGAGGATGCAGGGACACACAGGGGAGGACCATCAGAACCCAATCCCGGAGGAGACATACTGAAGGAAGGAGTCGCTAGTCTTGAGATGGTTAAGGATCAGAAAAAGAGTTCATGAAGCCAGGTGTGGTCCCAGCCCAGGCCCAGGAGCTCAAGGCCATCCTGGGCACAGGAAAGACAAGGAAGGAAATGGTTAGGCTAAGGAAGAGCCGCAGAAAGAACAGCAGGTGCAAATGCCCTGAGACAAGAGAGTCCGATTTAGGGAGCAGGGGATGAGGCGGGAATGTCCTAAAAGGGCTCTGAGCCACAGCCAGCTTCTGGAGGCCCTGACAGATCGAGGAGTTTAAGACAGCTGAGCTCCGAGAAGACTCTTCAGTAGGCTCTGGACCATCCCGATGGCTTTTTGGAATGAATTACGTACAGCTAGCTGTGTGGTACCCAGACTGCAGAGTAAGAGGGCCGGTCTCACCACACACCTTTAATCCTAACGCTTGAGAGGCAGAGACAGGTGGATTTCTGTGAGTTCAAGACCAGATAGGACCACATCGTAAGACCCTGTCTCAAAAAAAAAAAAAGTGCTTAAGACCTTAAGAAAACTCGTTACGGCTGGTCATGGTGCACACCTGTAATTCCAGCAGAAGCAGCTGAGGAAGGGTGCTCATGAGTTCCCAGGCAGTCTGGGCTACAACAGGCGGAAGGTTGTATGTAGTAGATTTAAGAGAAATGACAACAGAAAAAGGGGTGATATCTGCACGGTGCTGACTGAATAGTTTACATGTATCAACTCTAGCTCAGGCAGGTCTTGAACTCATGATCATTTTGCCTCAGACTCCTGAGTAACTAGGATAACCAGTGTATGCCACCACACCAGACATAACATGCATTTTATCTGACTTAATCTTCACAACTCTTTTTTTTTTTTTTTTTCTGGTAGAAAGTATTACTATCATCATTTCACAGTGGGAAAACTGAGACCCAAAAAGATTAAGTATCTCATCTGAAGTCTCACTGTAGTTAGAGGCAACGTTGAGATTTGAATCCACACACCCATTACACTCTGATGCACTGGGGCAGGTTTTAGTCATAGTGGGTAGGCTCTCGGATGCCTGGAAGAGGGAGAAGAAGGGAGGTACCTGGTAACAATCCTAGCCCTTGCTGCTCCACAGGAGAGTGGAAACAATGAGATCATCTTCATGGCCTTGGACTTGGCCAGTCTGGCCTCAGTACAGGCCTTTGCCACTGCCTTCCTGAGCTCTGAGCCAAGGCTGGACATCCTTATCCACAATGCAGGTGAGAAGCAGCAGGCCCTTGGGGGAGGGGGGGGAGGGGGTAGTGCCCTGGAGAGGTAGTCTCTCCAGCTTGACCTGACCAGGGGCCAGCAGACACATCTCACAGATGGGGGTTCTGTGAGACCCATGGGGCACCTGGAACAGCAACTCATGCCTAGCTTCTGCCCCCCTAGGGATCAGTTCCTGTGGCCGGATTCGGGAGGCCTTTAACCTGCTGTTGCGAGTGAACCATGTTGGCCCTTTTCTGCTGACACACTTGTTGCTACCCCGCCTGAAGTCATGTGCCCCCAGCCGTGTGGTGGTAGTGTCCTCAGCTGCCCACCGGCGTGGTCGTCTTGACTTCACACGTCTGGATTGCCCAGTGGTGGGCTGGCAGCAGGAACTTCGGGCATATGCTGACAGCAAACTAGCCAATGTGCTGTTTGCCAGGGAGCTTGCCACCCAGCTTGAGGGCACTGGTGTTACCTGCTATGCGGCCCACCCAGGTGAGGCCTGACTGGCTGCTCTTAATTGCCTCTCTATCATCTTTGTACCAAACTGTGCTAATCCCCAGTCTATTGAGTCACAGGATGGAAACATGGTCAGGGAGAAACCTGTTCCTTTCTGATCTTGGAACCAGGCTCTCTCCTCACCTGTTTTCTTCCCTTCCTACCTACAAGCTTGGATGCTGACCAGATGGGGAATAAGAACAAGACCTTGATAGTAATTCTGAGGGCTGGGGCTGCATTTCAGGGGCAGAACACTTGCTTTGGTATAGCTAAGACCCTGAGTTTGTGCTATTTGCTTGCTTGCTTGGGTTTGGGGTATTTGTTGGTTTTGTTTTGTTTTGAGTCAGGGTCTCACTATGTAGCCTTGGCTGTCCTTAAACACTCAATTCACCTGCTTCTGCCTCCAAAGTAATGGGATCAAAGGTGTGGGTCACCATGCCTGGCTTTGGTTGGGGATTTAGCTCAGTGGTAGAGTGCTCACCTACCATGCCTGGCTTTGTTTTGTTTGTTTGTTTTGTTTTTGTTTTTGTTTTTGTTTTTTTCGAGACAGGGTTTCTTTGTGGAGCTTTGGAGCCTGTCCTGGATCTCACTGTGTAGACCAGGCTGGCCTCGACCTCACAGAGATCCACCTGCCTCTGCTTCCCAAGTGCTGGGATTAAAGGTGTGCACCACCACCGCCCAGCAAGTTTTTGTTGTTGTTGTTCGTTTGTTTTTTAATATGTGTATATTAGTGTTTTTCAGGCATGTGTGTGTGTGTGTGGTACCCATATAGGCCAGATCCCCTTAGAACTGGAGTTAAGGATGGCTGTGGGCATCCATGTGGGTGCTGAAATGAACCTGGATCCTCTATAAGAGCAGCCAGTGCTCTTAACCACTGAGCATCCCTTTAGCCCCTGGTTCATTGGTTTTTGTGTTGTTGTTTTTTGTTGTGGTTTTGTTTTGAGACGCTGTTTTACTCTGGAGCCCAGGTTGGCCTGAAGTTCTATGTAGCTCAGTTAAGCTTCAAATTCACCCTATTTGTCTTGCCTCATGCTTAGATTTCAAGTGTACGACACCATGTCAAGCTGAGACCCTGGGTTTGATCACCAACAACACCATCAGAAAAAAAAATTTATGATGGTGATGATGACATATTACCATTTAGACAGGAGCCCTTTCTTTGTGGTAGCCAGTATACAATAGGCATTATGGTGCTGGGACAAAAGCAGTGAGCCAACCTTGGTCTCGGTTCAGTCTCCAGGACCTAAAAATTATGCAAAGGAAAACAAAGATCTGCCAGGTGTGGTGGAATGAACGTTTAGTGGGAACTAAAACCAAAACCAAAGACTTTACCCTCCTACCCAGTGACAGGTGAGAATAAAATGATGAGGAAGGAGGCATAAGAGGTGTGTGTGTGTGTGTGTGTGTGTGTGTGTGTGTGTGTGTGTAGAGTTCTCAGGATGTTTTCTTTTGTCAGTGACAGTCAAGGAAGACCTTTGTAAAGGGAAGAATTGAACACAGATCTGAGTGAGATAAAGGCATCTTTGAAGCTCAGAAAGCCGCTAGCTACCAGACACAAAGGCAGAAGTTCCTGGTGTGCTGTAGGATGGCTGTGAGGAGAACAGAGAGAGTGGGATCCACTTAACTATTTTATTCTGAGTAAAATAATCGGTCTTTAAAAGACAGTGAATCGGGCTGGAGAGAGAGCTCAGAGGTTAAGAGCACTGGCTGTTCTTCCAAAGGTCCTGAGTTCAATTCCCAGCAACCACATGGTGGCTCACAACCACCTGTAATGAGGTCTGGTGCCCTCTTCTGGTGTTCAGGGATCTGTGCAGACAAAACACTGTATACGTAATAAATAAATCTTAAAAAAAAAAAAAAAAACTGAATCATCCTCATCTTTAGACAATAGGTTACAACAGGCGAACAACATCTGTCCTGCCTAGATCTCCAAACTGCACTGAGAAAACCATTGCCCGAGTCTTCTTTGTAATTACAGTGACAATACTACTAGGAACCTTTATTAAGCCCTTATTACAATTACAGATCCCTAGCATTCAAAACAGTGGCTGATATACCCAAGGTGCTTAAAAACTAATGGTTAAAGCCAGGCATGGTGGCGCACGCCTTTAATCCCAGCACTCGGGAACTCGGGAGGCAGAGGCAGGCAGTTCGCTGTGAGTTGGAGAACAGCCAGGGCTACACAGAGAAACCCTCTCTCCAGGGTGTGTGTGTGTGTGTGTGTGTGTGTGTGATGGAGATTGGGCAGCAGAGGACACAGCCTGGGGGATGTGAATGTACTGGCTATTACCATGGTGGAAAGGCTTCTGGTAGGAAATGGGTTGTCACCTTGTGGGGTGCCTGAATACCTGGTAGATACCAGCCTCCTTTCCCTGGAACCAGAGTGTGCCGTCTGCTTCTGCCTGTTTCCCCCTGCCTGTTTCCCCCTGCCTGTTCCTGGGCCACTGTGTTCTTCCACGGCTCTTCTTCCTTCCTGTCCACAGGACCTGTGAACTCGGAGCTCTTCCTGCGTCACCTCCCTGGATGGCTGTGTCCGATTTTGCGCCCACTGGCTTGGCTGGTACTCCGGGCACCTCAAGGAGGTGCCCAGACACCCCTGTACTGTGCTCTGCAGGAGGGCATTGAGCCCCTCAGTGGGAGATATTTTGCCAACTGCCATGTGGAGGAGGTCTCCCCAGCTGCTAGAGATGACCAGGCTGCTCACAGGCTATGGAAAGCTACCAAGAAGCTGGCAGGGCTTGGGCCTGGAGAGGATGATGATAGCCCTGATGAAGAGCCCGGACCTCAGGATCTAGGGACCCCATCTTCTCTGAGTGCTCCCAGCTCTGAGGAAACCACAGTTTCGGGACCTTTTCGTAGCTGTCAGGGCTCACCACAGTTGTCTAAATTGACACAGCGAAGAATTCAGGCGAAGGCTGAGCCTGCACACTAACTTTGCTAACCCGTAGGCTAGAATGCTTCTGTAGTGCGGTAGGACCGACCCCTCAAAAACCTCAGCTGTGTGCCTGGCCACTGAGAGGTCGCCACATTTACCTTGGTGGTTAAGTTTTGGGACCTCTTATGTCCTAAACAGCCCTTTTCCTAGCAAAAGGAAATAAGTAGTACTTCCTAAGACAGACAGTAATCCCAGATCCAGGCATGATGTCAAGACACTGTATTGCTTTGGAATTTGATTTTCGGATCTCTGGGCTCTTCCCTGAATAACGATCCGCCCCAGGGAAGGGCTGTGGACTTTGCTGCTGATGCACTGCTGATGTTGAACATTACTGAACCCAGGAGCCCTTTGCAACTTTCTAGCTAGGTAGTTCATTTACCCCCCCTTTTCCGAGGCGGGACTAGGAAAGGACTCAGGGCAGAGACTGGTATTTGAGCCCCGGGGTCTGCTGTAAGGCAGGTGTGCCCGAGGTGACGCAGCTCAAGGAGTTACTACTGATGAGCCCCAAAGGTGCTAGCGGGGCCAAGCCCCCTGGAATAAAGCGAGTTGACTCCCGACGCCAGGCTCCCGCCTCTCTCCACTCGCCGGCCCCGCCCTCCGCCGCCACACTTCCGGCGGGGCCGCAGCCGCGGAGGGGCGTAGGCAGGCGACGCGGGGGGAGGCGGGATAGGCTGGGCGCGGCCGGCGCTGCGGACCCGCCACAGCCCTCCAGGTCGCTGCAGACCAAGGCCCTGCTTGCCTACCTGCGGCGCCATGGGCAATTGCCACACGGTAGGGCCCAACGAGGCACTGGTGGTCTCAGGTGAGGCGACGGTGAGGGCGGGGGAGGCCGGCCGCCGAGGGTGCGGGACCCCGGGGCCGCCCCGGAGCCAGCCCCCAGAGGGCTATCCCTCCCCACGGCGTGGCCTCGGGCGCTCAGCCCTTCCTCCGCTCGGCCGTGGGTTTGGGGCTCCTAGTGTGTGTGGGTCCCAGGGCACGGTCGCGGAGCTCTGGAAGGCAGGTGCCTCACGGGGAGGGCCTGAGGCACGGGTTCCTCTTTTCCGGGTAAGGCAGACCCGTTAATTCCGAGCAGGCTGGGGCTTGCCAGGACTTACTGGCATCCACCGCCCTGGAAACGCGGGTGCGGCCTCTACAGTTGGGTAACCCGGCTCTGGCCTGTAGAGCTCTATCTAGATTACAAAATGCAGCAAGCTCTAGCATTGGCTGGGTGGGGCTGGGGGACTACCGCATTGGGAGCCTTAAGGCTGATGTTTATTTAGGTGGTGTATTAGGATGTCTGAGGCGGCAGCTAAAGCTACCTGGGGTCCTGTTGCTTGCTAGCTCGCTGTAATCTCTTCCCACCATCAGCACTGATTTTCAGCTTGTGTGCAGAATTACTGAGTCTGGCTGCCAAAAGGGGAGGTAGAAGCCCTGAGCCAGGGCTTAGAGCTGCCATTCTTGGAGAGGTGTAATGAATCCATTGGGCCCTCAAATGGGGATCGCAGAAATCAATCTCTTTACTGAGACATCCTCACAGTCCCCAACCCGGACCCTGCTCCAGTGGGAGAAATACGATACCCCATCTCATTAAAGACTAGAAGTCGGGGTTAGAAGGGAACACACAGAGGCCAACTTTGGCATCCCGAAGCCCAGGCTGCCCCCCACCACCACCACCCATACCTAAAGATGGCTTTTGGAGCCGTATAATAATTTGAGTGGGCTTGGGTTTCCAGATTTGGGGGGTGGGGGGGCTAGTTTGTTGTTTGTTGTTGTTGTTGTTTGGTTGTTTTTTTTTTTTTTAAGATTAATTTTATTATTTTTAAGTGTGTTAGTGTGTCTGTCTGGAGATATGTGTAGGTGAGTGCAGGTGCCTACAGAGGCCCCAGGGAGTGAATTCCCCTGGAGCTGGAGTTAGAGATGATTATGAGCCACCTGACATAAGTACTAGGCATTGAAGTTGGATCCTCTGGACAAGCATTATGTGTGCTCTTAACCTTTGAGCCATATCTCCAGCCTGTGTTTATTTGTTTTGGGAGAAAGACTTTCTTGGTGCCCCTGGCTGGAACTGTGTAAATAAGGTTGACTTGGAGCTTGCAGAGATCTTCCTGCCTCTGACTCCGCACTGATGGGATCACCACCACACCCAGCTTGATTTTGTGTGAGTGTGCTTATGGTGCTGGGAACCAAACCCTGAGAACTCAACTCATGCTGGTCAGTCACTATACCACACTCCTCGGGCCTAGAAGGCTTCAGACACCAGCATCTGGGGCTCAGTAAGTGGTGCAGCAGGTAAAGGAGAAGGAACCAACCTCTGTAAGAGATCTACACACACATGTACATACACACACACAATGTTGAAAATGTTTTCTTTCACTGGGTGTGGTGGCATATATATGCCTTAATACAAGCACTTGGGAGGCAGAGTCAGGCAGATCTCCGAGTTTGAGGGCATAGCCAGGGCTGTGGAATAGAGACCCTATCAAAAAATAAAAATAAAAATTGCTTTCAACGAATAAATCCGAAGAAACCAAAATCTGAGGCTGGAGAAGTGGCCCAGTTAAGAGCACTTGCTGCGGCTGCAGAGGATCAGGGTTCAGTTTTCAGCACACACACACGGCAACTAGCAGCTCTCTAACTCCAAATCGGGGCCAGATGCCTTCTTCTGGCCTCCTTGGGCACTGAACACATGTGGTGCACAGACATACAAGCAGGCAAAAACCTGCACACACAAAATTAAAATAAAATCTCAAAGACAGGTTGTGTGGCGCATGCCTTTAGTCTCAGAACTCGGGAGGCAGAGGCAGGTAGGTGGGTCTTTGTGAGTTTGAGGCCAGCCTAGTCAACAAAGTGAGTTCCAGGACAGACAGGGTTACACAGAGAAACCCTGTATCGAGAGAAAAAGGAAACAAAAACAAAAACAAAAAACTCAAAGACAAACAAAACCAGAGCTGGCACTGCACTTTTTATTGTGATTTTTCAGGAAGTCCAGACTCTGGGCTGAGGAGACCAAAGCTTGGGTTTTGCCCTTTGGAAAGTCTGGCAACCAGAGGTGAGAGGAGGTCCTGAGATGGTTGCCATGTGCCTGTTTTCTGCTTTCTTGGTAGCCTGCTTTCAGGCCAGAGCCAGTGCAGTGCTGGATTGGAAACTGTGCTGGGTGCGGAGAGAGGAAACCATTCTGAGAATCAAGGATGGGCATAGGGTTGGAGGACCAGGAAGGGGTGGCTTAGCATAATAGTACCTTGGGACTAGAGGTGATGGGGGGCGAGCTCAGTGCCCTTTTTTGAACGGATTTCCAGAACAGAGCAGAGTGACTGCCCCCTCTGGTCTGTGTCCCTTGGACTTGTGGCTAAATCCAGAGGCACTTGGCTATGTTTCAGGAGAAGCTGTTAATTCCGGTGGTCTTCTTTTACATTCCTTGTTACTGTCCAGCCTCCCTCCATCATTCCGTAACACAAAACAGTCTTCTTCTAGTTTCAGATTTTATTTATTTTAAGGCTGGAGGTGTAGCTTAATTGTGCACAAGGCCAAAGCATGTCTCTAATCCCAGTACTTGGGGTGGGGGTGGGGAGGCAAGAGAATCAGAAGTTTAATGTTATTTTCATCTGCATATGGAGTTGGAGGATAGCCTGGGAGGCCTTGTCTCAATATATATATATATATATTCCCACCTTAAAAACATTTAAAGGAGAGCTGAAGAGATCACTCAACAGTTAAGAGCACACTAGCTGCTCTTACAGAGAATCCAAGTCCAATTCCCAGCACCCACATGGCAGCTCACACCTGTTTGTAACTTCAGCACCAGGGGATCTGGCACCCTCACATAGACATCCACGCAGGTGAAACACCAATGCACATAAAGCAAAAATGAATCATTTTTTAATTAATAAAAAGACACAAACATCTTTTTAAAAAATTCAGCAGAGGCTGGGGGTGTGACTGGCAGAATACTTGTCTAGCACACATAAGAGTTAAATCTTAGCACCAATAATTACAGCAGTGAACACCCACGCGTAATCTCGGCACATAGGCAACTAAGACTAGAGGAACAGAGGAGAAAAAAGGGAAGTTCTAGGGTTGGTTGGTTTGAGACATGATCACACTATATAGACAGGCTGGCCTCCAACTCACAGAGATCCGCCTGGCTCTGCCTCCCGAGTGCTGGGATTAAAAGTGTGCACCCAGCCAGGCAGTGGTGGCACATGCCTTTAATCCCAGCACTCAGGAGGCAGAGTCAGGCAGATCTCTGTGAGTTTGAGGCCAGCTTGGTCTACAGAGCGAAATCCAGGACAGGCACCAAAACCACACGGAGAAACCCTGTCTTGAAAAGAGGGGAAAGAAGCTATTTTCATATATTGCCTATTTGGTTTTTCTAGCTGTTCATTAGCTTCTATTCTTTTTCTTAGGTATTTGATTTGATGCATGTATAGACATTTTTAGAATGAGTCCTTAGATACAGCTGGATCATTTAAAGGGTTTGGTTACCAGGCATACTGGTTCATACCTATAAATGCCAACACCGAGGAGACAGGAGAACTTGTATCACTGCTGGTTCCAGGCCAGTTGGAACTACATAGTAAACCCTGGTGCAAAACCAAACAACAGGCTGCATAGAAGGCCCAGTGGGAAATGTCTTACCCACCCGCCCCAGAACCCATGTAAAAAACGGTGCTGCAGCCTTGCTTATAACTCTAGGGCTGAGGAGTGGAGACGGGAGGATGTGTAACTCCACGGCCAGCCAATCTAGCTAAAACAGTGAGCTTTGGGTTCAGTGAGGGTGGGTGGGTGGATGGATGGATAGATAGATAGATAAAGATGGTGAAGTGTTTGAGTAAGACACTCCAATGCCAACCTCTGGCCTTCATATGTGCCTGCATGGACAAGTGTACACACACACACACACACACACACACACACACACACACACACACACTGGTGCTTGGGCTAAGAGGCTGCTGGGAGAGGGGCAACTTGCCAGGTCCCAGCTTCCTGTTGCTGCCTCTGGGAACCTGGCATGTTGCCCTTGGCTACAGCCAAGCACCATCTGTGACAGACGCTCCTAAGGCCAACGAGTAAATGAAAGGTAAAGGGTAGGCATCCACTACCCTGTCCCATTTAGTCCCCCACAGCTACTACCTTTCCACAGTGTATTGAGAAGTCTCCTAAAGCTGGTCAAAGGCAGCCATGTCCCAGCCCTGGCCGGGCCAGAAGATGCGCGAGTTGTGATTTCTGACTCGCTTCCAATTTTATTTGATCCCAAGATGGTTCAGGTTTCAGAGTAACTGCCTGTCCTCTGAGGCCTCTCTTACAACACACCCGGAGCAGGGACAGCCCTGTGGACAGGTATTTCCACTCCAGAAAAACAGACTTACCCTGGCCACGAGATCAAGGCCAGACTGAGCTAAAGAGTAAAATCCTGTCTACAAAACAACAACAAAAAGGCAGTAGTAGTTTGAGGGTGATGGAGAGATGATCCAGTGCTTCAGAGAGAACTAGAGTTTAGATCCCAGCACCCACATCAGGCAGCTCACCATTGCCTGCTAATCCAGTTCTAGAGGCTATGACATCCTACTCTAGTCTCTAAGGATGCCTGCCCTCATATGCACAATATAAATAAATAAAAATAAATCTTGGAAGCCAGGCAGTGGTGGTGTATGCCCTTAATCCCAGTACTCAGGAGGCAGATACTGGCAGATCTCTGTAAATTCAAAGCCAGCCTGGTCTACAGAGCAAGTTCCAGGACAGCCAGGGCTACACAGAGAAACCCTGTCTTGAAAAAACAAAAAATAAGTAAGTAGGGGCTGGAGAGATGGCTCAGAGGTTAAGAGCACTGGCTGCTCTTCCAGAGGTCCTGAGTTCAATTCCCAGCACCCACATGGCGGCTCACAACCATCTGTAATGAGATCTGGCGCCCTCTTCTGTATACATAATAAATAAAATCTTTAAATAAATAAATATTTGAAAAAAAAAAAAAAAAGCTAGGTATGTTGGTGCATACCTTTAATCTCAGCGCTCAAGAGGCAGAAGCAGACAGAATTGAGGCCTGCCTAGTAAGAACCCTGCCTAAAACCAAAACAGACAAATCCTGGGGCTGTAGCTCAGAGTGCTTGCCTAGCATGCTTAAAACCTAGGTTTGAACCCCAGCACTGTATAAACTGGGTGAAGTGGTGTACACACAAATAAGCACACCCACATGCACACACAAAAATATGCAAGGTACTAGAGATATAGCTCTTGTACAGGTGGACTTTCCTTTTCCACCCACCAGTTTCCAAATAACTGACACAGAGACTTAGCTTTAATTATAAAAGCTCACCCGATACCTCAGGCTTGTTATTAGCTAACGCTTACATTTAAATTAACCCATATTTCTTATCTACCCTCTGCCGTGTGGCAGTACCTTCTTTCAACGTGGTTCGTTCATGTAGCTTCTCTCTGCGTCCAGCATTCTCTCTGCCCTGAAAACTCTGCTTAGCTATCAACGAATCAGCCTTTTATTAACAATGAGAGCAACACATTTTCACAGTGTAGAGAGGATTATTCCACAGCACTCTTGTGCAAGGCCCTATTCCCCCCATCCCAGCATTGAAAAGAAACAGTAAGATTCATATAAGTCATGTTGAAAGTGTTCAACAACAGCCACACGTGACTAGTTGCTACCGTTTGGTGCACCATAGATATATTTCCACCCATGCAGCAAATTTTCTTAAGTAAGAATGCTCTAGAAACTGGGGCTGTAGTAGAGTGCTTGACTGGCATTCAGAAACTCCATATTCAATCATGGGCAGTCTCCGGGAGTTTCAGACCAGCCTGGTCTGTATAGTGACTTCCAGGCCAGCCTGGCCTACATAATGGGACTCTGTCTTTAAAAACAACAAAAAATCCTACATCAGAAATTACACTTGTATCAGCCATGTTCTTTGCCTGGGTTACTGCAAGAGCTCTCCAGTCTGTTTTCTTAACCTCAGTCTCTTCCTCCTTCAGAAAAGTAGTCTTTGTGTCTGTTTTGTAGTTGCTGCTGCTGCTGCTGCTGCTGCTGCTGCTGCTGCTGGTGGTGGTTATGAGACAGGTCCTCAGAGACAGCAGAACCAATTACAAAAATCTACTAGACCCTTACCCTTGGGATGCAGACATCCTTAAGCTTTCATGAAAACCCAAACCTTTTTTTAAAAAAAAAAAAAAAAAAAACTCCAAAATTCTGTTTCCTTTGATTTGTGTTTCCTGTGTGTCTCTTTGCACAGTACATTAACTCCCCCGTGCAGCTTTTACTAACTGCCTGAATTTGACGAGTAACAGGAGTTCACCATGAGAATTTCAGCAATTGATTTTTTTCATTTCTGAGCAGAGAACATGCTAAGCATGGCCATGGCCAGCTTTCAGGAGCCACTTCCTTCTAAAGTCTTTCCCTTATCTCACTACTATAAGCTGGCCTTAGTGTTGAGGCCTCACTTCCCTGCCTGTGCCCGAAAGGGGAGCAAGGTGATTCTGAGTGCTCTGGGCTTTGGGAGCAGAACACCAGCCCCCTCCCTGAGATACGTCTGTCAAGCACAGCAAGGCTGTTGCCTGGACTCCTAAAACTTCCTCTCCCCCACCCTCACCCCAGAGGGCTGCCCCTCCATCCGGCTCCATCTGGCTCACAATGATGAGTGAGCCTCAGGATATGATCCTCCCAGGATATACTTCTTCCATGCCTTACCTCCTGTGTGGTTTTTTTAATTTGTATTTTATGTGTAAGGATGTTTTGCCAACATGTACACATGTGCACCATGTGTGTGCCTGGTGCCAGAGAGAGCATTGGATCTCCTGGGACTAGAGTTATTGTGAGTCACCATGTGGGTGCTGGGAATCAAATCTGGGTCCTCTGGAAGAGCAGCCCCTGCTCTTAACCACTGAGCCATTTCTCCAGCCTCCTCCTATAAGATTTTAGCCTGGTAGTGGTGGTGCATGCCTTTAATCCAAGCACTTGGGAGGCCAGCCTGGTCTACATAGCAGGTTCCAGGACAGCCAAGACTGCTATATAAAGAAACCTTGTCTTGGAAAACCAAAAAGATTTTATGTTCATCTCTATTTTCCTAGCACGGAAACGGATTCTCTATTTGTTAGCTGAATGAATAAATGAAAAATAGAAGCTTTTCCTGTCCATTCATTTGGTCTGTCCTCTTGAAGCACTTACACTCCAAAATACTCCATTGGTTATCCTTTTTACACAGATTGCCTGTCTTTTCCAGTTTTTATTTATTTAGTGGGTTGGGTTTGTTTTGTTTTGTTTCCCCAGAGACAGGGCTTCTCTATGTGGCCCTGGCTGTCCTGGAACTTTCTCTGTAGACCAGGCTGGCCTGGAACTCGCAGAGATCTGCCTGCCTCTGCCTCCCAATGCTTAAAGTATGCACCACCATCCTGGTTGCAAATTGCCTGTGTTAAAAACTAAGTTCTAGGGGCTAAAAAGGTGGCTCAGTGGTTAAGAGCACTGGCTGCTCCTCCAGAGTACTCAGGTTCAATTCCCAGCACCCACATGGCAGCTCTTAACTGCCTGTAACTCCAGTTTCAGGTGATCAGATACCTTCTCACAGATATACATGCAGGCAAAACATGAGGGCACATGAAACAAAAATAGATAAATTATTTAAAAAAAACAAAAACAAAAACAAAAACAAATAAACCAAGTTCTACCCTGAAGAGGGAGAACTTGTATTGCATTTATGTGTAATCTCAGCACCTGGCCACCAACAGTAGCTGTTGTCAAGTCTCAGAGCAGTTAAAGGCCAGAGTTAAACTGGGTGTAGTGGTATTCACACTCATAATGTCAGTATTGGGAAGGCAGAAGCAGGAGGATTCGGGATAGCCTGGGCTACATAGTAAGCCCCAGTTTCAAAATGAAAAGCAAAGCCAGATTTGGTGGTTCCTATCTGTAACCAGTCCTTGAGGAGGCTAAGGCAAGAGCGTCACTGAAAGTTCAAGGCCAGTTCATAGGAGTTCAGTAGGCCAAGCCTGATGACCTGAGTTCAATCCCCAGAACCCACATGTGGAAGGAGAGAACCAGCTTCTACAAGCTGTCCTCTGACCCTCACACACAGGCTGTGGCACACAGTCATGCACACACACAAATAAATGTCATTTGAAAACAGTATTTACTTCGAGGCCAGCCTGATCTATAGCGTGGAGTTCCAAGACATTCAGGGCTTCACAGAGAAACCCTGTCTCAAAGGGGAAAAATAAAAATAAAAAACAGCCGAACAAAAATAATCAATATGTACAACAGGCCAGAGTCGTGGGGATGGAGGGCAGGTAGACCCAAGAACTGACTGACCAACAGTGGTTTGCTTTGCTCCCCAGGGGGCTGTTGTGGTTCCGACTATAAACAGTATGTGTTTGGCGGCTGGGCCTGGGCCTGGTGGTGTATCTCGGACACTCAGAGGTAAGGGCCTAGGGGCTCTGGAGTCTGTCATCCTGGTGGGCAAGAAAGGGATGTCCAGTGGGCCCACTCCTTCACCACACAGCCAGACAGAGCATCTCCCATCCCACCTTCCATCTTGGGGGAGGAGGCGCCTGTGAGGAGAAACAGAAATGGGCTGCTCAGGGATATAGGAGGCACACACCAGGAAGATCTGTCCCGTGGGCCTGTCTTAGGTTTTTGTTTTTGTTTTTTGTTTTTTAATTGTAATAAAAAACCATGACCAAAAGCCACTTGGGGGAGAGGGAAATGATCTCAGCTTACCACTCTCAGGTCACATTCCATCACTGAGGAAGTCCCAGCAGGAACTCACAGCAGGAACCTGGAGGCAGGAACCTGGAGGCAGGAAGTGATGCAGAGGCCATGGAGGAAGAATGCTTACTGACTTGCTCCCCATGGCTTGCTTAACCATCCTAGACCACCTTCCCAGGGTGGCAACACCCATAATGGGCTGGGCCCTCCCACATCAATTAAAAATCAAGAAAATACCCAACAGACTTGCCTACAGGCTGGTCTACGGAGACATCTTCTGTTAAGGTCTCCTCTTTCCAGGTACGTCTAGGTTTGTGTCAAGTTGACAGTACAGCTCTTCCTCCCCATTTACTGGGTGGTCTTTCCAACTGGAAGTGGTCCTGCTTCTGTCCCAGACTGCAGGTCATACCCAGGCAGAATCTTAGTGTCTGTATGCTAGCTCAGTTACTCAGAAAGGCTTGCCAGGCTCACATCTGCCACCCCAGCCTGCAGGAGGACTGAGGTGAAGGACTGCCGTAAATGTGGCACCAACCTAAGCTACAGAGTTCCAATCCAGGTTGGCGTACACAGAAAGACCCTGTCTCAAAAAGATCTTAATTATGCCTGACATGCTGGCACAGATTTGTAATCCTAAGCACTTGGGAAGTGAAAGCTGGAGAATCAGGAGTTCAAGGCCAGCCTGAGCTACATATGAGTTTGAGACCAACCTGGACTGCTTGAAATCCTGTCTCAAACAAGTTTTAATTATACACTATCTGAAAGGGGTATACAGAGGGAGGAAACATCAGGTAGCACCTACATACGTCCTCTCCTATGCACAGTTCCTGCAAGATTCAGAATGGGTGTACAGTCAGATCTGTAACAGCAGTGGTCTAGGGATATAAGAAATGTCTGCTGGGCTCTGGCAAGACAGTCTGGAATCCTAAGTCAGTATGGAGAATCTCCAGCCTGAAGCATAATAAACATAATAAAGGCAGAGAAGTTTCAGCTCCCGTAGTGTCCACCATCCAGCTCTCCCTGCTGGTGCCTCCAGAGCTCAGCACAGGGCCAGATCCAGCCTCCCCTGCCGCATCGATGCCTACAACGCAGGTATCCCAAGGAGGTAGCAATGGAAATCCCAGCAGAAATCCCCCTCCCCAGCTCCCACCGGTCAGCAGAGCCCCGGGTCTGCGTGGTGTTGCTGGTGCTTGAAGCTCTAGGGTGTCTGCGGCATCCTAAGGCTGAGGGATGGGAAGCATGACTTTCTAACGTCACTGATTCCTAGTAACCCCTCCACTCTCCTGTCTTCCCCTTTACTCTATTTTCCCTACCTAAGGGGATCCTGAGGGACTCCTCTCTCCCAAGACCATCAATGTCATAATCAGTCACAGTTTCCACTTCAGAGAGTCCTAGGCACACCTGGCTGGATCAGCTAGCCTGCCAGAAGACATGGGAACACCCTCCAAAGACACCCACACACCAGGCCCAGACAGCTAGACCTGGCCAGAGACTGGTCCTGTATGGCTAGCTTTTGCTGAGGCAATGGCCGTGCCTTCCTGTTCTCTCTATCTCAGGTCTCCTCCTTACCCCAGGGAGCAGAGCTCCAAGACAGAAAGGCTAAGTTTCCCTGGCAGACAGCAGGTAGGAGGTGAGAGCTGACCTCAGGTTCACCATGCTCCCTGTGGGTGAGCAGGCTTCACCTGCAGCTTCCTCCCTCTTTTCCCCCTTTCTGGAGTTAACCTGTTCTCCAGCCCCTAGCCCACATGTGGGACACCTCCATAGCTGGCTACCTTTATTTCCCTAGCCTGGCAGGAGCCTTCTGGGTCAGAGGATAGGCTTCTAACTAGTGTGGTGGCCAACTCAAGAGGCTAGACCTAAAGTTCAACATAGAATTGGGCTACAAAGAGTTCTTGACTAGCAGGCTAGGCTGCAGACTCTTAAAAAGAAGGGGGCAGGGCTGGAGCGTTGGTTGGGTGGTAAAGAACATAAAACACACGTATTGCTCTTGCAGAGGACCCAGGTTCAATCCTAACCACCCGCATAGCCGCTCACAACTGTCTGTAACTCCAGTCAAAGGGGTCTGACGCCCTCTTCTGACCTCCTTGGGAACCAGGCACACACGTGGTACACAGTCATACATGCAGGCAGACACTTCTACACATAAAAATAAAATGTAAAAGTCTTTAAAAAGAAAGAAGAATCAGGCATCTAACTCAGCCTCCCTTTTGGAGAACCTTGCACAGCTGGAGTCGGTCACCCAGCTGTGATGCTGGCCACCCTTCTTCGAGGCCAGTGAATCCTCTGGCTTTTCTTCACTGCAGCATCCTCTGTATTCCCAAGGCCCTTACCTGAGAGCTCTTTCCCTTACCTGAGGAATTCCTCTACTTCTGGCATCTGAGCTGCAGCCTCCCTCCCTCCCTCCCTTCCTCACCCTCCCTCCTTCCCCTCTTCTTCCTCCCCTCCCTCCTTTCCCAGAAGAAGACTGCTGGGTTCCTGTCTGAGGCAGGTCACAGTGTAGTGAAGCAGCAGTCTAGTATTTGTCCAGCATGTTCTTGGGCCTGGGGGGGCCAGTATGAAGGGATCAAGTGAAGGCGACCTTTTCACATCTGCATGGCCAGAGCTCCCAGAGCTGGGTGGGAGTTCTGTGCTGCCTGGCCCTCCCCAGCCTTCCCACCCTGTCCACCGGCCTCTGCCCCTTTACTCTCAGCCTCTGCTTGCCCTTCCTTGAGTTTAAGGAACCCATTCACACTATCTATAGCCTGCTTCTGCCTGTACCACTGCCCTGCACATGTGCACACAGCTGGAGTGAATTTCCCAGCCTACAGGCACTTTGTTTCCTCTTTTTCTTTTTTCTTTCTTTCTTTTTTGTTTTTGTTTGTTTGTTTGTTTGTTTGGTTGGTTGGTTGGTCGGTTGAGACGGGGTTTTTTTTGTGTACCCCTGGCTGTCCTGGAACTCAGTCTGTAGACCAAGCTGGCCTCCAACCCAGAGATCCCCCTGCTCTGCTTCCAGAGTGCTGGCATTAAAGGTGTGCACCACCACCGCCCGCTTGTTTTCTTTTGCTAGTACTTTTCTTTGCCCATCCCCAACTTTGGGATTCCAAATAATATCATCCCCATCGTCGCTCATCAATCTCTGTGAATATTCTTGCAAAAGTATTCTTTCTTTCACAGCCTTCTTTGATCCCCTTCCCAGTCAGACATTCCAAATTTTCTTTGAGATTTCCTGGATCTAAATTGCCTTTTAGTGATATTAACCCCAACCTTGAGGGTCCATTCCCCAAACAGGATTAAGTATTTGCTGTGGCTTGTTAATTCCCAGAGTGGCCACCTCATCCAGACTTCTGGAAACTGGTTTTCCTCTATTAGCAGGGTGGAGATAAGGCTAAGTTCCCCAGATCACGGCAGGAGTGTCTTGGAAAGTGACATTGTTACAACCTGGGTGCTCTCTGCATAGGCCCCTGGGCTCTGGATACTAGAAGACCTCCTCCCCAGCCCAGCAGCTCTGCCTTGGGGAGGGGGTGGGGACAAGATGAGAGGCTAGAAAGCCTCAGGCCAGCAAGGGGGTTCCTGTGTTCCTTGCAGCCTTAGACTGAGCTGGCGGGGTTGGGCAGACGTATTGAGAACACCACACCATGCCCTGTGTGTCAGGCATGCGTACTGATCTGGTAACCACGATGTGTGTTTACTGTGTCCCTTCCTACCCTTCCTGTCCCCGCCTCGCCCTACCCCCGGCTGCTCCTCAGACTGTCTCTGGAGGTTATGACCATCCTGTGTCGCTGTGAGAATATTGAGACGTCGGAGGGGGTCCCACTGTTCGTAACGGGGGTCGCACAGGTAATAACCCACCTGCTTCCTCCTCTATGCCTAACCTTCTCTTCCTGCCCTGCGGGGCCTGGCCGGCAGAAGCTGGATGGACTCTCCTCCTGAGAGTGTGCCTCCCCCCCCTTGCTGCTCTCGGTGCCAGGGTAGATTCAGGTAGATCCCCAGGTTCCTTGCCTTTGCCCCTTAAGGCTACAAGTAGAGAACACTCGGGATCAGCAAGTTCTGTCGGGTCCCCAGTGGCTGTCATGCAACCATGGCTTGGCTAGACTGCTGAGCAGTCCCAAGAGCACGTGCAGATTCCCGTCTTCCTTGCTTCGTGTGTCAGCTCTGATGTGCGCTGTCTTAGTTTCAGGAACTGGGAATGAGGCAGTGCCCATCAGAAGTCCCGACCAGCTGTTGCCAGGAGCTCCCCAGGCTGGAGAGGTTTAAACAGCACCTTGTCCTTTCCTCAACTGCAGCCTTGTTGGGCAAAAATCCAGCATCCCAACTTTGTTCCTTACCCGTCCCACCAGCTCTTGTGAGGAAGGTCACCCTTGTCCATTAGCCTCTACACCCAACAGAAAGGCAGGCTCCAGTACAGAGGTCTGTACCCCAGTGTGTACAAGTAGTGTCCAGGCTTCCCTCAGCAACCGAAATTCCTTCTATCCCAGCACCCAACTTGAGACCTCTGACAATGCCCAGGGACCTTTTTAGCTTAGGTGAATGAAGACATGAGGAGTCGCATTGTTAGGCACAGCAGCTCTTTCTAAAGGTGATATGCTAGTTAACTCCAGGCGGCGTTTTCCTTGGAACCTGCAGAGGCCCAATACCAAAGGGTGTCCTTCAAGTCATGACCTGTGGCCAGGGAGAAGGGCCAGACAGCTTCCCTGGCAAGGGGCAAGTGTAGGGTTATTTATAGATTGGCCTAGCTGTGGGCATACCCTCAGCATGCCTGCCCAGTAGGCTGAGCTTTCGAGATAGCCTCCTAAGACATACTGAGGTACTGAGTAGACCCAGGGAGTACGTAGGGACCCCTGGGGAACATTCAGGTGACAGCCCCGCACAGCCTTCATGACAGTCTGGAGTCCCAACATCTGCCTTCTGTTCTAGAACACACATACACACATAGACCACTGTAGCCTAGGCTTCCCCTGTGCCCATCAGCCCCAGAGCACCACAGCCTCTTCTTTCTTGCTTGATTTTCTTCACAATTCAAGGCAGGATGATGGACATAACAACATAACACACATATACACATATGTCACCCACTTACCTGCCTCCCCTGGAGCCACCTGCTCCCTCCCCTCCCTCCCCCCACAGCCAGCTACATACCTCTGAAGACTCCTCTTTACCGGGACCTTTGGCCTGTCCCAGCTGGAGCAGTGAGATACTGGACTCTTCATACCCCAAGCCCTGGGCCCCCAGACCCATGTCCCTGTTTTGCATTTCTTGGCAGGATTTCCCTAGAGATTATGACGTTGCAGCCCCGCTGTGAGGACGTAGAGACGGCCGAGGGGGTAGCTTTAACTGTGACTGGTGTCGCCCAGGTATAGTAACTCAGCAGCCCCCCCGCATGTCCATTGAGGCGCCTGGTCCCCATTCTGGGTTTTGGGGGAGGAGGAGAGGACACCAGCCAGGGGATGTCTCTCTCCAGAACTCCTGTCACCTCTCCACCAGGATCATCATCTTTGGAACATGCCCACTTGGCCCGACTGGCCTCCCAGCAAAACTAACAGACTCTCTTTCTCTCCCAGTGGCCCTCTCAAGACAAAACCAGTGTTGAGGACTCCCGTCTCACTAACCCACCCTCGTTTTTACAGGCATAGGACCCAACGGACCCCAGGGTTCAGGCCTCCCTTGTTCCCTGGAGAGCTCAGAGGAAGAGACTCTGTGAGGCTGAGGAGTTCTGGCCTCTGGGCATTCTAGGAGCTGCTTGCTTATCTACCTCGGCTGGGGCCTGGGAGTCTTGTCCCGCCCCAGCCCACCCTCAACTTCACAGGGCAGTGAGGTTCGCTCCCTGTTGTTTTCTGTGATAAGGGAGTTGACAGAACACCTGGAGAGGCAAAGACACTGTCATTACACCCTGAGGAATGGCTCCTGCCCTGTCTAGGGTCTTTCCAACTCCGTTTGTCTGTATGTGTCCTTATTGCTCATTCTCCTTCTCACACTCCTGCCTCTAAGCCTGAGGGTCTTCTGTCTATGGGGAGGTGCAGAGGATGAGCTGGCTGGTGTGAGTACAGTGAGCTGGAGGGGTGGGGAAATGGGTGTGGGAGAGAGGCCCCATCAGGACCTGGGACCACCAGTGAAGACTGAATCTCAGTGTAAGAATTCCTGGGGTCTCAGAAACCCCCTTTGCAGCCCCAGGGCCAAGCAGTCTAACAAAGAGGGATGGAAGCACAGCGGTCAGCCAGCCTCTGCAGCTCAGAGCCTGGACCTCCATCTGCCTTCCAGCTGACTCAGCTGTCTGTGTCCTTGGCAGGTGAAAATCATGACCGAGAAGGAACTCCTGGCCGTGGCCTGTGAACAGTTCCTGGGCAAGCATGTGCAGGACATTAAGAACGTCGTCCTACAGACCCTGGAAGGGCATCTACGCTCCATCCTTGGTGAGGCCCTGCCCAGCCTCTGAGCCAGGGCCAGAACATGTGCATGGCTGGGCCGGGAGCCTGTCCCACTGAGGTTTGAGCTAAAACATTTTCTAAGTTTTTAATTTCCAAACTCAAAATGGACTGAAGGTGTGGTTAGTGATAAAGCTTAGCATGCAAAAGGTCCTGTGTTTGATCCCCAGCACTAGAAGGAAAACAAAAATAGGCTTGGGGAACTAGCTCCATTGGTAAAGTGCTTGTCTACAAGCAAGAGGACCTGAGTTCAATCTTCAGAACCCAAGGTTCTTTAAAAAGCCATCACATGCTGGAGTGGGTGGTGGTGCACGCCTTCAATCCCAGCACTTTAAAGGCAGAGGCAGCTGGATCTCTGTGTGAGGTCAAAGCTGTACATAGTGCAAGGCCAGCCAGGGACTCTGGAGAGAGACTCTGTCTCAAAAAAATTAAAATTAAAATTAAAAAGCCACCATTACCAGGTGGTAGAAGCACACACCTTTAGTTCCATCTCTCAGGAGACAGAGGCAGGCGGATCTCTGAGTTCGAGACCAGCCTGGTCTACTGAGAGAATTCCAGGACAGCCAGCACAGTTAAACAGAGAAACCCTGTCTTGAAACACCAAAAGAAAAAAAAAATTTTTTTTAAATGGGGACTTGAGGAAGGTCGTTGAAGTGGCAGGTGGCAGGTGCTCAGATGTCTGGTACCGCTTGGGACACGTTTGCTCGTTCACCCTGGTCTCTACACAAGGACACCCAGAGTTAAACCCTTGAGAAGGAACTTGAGGAAGATCCAGCTCATACTGCTTGACTCTTGCATGTACCCAGGCTTGCCCTCAGATGCTTCCTCCCTCTCTCAGCTGGCTAGTCCCTGAAGATTGGTTTACGCCCTTCTGTCCCTCAGGGACTCTGACTGTGGAACAGATTTATCAGGACCGAGACCAGTTTGCCAAGCTGGTCCGGGAAGTGGCAGCCCCTGATGTTGGCCGTATGGGCATCGAAATCCTCAGCTTCACCATCAAGGTAAGGTGTAGTAGGAAGGCTGTACCCGTGTCCATCTGGGAGATGGGTGCCAGGTAGGAGGGACACCCTTTGTACTTAGGACTGTTCCCAGGGACAGCTGTGCCTCCTTCCTTCTGTAGGACGTTTATGACAAAGTAGACTATCTGAGCTCCCTGGGCAAAACACAGACTGCAGTGGTGCAGAGAGACGCCGACATCGGTGTGGCAGAGGCAGAACGGGACGCGGGCATCCGGGTATGCAGGCTTTCCCTTCATGCCTCAGGACTGGGAGCTCAGGGTTGATGGTCCTGTGGTTCCTCAGCTAATCTCACCCCCCCCCCCCCCCCCCCCCCCCCCCCCCCCCCCCCCCGCTTTGCTACTCCCAGGAAGCTGAGGGCAAGAAGGAGATGCTAGATGTGAAGTTCATGGCAGACACCAAGATTGCTGACTCCAAGAGAGCCTTCGAGTTGCAAAAGTCAGCCTTCAGCGAAGAGGTCAACATGAAGGTGAGAAGCCCGAGGTCCCCAGGCATAGGGCTCAGGCCCCAGGGTATGCTGTCCACACTCTCATATGCCAATCCTCCTGCTACAGACAGCAGAGGCCCAGCTGGCCTATGAGCTGCAGGGGGCCCGAGAGCAGCAGAAGATCCGGCAGGAAGAGATTGAGATTGAGGTAGTGCAGCGCAAGAAGCAGATCGCTGTGGAGACCCAGGAGATCCTCCGCACCGACAAGGAGCTCATCGCCACCGTGCGCCGCCCTGCAGAGGCAGAGGCCCACCGCATCCAGCAGATTGCTGAGGGCGAAAAGTGAGAGCTTGGGCCCAGCAGGCGGGCTAATCAGGCTGCCCCCGCCATCGATGTTCTCCATACTCCCAGCCACAGCTTGGAAGCTAAGCTACCCCCTTGCCCAAGTCTGTCCCTTTCTGTGAAGCAGATAAGCTCCCAGGCTTGCTGTCTGGAAGACTCAGGAAGTTAAGAGTCCGGGGTGTCTGGGATAGTGCTTAGCACAGAGGGCCTCCTCCTGGGACCCTCCCACTTGCAGCTGGGAACTGGCGGCTTGTGTTCCACAAGAGCTGGCAGGAAAGGGCTTCCTCTTCAAATGTCTCCCGTCCCTAGCAGCCACCAGAGCAGAGAGCTAGAGGGTGTGCTGGGCCCCAGGGAAGGTTCGAGAGAGTCCCAGCGTCTCTCAACTAACTGATGTGTGTGGCCTGGGCTCCCTCAGGGTGAAGCAAGTCCTGTTGGCGCAAGCAGAAGCTGAGAAGATTCGCAAGATCGGAGAGGCAGAGGCGGCGGTCATTGAGGCAATGGGCAAGGCGGAGGCTGAGCGGATGAAGCTCAAGGCCGAGGCCTACCAGAAGTACGGGGATGCAGCCAAGATGGCCTTGGTGCTGGAGGCCCTTCCCCAGGTGAGGTTCCCTCCCACCCAAGCTTGCACTCAAAGTTCCGGGCTCCTTGCTTGACACTTGCTTGGGCAAGTGTCAGGATTTCTCTGGGCCCAGTCCGTAACATCCACACTCCGCTGGAGGGTGTGATGAAAGCCCTCAGCGGGCAGGCAGGAACCCTCCCGCAGGCCCAGACTCTGGCTCATGGACCTCTGAAGCTGTCCCCTGCTGTTGGGTTGCTTTGGGTGTGGGTGACATGGAGAAGAGAGGGAAGTGCTGGATAGGACAGATGAACAGAGTCAGCACTGTCTAAACGCCAAACACCCCACCTCCTAGATTGCTGCCAAAATCTCCGCCCCGCTGACCAAAGTCGATGAGATTGTAGTTCTCAGTGGGGACAACAGCAAGGTGACATCAGAAGTGAACCGGCTGCTAGCAGAACTGCCTGCCTCTGTGCACGCCCTCACCGGTGTGGACCTCTCAAAGGTGTGTGCCTTTCTGTGGTGGGAATGCCTAGACAGCCCACTGGACTGCACAGGCAGATGGTTTCAGGGCAGCAGCCCTCATACCGTCTTTCATCCTTGCAGATACCCCTAATCAAGAATGCCACTGGTGCACAGGTATGAGACTCCCAGCCTTCAGCAGCTGCCTACCTTTCCAGCACCTCTTAACATCACAGGGACAACGAGGACGTTACTACTCTGGTGCCTTATTTTGTAGGGACCAGAAGTGCTGCGTGTTCAGGCCATCTCTGGCTATCCTCCCTTCTCTCCTGTTAGCCTTTTCTTCCTCTCTCTCCCACATCCTCACATCAACTGCCACATCCATCTAGTGTGTTTTCTCTTCTGCCATATGTGCCTCTTCCTCTGGCTATCTGTCTCTCTCCCCCTTTCTTCTCACCTCCACACACATCAGATAGTTTAAGCTGAAGTTGAAGTTGTTTATTATAATCACTGTCTGTCTGTAAGGAGTGGCCCCACTGCTCCTCAGAATCCTGGTGCCTTCAATTCTACATGTATCTGTCTGTCTTCCCTAGCCCTGGCAGAACCCAGCATGGGTACAAGGGTTCTGGGTAGGACACTCACTCTCCTTTCTCCTAGTCTGAACTTCCTAAACTCTGTTACAGGAAGCCCACAACCCACACACTCCTGCCCTGTGAGGCTTGAGTGGCCATGGCCTATTGGGCCTAGCTAGAGTAATGAATGCCCTTCACACACCCCCAGACCCAGGCCTGCTGTTATACCTGCCCCTCTCCCCTGCATCCCAGAGGCACAAAGGCAAGGCCTCCTGTCTATAGCAGCTTCCTCAGTTTACTACTGCCTTAGGAGGCCCTGCTCGTGCTCAGGGACATCCCCATACTGGCTTGTCCTTGATTGGTGGGGTGGGTCTTAGTCTGGTTCTACTAATGTCTAGTTCTGTTGAGGACAAGAAAGTCTATAGATCTTCCTGCTAGTGCTGTGATGTCCTGGGCATGGGGCTCTCCCAGGAGGCAAGGCTGTGCCAACCCTAAGAGAATCAAGTGCTGTAGCCTGGCCAAACCTCACTCTATGCCATTTTCTTCTTGGCCAGAACGATGGGCTTCTAGCCATGGGAAGCAGCTAAATCTTCTGTATCTTTGCACCATTGGTGGCAGAAGAGCCTAATGCCCAAGTATCCTAGTAAGGGTGCAAGGGTGTCCCATGGTCCCAGTCCCCGCTCCTGGCCCTGCCCCAGCCTGTGTAGCTGTTCTGCATGTGAATGCTGCATGTCTGGTCTGGGTTTGGATGTTGCACTGCCCCACTGCCTGTCCCCTCTGGTAAAAATAAAGATCTCTTATGCCCACACCTTTCATTGTGTATTCTATGAGGAGAGAGAGTAGGAACCAAGAACCATCTGGGTCCCCCACAAAACATCAGGATTGCTCTTTCCTACCCTAGCCACTGGGAGGCATCAGTATACTGGCCGTGCCCTCAGTAGAGACTGACCTTGGCACTGAAGCAAGACTGGGAGAGGGTGGGGCAGGTAACAGGCTTGCTGCCAGACCTAGTCCTGCTTAGCAGTGGAGACCAATTCCCAGGCTTAAGAGCATTGTCTCAGTGCTGGAGAGACAGCTCAGAGGGTAAGAGCACTGGCTGCTCTTCCAGAGGTCCTGAGTTCAGTTCCCAGCAACCACATGGTGGCTCACAACCATCTGTAATGAGATCTGGTGCCCTCTTCTGTCATAAAGGTGTACATACAGATAGAGCTTGTATACATTAAATAAATAAATAAATAAATAAACAAAAGGCATACTCTGATAGGGCTGCTTGTATTTTAATTTAAATTTTAATTCTGTTGTTGATAAATAACTTAATCTCAGGCCTCAGTATTCTTTTATTGCTATTTGTGGGTTTTTTTTGCTTGTAGACAGGGTCTCATGTAGCCCAGGCTGGTCCCAAACTTGCTATGTGACCAAGTCTGACCTTGATTGAGCTCAATCCGGTTCCTTCTGCCTTCGCCTCCCAAGTGCTGGGATGACAGGCGTGTGCCACTACATCCAGCAAGATTTCTTAATGTGCCAACAAGAGTCGGGCTGGGGAAATGATTCAGTGGGTAAAGAGCACTTGCTGTGCAAGCATGGGGACCTGAGTTCAGATCCCCAACACCCACATAAAAAACAGTGTACCATATACCCCTGTAACCCCAGTGCTAGAGTGGGACAGAGACAGTCAGCCTACGGAAAAAGGTAAGTTCCGGCCGGGTGGTGGTGGCGCACGCCTTTAATCCCAGCACTCGGGAGGCAGAGGCAGGTGGATCTCTGTGAGTTCGAGGCCAGTCTGCTCTACAGAGTGAGTTGCAGGAAAGGTGCAAAGCTACACAGAGAAACCCTGTCTCGAAAAACCAAAAAAAAAGGTAAGTAGTTCCGGCTTCAATGAGAACTCTCCAAGGAACAAGGCTGCATGCACCTGCAGCACATACACACACCACACACGCACACTCACACCACACACACACACACCACACACATAGCATCCAGACAGATTCACACCACACTCACACTCACACTACACACACACCACACACACAGCATCCAGACACACTCACACCACACACACACACTCACACCACACACACACACAGCACACATGGGGCTGGGGCGATGGTTCACTTGGTAGAAGTGCTTTCATACAAACCTGACTACCAGAGTTCAACTCAGGAACCTGCTTAAAGGTGGAAGGAGAGAACCAACTGCACAAGTTGTCCTCTACTTCTCCACAGATGCTACTACATGCGTGTACCTCCCTACACACACCATGCACACACAATTCTAATGAATACAATTTTTAGGAAATTCTAATCCATGCAAGGTGAGCTGGCACAGCCCTTTAATCCCACCACTCTGGGAGTTCAAAGCTAGCCTGTTCTACATAGCAAATTCAGGCCAGCCACATGATAAGATCCTGCCTAAAAAAATACTAAACTAGGCTTGATGGCAAAGATCTATAATCATATCACTCAAGAGGTAAAGGCAGGAGGATTAGGAGTTCAAGGTCATAACCAGCTACATGGCTAGCCTGGGCTACATGAAATCCAGTCTAAAAAAAAACCAAAAGTTGAGCCAGGCAGTGGTGATGCACATCTTTAATCCCAGCACTCGGGAGGCAGAGGCAGGTGGGTCTCTTGAGTTCTAGACCAACCTGGTCTACTATAGAGTGAGTTCCAGAACAACCAGGGCTACACAGAGAAACCCTGTCTTGAAAAACAAAACAAATAAATAAATAAATAAAAGTTGAGCCTATAATCTCAGCACTCATAAGACACATAAATTCAAAGTCAGACTCAACTACAGAGTTAAACCCTGCCAAAAAAATAAGTAAGAATAAAAATTGACCTATTCATTTGACCATCAAGGTTAACTGCAATCATCAAAAGAAACTTTTTAAAGGGGGCTTGCGGGGTGGTGCTGGAGAGATGCTCAGGTCTAAGAGTACTTTTTGGTTTTCAGTTCCCAACACCACATGGTGGTTCACAACCATGTCTAATTCTAGTACCAGAAAACCAGATGTCCTCTTCTGACCTTCATGGGGTCCAGGTATGCATGTGGTACATAGACATACACACCAGAAAACACTCATACATATTAAAAATAAAAAATTATAAAAATGAGGCAAGTACACCCCAGGTTGTTATCATATCTCTGGCTAGCAAAGCGCCTGCATCCCATCTGCACAATGAAACAAACCTGAAATCACCAGCCTGAGGGGACACAAGCAAGAGGGTCAAGGCAAGTCCAAGGCCAGCCTGGGCTACAGAATGCTGCTTGGTTCAGAAGAAGAGCTGGGGATGTAGCTCAGTGAATAGGGTGTTTGCCTAGCTCACACAGAGCTTGGGCCTGGTCTCAGCACCCTTAAAGCCTTTAGTAATGGTGCAGGCCTGTAATCCCAGCCCCTAGATTTGGAGGCAAGATCAGCGGTTCTGGGTCATTCTCAACTACATAGGCATTCAGGGCCAATCTGGGATCAATGAGACCCTAAATGAAAGGAAGGGAAGAAAGGAATAAAGTTCAGTGACAGTGACTGGCCAGCATGTCAGAGCACTAGATTAAATTCCCAACCATTCTAGCCCAGGGGGAAAAAAAAATGGAGGGCATAAAAATGACCACTTACAAGTCAATGATAACCTAATAGCATGATTCTTTTGGTCTTTTTAAAAAGGGTTTCATGTAACACCTAAAACACAACCCTCCCCGCATCTACAAAGCAGATTATTAATTTTTTTACCAATAAAGAAGGTAAGAGATAACTCAGCAGACAAATCCACACAAATGACAGGCACATTTGGGTAAATGCTTTTTCACTGTTAATAAATATATGCCCTACATACAAAAACAACAACAACAACAAAAGCAAATGATTGGCATGGGCACCCACAGAATGGCCAATTGATAAACGAAAATGTATGTTCCAGATTATACTTTCCAAAGATAGTGGCAAGAATATCCTCCATCCCACATGTTCCTCTTACACTGTGAATTTGACATCCTTCTAACTAAAGATAGAGCCCATGCCTCCTTCCCTTCAGACTGATTGGGTGGGTCTCACTATTTAGGTCACAAGGACCTCTAAGAGATGCTCTGAGACTGTGTCATACAAGATGGCAATGCCAAACAGACATAACTTCTGTCTTATTTACAAGAATATTCTCTTTTCTGTTTGTTTGTATTTTATTTTGTGGAGACAGGGTCTCAAGTAGTCCAGGATGACCTTGAACTCATGTTACAAGACTGGCTTTGAATTACTGATTCTCTTGCCTTTCCCTCCACAGTTCTGGGAACTGCAGCTGTGTGCCACCAAGACCAGCCTGGTGTCTTTAAGCCACATGTGACAGTAGCTCTGTCTTAAGGTCCTTGTTCTATGACAAAGTCTAGTTAAAGAGACCATAAGGGCAGGCTCTGAGCTCCCTGAAGAGAGGGGACCTACCTGGCCAGGCTCTAGCTGCTCTATCTAGATGAAAGACACTCAAACCAGACTGCCCAGCCAAACTCGTAAGATCCAGACCCAGAATCTAAGAGAAATCCTTCAGAGCTGTCCACTGTTTACACTTTTAATTTGAAGGGTTGAAGAGCCAAGAATGTCAAAAAGACTTCAAGTTCAGTTCCTAGCTAGAGAGAAAGAGGAGACCTAGTCAGCCATGCTGGTGTGGGCCAAAATCCCAGCACTTGGGGAGTAAGTAGAGGCAGAAGGATCAGGAGCTCAAGGCCAGCCTCAGCTACATAGAAAGTTCAAGGCCAGCCTAGATTATATGACATCCTATCAGAGAAACAGAAAGAAGGGGTCGGGGCCATAGCTCAGAGGTAGAAGGCTTTGCTTAGTATGCACAGGACTCATATTCACATCCCCATTCCACAGAAAGAAAGAAATGCATAGAGGAACAAACATTCCAAGCACTCTGGAGGTGGGAGCAGGAAAAGCAGGAGTTCAGGCAAGCCTCCAGAGGAGACACTGTCTCAAAGAGACAGAAATGGAGGGGAGAATAGTCACATGATCACTTTACAAATCTACTTGACGGAATCGCCAATATCTACTATAGCTCTGTGTGTGTGTGTGTGTGTGTGTGTGTGTGTGTGTGTGTGTACCCTGTAATCCAACCATTCCACACCTAACAGAAATATGCATATATGTAGGTACAATAATATTCATACCAGTATTGTGAATAAGGATGCCTAAATTCAACCGGGCGGTGATGGTACACACCTTTTATCCCAGCACTTGGGAGGCAGAGGCAGACGGATCTTTGTGAGTTTGAGGCCAGCCTGGTCTACCAGGACAGGCACCAAAACTACACAGAGAAACCCTATCTCGAAAAACAAAACAAAACAAAACAAAACAAAACAAAACAAAACAAAACAAAAACAAAAAAACCCTAAAGACTAATGTTTTGTCTTGTGGGTTTTTTTGTTTGTTTGTTTTTTGTTTTTCAAGACAGGGTTTTTCTGTGTAGCTTTGAGCCTTTCCTGGATCTCGCTTGGTAGACTACTTAGTGCCCTTGCTTAGTAGATAAGGAAACTGAGCCACATGGAAGGGAAGAGACTTGTACAAGGTGATGCAGTATGTGTATGCTCCAGAACCAGGACCTGAACCCAGACTCCTAGACTTGAAGCTCACGTCTTTTAGGCCTGTGTGCCATAACAGTCCAACTGGGCCTAGATTGGCCAATTGGTCTAGATTGGTCAAAAACAATTGCCTAGTCACAGGAAATAACCAAAGTAGTTTAGAAAAGGTGGTGAACAAGGAGACAGAGCCCTGGTGAAGATGATTTGGGGTTGGGGTGGAGACAGCAAGACCAAACCTCCCAGAGTGCATACTCTGAGTATACAGTGGCTTTGTGAAGGACAGGAGAGGGTTCACTACGCAGATAGAACTCCTAGATGGCTCCTAGATGCTGCTGTCCCCACTTCCTGGTGCTCCTGACTCCAGGTCGCATGAAGCAACCATACTTCATACTGTTCCCAGGCCCCAAGCTGAGGCCATGGCACAGAGAGGGTTAAGGGGCCAGGAATCTCTGTGTGTGGGGTGGATGAGAACTGTCATCAGGAGCCTCCTCTGGCCTGATAATCCACCCTGCCTATCTCTTCCAGAGCAGCTGTGAGGCAGGCAAGTTGTCCTAGCAAGAAGGGAGGGAGGTTAAGAGCCTCCTACTGACTGACTGAAGGGTTTGTTTCAAAGACAGGGACTCACCGGCTCTCTGGGACTTTTCTATACTGAGTAACTGTCCGTGGGGGCTGTGACTAATGACTAGAGAGGCGATGGGCTGAGTATAATAGACACCATGGTCCTTACTGATACTGAGAACTTGGAGAGCAGAACAGGCTTGAGGTGGTCAAGGTCCATTCTTTTCACATGTGTCTCAGCAGATGTGCAAGAGGCACACACTCTAATGCACACACCTTTGCAGGTGTGGGAGTGAACACAGGTGTCCACGGCTACAAGCTGCATTGGAGATGAACAGGGAAAGACCATTGCAAAGCCGGAGAGAAGAAGCCTGGTTTGGATGAGCTCCACTGTACACACACCAGGCTGGAGGAGAGAAATGTCCCTCTTTATGATCTCATTGAACCTCACAAGAACATAGAAAAGAAGGCACTTTGACTGAAGTTTTTGATGAAGAAGCCCAAACTACAAGATGATAGATGGGGGCCGGAGCCACTTAGCAGGTATCAGTAAAGCTCAGGCCCTGGCAAATTCAAAGTCATGCTCTTCCCTCTGGCTCTAGGTCCATCCTGGACAGTGGTCTAAAAGCAAGCAAGAGCTCTAAGGCACACTTCCTGTCCACGAATGCTGAAAGGTCTGCTTCAAGTCATGGACAGTCAGTGATGTCAGGGTAGCCAAGTAACATGATGGACGGCTCACAAGCTGAAGAAAATTCAGAGAAAGACAGACAATTGCTGGGTGTGAGCTAGCCACGAGCAGCACTAGAGGAGGCTTACAGGAAGGTCTGGGATTTGAGTATGGTGGCACATACCAGTAAATTGAGAGAAGGAGGCAGGAGGATCAAGGAGTTCAAAGTCATCCTTAGCGATATAACATGTTCAAGGTCAGCCTAGGAGGCTTCATGAGACCATGTCCCAAAGGGGGGCGGGGGAGCCAGGACATGGTGGGAGGACACACTTGTAATCCTGGCATTTGGAAGATGGAGGCAGGAAGATCCCAAATTGAAGATCAACTCAGCCACTTGTACAGCATGAGGCCACTCTGGGCTACTCAAAACAAAAGACACACACACACATACACACACACACACACACACACACACACACACACACACACACACACATTTTTTTTTAAGGGAAGGGAGGGAGGAAGAGAAAGGTCTGGGCTGGGTATGTAGCTCATTTATAGAATGCTTCCCTACTATATGGCAGGGACCTGGTGGGTGGGTGGAGTCTCAGGAAATGGAAGTGGAAGACAGACAGGAACCCAGTGTCCTTCAGGGGCTTTTCCACACATCCTTCCACTGAATCTGCCCAAGGAGAGTGGAGGTGCAATTAACATCATCCTTGTTTTTATAGGCAAGCAGACTGCAGAACAGGGAGATGAATTAAGCAGTCTACACAATCAATCCCATTACTGGTAACTGCTAAACTTAGGTCTGATTCTCTTGCCCATGAAACTTAAATGGCACCACAGAAACACACAAGACCCATCAAATTCTTAGAACGCATGTGTGCAGAGTCTTGGAGAGCAGAGCTGGAGCCCTGCATCTTTAACTGATTTACTGGGGTGCACAGCCACATACTCGTTCCTCAGTTTTCCTATTGTAAAGTTGGCATGCAGTCACCTTTTGAAGACTGATGAACATTGGCAAGACCCCTCTCAAGGAAAGCCATGTCTAAGACTTCATTCTCTGGAAGGGCTCCAGGAGCATCTGTGGACATTGTTCACAATGCACACTTGCTTATGAAGCCAAATGGCAACACAGTGAGGCTGTGAGAAGACTTGGTACACCATCCCAGGGGTGGTATCTGTTCAGTGTAAGGCATTCTCTGAACACTTCCCAGAATATGGCCTGTGAAGGGTCCTAGACCATAGAAGTAAATCCAACACGAACCCATTCCCAGAGTAGTTGTGAATACCCAGGCATCATGTGACTCTGAAACGGGTGTCGAGGATAACAGAAAGGAAAGAAGCAAAGGGGAAGAGTGTCAGAGTTGGAAGCGTCACAGAGCAGTCACGATGGACCTAAGGTGGGACACAGCCAAGCTTCCCTTTGTCGTTTACCAACCACACAGGCAGTTAGGGTTAGGGAAGTTTCTTGCTTTTTTCAAGATTTTTTTGTGTGTAAGAGTGTGTTTGTGTGTGCTACATGTGTGCAGGTGCCCTGCCTGCCTGAGGCCAGAAGAGGGGTCAGATCCCCGGGACTGGAATTATAATGGTTGTGTGCTGTCTGATGTGGGTGCTGGGCCATTTCTCCAGTCCCTGCTCTTTTCCTGTTTTCTTCATTATTTACTTTTCCATGCTGAGGATTGAACTCAGGGCTTCCTGAATACCACACATGTGCTCTGCCACCAGCTAGACCACAGCCCTTCAGTTTTTCTTTTCTTTCTTTCTTTTTTTTTTGTTGTTGTTGTTTTTGGTTTTTCGAGACAAGGTTTCTCTGTAGTTTTGGAGCCTGTCCTGGAACTTGCTTTGTAGACCAGGCTGGCCTTGAACTCACAGAGATCCACCTGCCTCTGCCTCCCGAGTGCTGGGATTACAGGTGTGCACCACCACCGCCGGGCTCTTTTCTTTTTCTTTTTCTGTTTTTTTTTTTTTTTTTTTTTTTTTTAATGTGGAGCTGAGGATCAAACCCAGGGCTTTGTGCTTGCTAGGCAAGCGCTCTACCACTGAGCTAAATCCCCAACCCCCTCTTTTCTTTTTTTAATTAATTTATTTATTATGTATACAGAAGAGGGTGTCAGATCTCATTACAGATGGTTGTGAGCTACCATATGGCTGGGAATTGAACTCAGGACCTCTGGAAGAGCAGTCAGTGCTCTTAACCTCTAAGCCATCTCTCCAGCCCCAGTTTTCTCTTTTCATACTCATTAGCTCTGAGTCATACCGGGCTTACTTTTAATTCCTTATATCTAAAACACAACAGGAAAGCCAGACATGGCAACTTGCACCTGTAATTCCACATACTCAGAGGCTGAGGCTAAAGACGTCACAAGTTTGAGGACAGTCTGGACCACAGGGTGAAATATTGTCTTAACAACAGTAACAATAAAGTAAGATAAAACAATGCCAGGTATAAGTTCATGCCTGTAACCCCAGTACTGGAGGTGTTGAGGTTCAAGATTAGTCATGAGTTTAAGGCCAGCCTGGGCTGCAATGTCTCAAAACACCAAAACCTCACAGACTGCTAGCTTCCTGTAACCTAGGTAATCAAGAGGGAACTAGGAATCATTCTCCCAGCAGTCTGTTTTCTTAGGGGGGGTGGCTGTTGTACCTCTGAGCTGCATCTGCGCATGTGGGCAGTATGCACACGTGTACTTGACTGTTCTACAGGCATGTGTGCTTTCCTAGGCATCTGTGCGTATCTATCCCACCTTCCTGCTCTTTTAGGGCCACAGATTTCTTGACGCTCAGGTGGCAGGAACTCTGAGGCTTCAAATGATTTGCCACCACTCTTCAGGCCTCAGTTTCCCCTCTTTTATAAATGAGGGACTTGAGCTCCATGACTTGCTTTTCAGATTCTGGGCTATGCCTAGGCTGGCTGTGAATTTTAAGCACTCCCAGCCTCCAGGGTGCTGGGATTGCAATAACACCCAGCAAAACCTGCTCCAACTCCATCATTTGAAAGGATTTTTGCAGATTTGATAAGGCTTTTGTTTGCCTGGAGAATTTTTAAATTGTTTTTAATTATGTATATGTGAGCATGTCTAGATATAGTTATGTGCACATGTCGGTACAAGAAGCCAAAGGTACCAGGTTCCCCTGGAGTGACAGGTAGCTATATAAGCCACCTAACATGGGTGCTTGCAACTGAACTGGGGTCCTCTGCAAGAGCAGCTCACGCTCTTTATTTGTTGTTGTTGTTTTGGTTTTTTGAGACAGGGTTTCTCTGTGTAACAGTCCTGGCTCTCCCGGAACTCGCTCTGTAGACCAGGCTGGACTCCAACTCACAGAGATCCTCTTGCCTCTGCCTCCTGAGTGCTAGGATTAAAGGCGTGCACCACCACAGCCCGGCTGTGCAGCTCACATTCTTAACTGCTAAGACTTTCCACCCCAGATTTGACAGTTCTTAATTTCACTCAGTCTATTTATTTTGTTTTTTGGATTTTTGTTGTTTTGTTTTGAGACTGTCTCCTGTAGCCTAGGCTGGCCTGGAATTCCTGCTCCTCCTGCCTCCACCTCACAAGTGCTAGGGTACAGGCATGTTCCACCATGCCTAACTGATTTGTTTATTTTGGGGGCAACAGAAGGCCTTGCACATGCCACTTTTCTCTATCTCATTTGTACCCCAGACCATAATCCAAGGACTGCAGTTATACTGGTTTTTTGGACAGGGTCTTGTTATATAGCCATGGTTGGTCTAGAAATAGCTTATGTATCCCACTCTGTCCTTGAATTTATGGCAATCTACCTGATTCAGCATTTCTAGTGCTGGGAACACAGGCATAGGCTACCAGGCTTAGCTTTGACTTGTTTTTAGCCTACTCTGGTTTCAAACTGGCTATGTAGCCAAGGATAAGCTTGAGCTTCTGATCTTCCTGCCTCCACCTCTCAAGTGCTGGAGAAACAGCCCTGCACCACCATGCCCAGCTTAGTCCAAAGGCTTCTGAACAAATCTAAATAAGAGCGTAGAGTTTAAGGCTGCAGTGGCAGGGGTCAGAGCTAGCTGTCAGGAGAGGCCTGGACTGGCTCACAGCAGCCTCAGGCAGAAGCTCCAGGACATGAAGCAGAAGCTGGCAGAATGAGAACAGGCCTAAGGACTCCCACGGTGTTTCCCTAACCCCATGCTTGCCAGTTATTACATGACTTCCAGAAAGGGAGAGGGATTCCATTCCAGTTCTCTGTGGGGAGCTGGGGAGGCAGAGAAATGGAAGAGCAGGCATCAGGGAAGACAGACTTGGGTGGGGAAGGTGGCCTCGGTTCCCGCTCTGGCCCCTGCAGGCATGATAAGCAGGTGCTAGGCCCCTACTCTGATAGTATGGTCAGCTTATCAAGGGAGCGCAGGCTATCTCACCCAGGCCCAGACTCTCTTCTAGTTCCACACCCTGATCACAGAAGCCCCCACCCATACTTACAGGCCACAGCCACAGAATCTCTGGCTGGCAGAGATATCTCTGTCCTCTACTTCCAGGACCCCTCACTGCTCTCCGATTCACCCTGAGACTGGGTCTCAGCACTGTGGTGGGTAGCATGAAGTTTGGCCCTGATGTAGGAAGCCTCATTCTGTAAAGCTTGGCTGTCTGTGGGTACTGGAGGAGAGCTGGCCTTAGGATGGTTACAAGAGAGGAAAGAGGGTCACGGGGAGGCAGGAACTGACATGGCTAGAGCGTCAGTGGTGACATCTTCTCACCTATGTATTTCTCACTTGATCCTCACCGCGTGATGGAGCATGTAGCAACCCTGATGCTCAGAGAAGAGCAACTGACCAGCAGCCACATAGCTAGTGAGCCAAAGGAGAGGAGGGAAGCAGACCGCAGCATCCAGTGTGCTGGTCCACAGTCACCACAGACGTGGGCATCACGAGCTCCTGTTTTAGATTTGAGGAAATGGAGGCTGAATTTGGTCCTACGTTATGGAGCCCGATGCAAGTGAGCTGTGATGGTCACTGCTAAAGCTGGGCAAGCTCGGTGGTTCCTAAGTGTTTTCAAGATGCATGGGAGCCAGGAATGGAGATGGATGCCTAGCTATAATTCAGCAAGGGAAAGCAGGATCAAGTTACACAGGGAATTCCAGGACAGACTGGACTCACAGAAAGGAAGAGAGAAAATGAAGGAAGGGAGGGGAGGGGAGGAGAAGAGACAGGGAATTTCAGGTTCATCCCTGTGACCTTCTCTGGGGAGGAGCAGAGCAGACTTGGGTGTTAACTTACTTGAGCTCCTGTGGCCAGCATCCGTGCTGTTTTTTTCTTTCTTTTTTTCTGGGGCTGAGGACCGAACCCAGGGCCTTGCGCTTGCTAGGCAAGTGCTCTACCACTGAGCTTAAATCCCCAACCCTGCATCTGTGCTGTTAAAGTACTTTATCAAAGTGAGCCTGAAGCAAAGGCCTATAATTCCAATGACTTGGGAGGCTGAAGCAGGAGGATTGAAAAATGAAGGCCTGCCTAAACTATACAGTGAGCTTAAGTGACAGTCTGGGCAACTTAAGATAGGCAGTAAAAAGAGGGCAGAGGATTGGCCATGTAGTTCAGTTGTTATGGTACTTGCATACATAAGGTTCTGGGCCCATTTCTCGGCACTGAGTAAACCTGGCCTAGTGATGAATGCCTGCAGCCCTTACACTCAGTAATTAGAGACAGGGGGCTCAGAAGTTCAATGTCATCCTCAGTTACAAATGGAATTCAAGGCCACATGAGACTCTATTTCAATAATAATAATAAGAGCAGAGCATGCCTTTAACCCAAACACTCAGGAAGCAAAGCTGGCGGATCTCTGAGTTCCAGGCCAGCGTGGTCTATATAAAGAGTTCCAGACCAGTCCAGGAGACCCTGCCTCAAAAAACAAACAGGAGATGGGTGTAGTAGTGCACACCTTTAATCTCCTTACTCAGGAGGCAGAGGTAGGCAGATCTCTGTGAGTTCAAGGCCAGCCTGGTCTACAGAGTGAGTTCCAGGACAGCCAGGGCTACACAGAGAGACCCTGTCTCAAAAACCAAAACCAAAACCAACAACAACAAAAGACTAGACAGAGAAGGTACCACGTACAGACCTGTGGAGAAAACAGTGCTAACTAGCCGAGGGAAGATCACGCATAGCAGAGGTAGACCACATGCCTGTTCCTTGGCAGGAAACAGAACACCTCTGAAAACCCAAAAGGTTAGGTCTTTCCTCCCACTCCACCCCCACCCCCTCCTGATGCAGTTTGCACCTGCAAAAGAGGAAACAGACCAGACAGTCTAGGATAAGAAAAGGGGGCGGAACATCCCCCCACAATGAGGGTCTACATAGCAGAGGCTCAGCTGTGGTGAGTGGCTCACCAGAAATCTCCCCTTCTCCACAGGAGAGACCCAAATAGTGCTAGGCTCTCATTTTAAGTGTCTTGGGCTCTGAAGAACTGAGCCCCAGGCCCTTTCACTGGCTCTCACAAGAACTGGGACCTCAGGTGCTTGTTCTTCAGTCTCCCAGCACAGTAACCTTCACCCAGGGGACCTTGCCAGAACAGTGGCGAACAAGCTTTGACTCTGGCCATCTAGTTCTAGTTTCTTGGGCTCAGGAAAAAACAAATTCTAGGATGGGAATTTAGGCTGAGAGGTCCACTGAGCTTGCTCCCAGACAGATTCTATATAGATCCAGCTGCCAGGACCCTCCCTGTCCTACACAGACTCAACGAACTTTCCCAACCATCACCCAGAACAAAACAAGGTCTTTCAGCAGGGCTCCAACAAATAACTAAGCCCAGAAGGATGGCTGGGGTGAGGGTTTTTCTACCTCCTAGAAGTGGGTAGGTAATTGGCTTCATGGGGGTGGGAGTGAAAGTCACCCATTTAAAAGAATGGAGGCAGCCAGGCAGTGGTGGCGCACACCTGTAGCCCCAGTATTCAGGAGGCAGAGGCAGGTGGATCCCTATGAGTAGTTCGAGGCCAGCCTGATCTACAGAGTGAGTTCCAAGACAGCCAGAGCTGTTACATAGAGAAACCCTGTCTGGAAAAACAAACAGACAGAAATAAACAGAAGAATGGAGGCAGGATGGAGGTGTGGTTCCAGGGATAGGGTTCTTAGCTAGCATGCATTAGGCCCTAAGTTTCAGCCCCAGCACAAACAATAAACAGATAACAAAGAAACCAACACGGTTAAACAAAAAGGGAAAGGAGCCAGTGACTTGTTTAATGAAGCCAGCAGAGGAAGGGTTAAGAAGTAGGGACTTCTAGAACCCGGGAAAAGTACTCCACCCAGGGGAGGAGCCAGAGGGTTAAAAGCCAAGCCACTTGAGCAAGAAGGAAGAGACAAGGCTCTCCCTGTCCAAAGGCTTCCCCAGACTGAAGCTTCAGCTCCAGGTAAGCACTCTTTGGAATGGCTGCCAATCTGCTCATATCTCTGCCCAGAGGGAACCTTCTGCCTCACTGTTTGTTTCTGGCTCTGCATCCCTGAGAGATCTGAATAGACCTTAGCTTCTTCCTCTAAGCCACCTGGGTTACCCCTGACTACAGAATCAGGAGGCGGTGCTCTGGGAGGGAGTGAAGAGCAAGGCGTGTGTGTCCAGCCTCAACTGATCCTGCCCCAATCCCTGGCTCTCCATTCCACAGCTCTCTCCTCCAGGGCCTTGGCTGGGATATCATCATATACTGTAAGTTTGTGATGAGACACTACAGTATAGATGATGTACTAGTCTGGGTACCACCAGCTCTAGAGCCTGCCTGGGAGGGCAAGAGGATGTATGTTGAAGCCCACGGGGCTCACTGCTCAGCCTATCAAGCCTCCTGACTGCCATGGCACTTGGGGATGGCGAGGAAACCGTTACCATTACTGAGTTTAGTAATGGTAATGGTTCTCTTGCTGCTCCCAGAAACTGTGCCAAGAAGAGCTCATGACCCTGGTGCAGACTCCTGGAACAAAGAGAGACCCCAGGCTGATAAGGGAATGGGTACATTTTCTCTTCCCTATTCCAAAGAAATAAAGATAAGAATAAGAACACTTGTCATTGAACTTTATTAGTATCCACGGTTGGGTAGCAGGATGGAGTGGGAGGGATCAAGAACTTGGGTGAAGCCGGGCAGTGGTGGCGCACACCTCTAATCCCAGCACTCAGGAGGCAGAGCTAGGCAGATCTCTGTGAGTTCAAGGCCAGCCTGGTCTACAGGGCAAGATCCAGGACAGGCACAAAGCTACATGGAGAAACCCTCTCTGGAAAAACAAAAACAAAACAAAACAAAAACAAAAACAAAAACATGGGTGAACAGGTGATCAGCACTATCTCATTTAAGACACACAGGTTGTTGAGCCAGGTGATGATGGTACATGCTTTTAATCCCAGCACTCAGAGGGTAGAGGCAGGTGGACCTCTGTGAGTTCAAAGCTAGCCTAGTCTATGTAGTAACAGCCAGCCAGAGTTGTATGGCGAGAACCTTGTCTCAAAAAAAAAAAAAAAAGAAAGAAAGAAAGAAAGAAAGAAAGAAAGGAAGGAAGGAAGGAAGGAAGGAAGGAAGGAAGGAAGAAAGAAAGAAAGAAAGAAAGAAAGAAAGAAAGAAAGAAAGAAAGAAAGAAAAGAAAAAGAAACAGGTCCATATGTAACTTCAAGGTGAGGAACTTGGGGATGGAGAGAAAACTTTTCTTCCTACCAACAACTGGAAACTCAGGGCATGAGTTTGGGTCCAATGCTAGCAGGGGTGGGATGGCCCTATTCCCACCATGGGGATGGACTTCTAAGACCTACGTAGCTAAGAACTGAGCTTCGGCAGCTCCTTTCCTCCAATGGAAAACATGGTTGGGCAGGCACCGTGCACACACAACAAGGCCAACTGACTGGCAGCCAGCCAGTGTCCACGGCCCTCAGCAGCCCTCAGGCCCCTCTGACAGAGGTGGTTCTACTCAGTCACTCTGCCAGCAGTGAAGGCAGGGATACCCTGGGAGTAGCAGCAGAGGATGGTCATTTGAGCAGTTTCACAGAGAGACGGATGTGAACATCACAGAGGAAGATGTCCATGAGGTCTCGGCCCACCTCCTGTGCAATCTGGGCGATCAAGAGGCCCTTCTGACCAATCAGGATCCGCTGCAGTGGTGAAAAGAGGCACAGGGTTCTGCTCTGGCCTCACAGATGGGAGAAAGAACCCCTAGTTAATACTGCTGCTGCCCCTCTCTGAGCCTGTCCTCACTTACCATGTGTGATTCTTTGGGCACCAGAAGGTTCTGTTGGATCACTAGCTCCCCACTTGGTCCTTCCTCCCATATCACTGTCTTCTGTATAAGGAGACATCATGACCAGTCAGGCAGGCTCATCTCTCTGTCCTGTAGTACCCAACTGATCCAGGTGTGTGCCTGGTACATAGGCCCCGGGTCCTTTGACTGTCCACACCTGCTGCACACTGTAGGGCACCTCCTCAGGCAAGTACTCTAGGAGCTTCTCTCGGATTTTATTGGCACAGATCTCTTCAGGTGTCTGGCTAGTGAGGACTCCACTGTGGAACTCCCAGGGTCCTGGCTTGGTCTGTGCCAGAAGGTACTGCTGTGGGTACAAAGGAAGAGTGGACTCTTAACCCCCATCAGTACTCCCTTATTTATGCATAGTTCTAGGAGAAAACAGGGGTTTTTTGTTTGACAGGGCCTCATGTAGCCCCCGAGCTGACCTTAAAACTGTGATGCAGTAGCAAAGGCTGGTGAACTCCCGATCCTACTTTACCCTGACAAGTCCTGGGACTATACAAGTGAGCTACCACACTGACTTTAATGCCCTTTTTTAGAAGACAGGATCTCATGCAGATCAAGCTGGCCTTGTACACCCTAATTTGTTCAGGTGGGTCTTGAACTTCCCATCTTCCTGTCTCTATTTCCTAAATGCTAGAATTTGAGGTGTGTACCACCATGTCAAGTTTATGTGGTACTAGAGACTGAATCCAGCACCTCTTACACATATGTAGCCTGGCTGGCCTATATAATTCACAATGGAGACCAAGTTGGCCTCAAACTGAATAATCCTTCCGCTTCTGCTTCCTGAGTACTGGGATAACAGGTGTGTGTCACCACAGCTGGCTGGTTTTGGTTTCCTGAGACAGGAACTCATTGGAACTGAAGCTCCTCTTGAATTCACTGGGTAGTTGAAAATGACCTTGATTCCTGATGCGCCTGCCTTGGCCTCCCGAGTGTTGGGATTACAAGTATAAATGACCAGAGCCAGATTTTTGTTCTGTCTTTTAAAAGACAGGATCGTAGTCGATAGTCATCAGCCTGGGCTGGATGAGCCCTATTTTAACATGGCAGAAACGATGGGCTATGGGCAAGGCCAACTGACCTTTAATGTGTTCACATCCTTGTTGTTGAGTGCTGATAACATGAAGATCTCCTGGAAGTAGGGCCAGCCAGTTCTCTGAGAGTTCCTCACTGAGTGTGTATTTGGGTCCTCAGTTGCAGGGCTGGGGCCCAGGGTGCCAAGGCGTGAGTGCAAGGCCTGCTTGATATTGAGTTTCTTGCCATTGACCACACCTTCAGTGAGGGCTGCTGTCAGCTCCAGGAGAACTGACTTCTGCTTCAAGCAATCTACCTGTAGGTGGGGGATGAGCAAAGGACATGGTGGGAGAGATGGGGCCTTGGAGGGAAGACTCTTCCTCAGGTGGGCAGCACTTACCTTGTTTAAGACGAGGATGCTAGGGACCTGGGGGAAGTGGGTCAGACACTGCAGCACCTGGGGGCTTAGCTGGCTCCTGGTCCACTTGTCTGACACGTCCACAAGAACCATAACTAGAAGCAGCAGGACAGACAAAAAGACAGACCATGACCTTCTTCCTGATCCACAACAAGTGCCAGGCTATGGCTTCTGGCCAGACCCCAGCTCCCAAACTCCCAGGAACGAAAGGCTCTGTACATAGGGCTTCAGTTTTTTAGGTTGAGTCTAACCAAGATCAGCAGATTCCATGCTCTTCCATGGGTCTTCCAACAAAGACAGCTCCAGATGGTGTCTGAAGGACGAATGTATTAGTCAGGAAGGGTCATATGACTGGTCAACTCTTAGGAGGAATGGGGTATAATTGGAAAAACCCCAGCTCCTATGAAGGAATGGCCCCTCCTCATTCTTATCACCCCCCCCCCCCCCAAACACACACACATCTGTTCCCACAGCTAATACCTCTTTTGTTTAACAGGACTGATGATGCCAGGTGTGTCGAGCAGAATCTAGAATCAGAAGAGATACCCACAGCCCCCAAAAGGAAAAGATTTTTTAAAGAATTAGTGGGGAGAAAGGCCACACACACACCCCACTTTAGGATCTAGGATTCAACCCAGGGCTTTATACATATTAAGTAAGTATTCTAACATTGAATCTGCAGAGTGACAAGAGGCTTTTTATTTATTTATTTATTTATTTATTTTTATTTTTATTTTGCCAGGGTCTCACTGTGTAGTCCTGGCTGTCCTGGAACTCACTATGTGGAACAGGCAGGCCTTCAACTCATAGAGGGCCACCTGCCTCTGCCTCTTAAGTGCTGGCATTAAAGGTGTGCGCCACTAGAGAAAGGCCATCTTTGATATCAGCATCCTGCCTTTCCTTCATGGGCAAGCTGTTGCTGACTTTAGATTTTTTACTCTTTGGCATTGTCTTAATGTTACATGGGACCCCAAAGAAAGCAGGTGACGATGGATAAATGAAGGATGAATGCTGGAGATGAGGCTCACTGCAGAATGCTTAGGTAGGACCCAGGAAGCCCTGGGTTAGATTTCTAGCACTGCACAAAATAAAAATCAAAACCAGAGTTCAATGTTGAATTATGCTTTATTTAGTCAGATGAGGTGTCATACTCCTATAATCCCAGCACTTAGGAGGCAGAGGCAAGAAGATCATTTCAAATTTAAGAAGATCATTTCAAGTTTAATTGAGTTCAGTGCCAGTTAGGGCTACATGGTAAGAGCTTGTCTCCGAAAGGGAAAAAAAAGATTCAGAGCTGGGCATGGAGCTGGGCATGGAGCTGGGCATGGTGGTATCTCTTGTATCCCAGCACTTAAGAGATGGAGTAGGCAGGAAGATCATAAATTCAAGGTAATCTCTGGCTATACAGAGGAGCAACCTGTGTTACATTGGACTGTCACAAACACAAAGGATGGGATGGTTCAGTGGGTAAAGGCACAGGCTGCCAACCCAATTTTGGTGCCAAAGACTCATAGGATAGAAAAAGAAAAGTGCCTCCTAAAATTTGTCCTCTGACCTCCATACAAGCACCATGACACATGAGCACCCACACACATATAAATAACTTCAGAATAGACGGCAAAGAGGGGAAGGAGCGGGAGAACTATATGGAGCCTTAAGGGAAGTCCCAGGCAGGCAGTGGTGGTGCACGCCTTTAGTCCCAGCAATCGGCAGGCCTATCTCTTATGAGTTCGAGGCTAGTCTGGTCTACAGAGGGAGTTTCAAGACAGCCAGAGCTACACAGAGAAACCTTGTCTTGAAAAGAACAACAACAAAGGGGGGGGGGGTCCCTCTATACATTCTTTTTTTTTTTTTTTTCCCCATTTCTTTAGGTTTTTTGTTGTTTTGTTTTTGTTTTTCAAGACAGGATTACAGGATTTATTTGTGTAGCTCTGGCTATCCTGGATCTCACTCTGTAGACCAGGCTGGACTCGAACTCAGAAATCCACCTGCCTCTGCCTCTGCCTGGGGAGTGCTGGGATTATAGGTGTGTGTCACCACCACCACCGCACCCAGCTGAACCATCCTGTTTTAAAAGGCTAAGGTAAGAGAACGGCTTGGCTTTACTCTACCCTGTCTGCAGAACTTCTGCAGTACCTACCACCTGGGCCTCCTTGTCTGTGATGACGCCTAGAGCTTGGCACCGAGTGGTGTGCACCTTCTTGGAGACAGGAAACACCTTCCAGGAAGAAAGAAGTCCCAGTGAGGTTCCAGATCCCCCCCCAGGCCAGGCAAGAAGTGAATGAAAAAAATGAAACAAAAAGATAAAGAAGGGTGTAGGGAGACTGGAGAGATGGCTCAGTGGTGAACAGAACTGGCTGCTCTTCCAGAGGACCTGGGTTCAATTCTCAGCACCCACATGGCGGCTCACAACTGTTTGTAACTCCAGTTTCAGAGGATCCAACACCCCTCTCTGGCCTCTATGGGCAGAGGCCAGACAAGGAGTTACACAGACATATGTGAAGGCCAAACACCCATACACATAAAACAGTGAAATGTGTAAAAAGGGAGGGAGGCGAAGGAGTTGGCATGATAAAAGTGTGGCATACTTTACGACCCAGCAGCTGATTGGAGAGTGTTGACTTTCCTGCATTTGGGGCCCCCAGGAGGACCACTCGGAGGAACCGTGGATTCTCAGGCATGTCAGGAGTATGGACCAACAGCAGATTCTGCTCATCTGTGTCAGGATGGGAACAGGAATGATATATTGGAATCTAGACTCTATTAGATACTCAGCTCTGATACTCAAGGAGGAAATCAAGATAAAAGATTAGTACACCATGCTGAAGCCAACCATTCCTAACTTTGAAATTAGTTTGGCATTTAATTTTATTTAATTTCTCAGGTTATCTAACCTCTCTAAGGCCCCTGGTTTTCTCATATGTGATGTGGAATCACATTAACATTATCTATGAATAACTTCATTTTTACAATGACAACTGTGTAAAAAAAAAAAAAAAAAATTGTTCAAACCGAGTGGTGGTGGCGCACGCCTGTAATCCCAGCACTCGGGAGGCAGAGGCAGGTGGATCTCTGTGAGTTCAAGGCCAGCCTGGTCTACAAAACGAGTTCCAGGACAGCCTCCAAAGCTACAGAGAAACCCTGTCTCGAAAAAACAAACAAACAAACAAAAATTGTTCAACATAGGTTGGGCATTGTGATACACACACATTTGTAATCACAGCCCTTGAGAGGCTTAAACAAGAGTGGATTACTTTTGAGCCCCAGGCCAGCCTGAGCTATATAACTAGACCCTGTCTCAAAAAGCAAAACAACCTCACTAAATTACAATGGAGAAGCAGCACTTTATAAAATGGATATGGCTGGGCAGTGGTGTGGCACACACTCTTAATCTTAGCACTTGGGAGGTAGATCTCTGTTGAGTGTGAGGTCACTCTGTAAAGAGTAAGTTCCAGGACAACCAGGGCTACACAGAGAAAGCCTGTCTTGACAAACTAAAATAAAACCAAGCAGTGGTAGTGCACACCTGTAATTCCAGCACTTGAGAGTTGATCTCTGTGAGTTCGGGGACAGCCAGAGCTGTTACACAGAGAAACCCTGTCTTTCAAAAAACAAAACAAAACAAGAACCAAAAATAAATAAAATAAAATAGATGTGGTGGCTCACACTTGCAATCCCAGCATGCAGGAGGCTGGGGATAATGAGCTCCAGGTTATCATGGGCTAGAGTGAAATTCTGTCTCAATGTCCCCTTCCAAGAAAAATAGCACTTTATTTCTCAAGTAGCATTGATTGGAGTCTGGTAGGAGACTAGACACACTGTTAAATGCAAGAGGTATCATAAGTAGAGACTGAGAAACTTTGCAGAGCCTCCATAGCAGCACTCATTAGTAGGGTGCCACAGTCAGCTGAAGAAATTTCTGCAACTGGAGATCCTCCTGCCTCTACCTCCCAGTGTGGGGACTACAAGCATGCATCATGACTACACCTGGCTCAGCTCAATTTAGTGTCTTAACAAGTAGATGGGGCTCAACATCCATTTATTGGATCTACACTCTGCTTGCCATGTGGGGACAGAGAGAGAAAACTTGGTCTTTCACTGACTGTGACCAACACAAGTGTCTTCACATCCTTAAACTCTTGTTGTGTTGTGTTGTGTTGTATGTATGTATATGTATGTATGTATGTATGTATGTATGTATGTATGTATGTATTTGTGTTGGCGTGGGCTTATGGAAGTCATAGTACTTTCTAGAGTTGGTTCTCTCCACCATACGGGTCCCAAGGATTGCTCAGCTTGTCAAGCAACAAGAGTCTTTATTTGCTAAGTTATTTCCCTGGCCCTCATTCTCAAACTCTTTAATAGCCGTCGCTCTTTGAACTCAGATTTATTTTCTATTAAATGAGAGAGGCTAAACAGATACCCCCAGAGACAGAGGGATTAAACCAGGCTACACGACTACCACTGCTTAAACCACCAGAGGCTGGTTATGGCTCACACCTGTAACCCCAACACTCTAGCGGCTGGAGCGGGACGATCCGAGTTCCAAGCCAGTTTGGGCTACCCAGGGAGACCTGTCACAAAACAGAACACCCGCAACCACCATAACGGAGCCCTTTACCTCTGTGCACCGACACGGCGGGGACGCTGGGAGCTAAGGAACGGTCAGGTTGAGGGAATCCAAGGATACGGTCCAAGGCGGAGCCCTGACCATAGCGACTAGAGGCCGGGGCCAGGAGGGGACCAGAGAAAGCGGGGCCCACGACACGGGACACGCACCTCGCCTGGTTACCTAGAAGCGAGCCGGGCGGAGCCGCCCACCCCCTCCCAGCGTGCGGGCCCAGCTGCCCGGTCCCCAACAAAGACCGAACCAGGCCAGCGCAGTACCGGCTGGGCGCAGCCATTTTGCCGCAATGCACTCTGGTACGGACCAGAAGTGCACCACGATTGGGCCGTCGGGCTCACAGACCGACGGGAAGAAGAGAACTAGATCCGCCCAAACAGAACTGGGGCGCAGGGGGTATCCAGGCAGGGATAGGTCGAGACTGTCTGCAGAGGCTCAGGAAAAGCCAAGTGTGGTGTGTGTATTGTCTGCGTGAGTGTAACGGTCGTCTTGAACTCTCATGCCATCATCTCTCCTTCTGCCAGAGTTTTGGAAAGGAGCTTTTTAGTCCTGTCTTCGGATTGACTACATTCCTCTGGAAGCCAAGCCGCCGAAACCGTCCTTCTGGCGCCGCAAGAGGAGAAACTCTCCTGATACTAAGAGTGGGCATGGGGAAAGGGCCCTAGGCGGCATTTCACAGAAAATATATATTTTTTAAAGATTTATTTATTTATTATGTATACAGCATGTATGACTGCAGGCCAGAAGAGGGCATAAAATCTCATTACAGATGGTTGTGAGCCACCATGTGGGTGCTGGGAATTGAACTCAGGACCTCTGGAAGAGCAGTCAGTGCTCTTAACCTCTGAGCCATCTCTCCAGCCCCAGAAAATATTTTTTTTAATTTATTTTTATTATTTCATGTGTCTGCATCAGTGTACCATATGTATTTACCTCCTTAAATATCAGCTCCTATGTAGTCTCCGAGGCTAAGTCTTTCTGGAGGAAAATGAACAATAACAGGAACAAAGCAGGTTGCTGGATGTGGTGGAGCATTCCTGTAACCCCAGTATTTGGGAGGTGGAGGCAGGAGGATAGGGATGTTCAAGGCCAGCCTTAGATGGATCTTTGTCTTTAAAAAAGGGGAGGTGGGGGACCTGGCATGTTAGAGTGTTAATCCCAGGATTTAGGAGGCAGAAGCAGGATGATCTGTATGAGTTGGCAGTCAGCTTGGTCTACATATCAAATCCTAGGCAAGCCAGCATTACCTAGTAAGTTGTAGGCCAGCCAGGGTTACATAGTGAGACCCTGTCTCTAAATAAATAAAACAAAGTCAAGGGGGCTGGAGAGATGGTTAAGAGCACTGACTGCTCTTCCAGAGTCCTGAGTTCCATTCCCAGCAACCACATGGTGGCTCACAACCATCTGCAATGAGATCTGGCGCCCTCTTCTGGCCTGCAGACATACAGGCAGGCAGAACACTGTATATACAATCAATCAATCAATAAATCAATAAATAAAAACAAAAAACAAAGTAAAAAAGTAAAATGAAACACATGGCAGGGGAGAGAGCTAGGCTGGTTGGTGCAAATGCTTGCTCTGTAGGCTTGATTTGAATTCCAACCCTAGAACCTGTCAGGGTGAAGAGAACTGGCTCCTGAAAGCTGTCCTCACATTTTATCACACACACACACACACACACACACACACACACACACACACACACACACGTTTTAAAATAGGGATCAGGGATGCAGCCCAGTTGGTAGTCTTTGCCTAGCATGCAGGAGGGCCTGGGAAGGAAGGAGAAAGGAATGGTGCTTAGCCACCTAGGAGCTCCCAGGATGGTCCAGCAGTCAGAGGAACTGAACTTGACCAGCCGTGGATTTTGTGCCCTTGGGCTAGCCTTGTCCTTTCAAGCCTCTTAGTCAGACTTCCCTGCCTCCACCCTTCCCCACCTGTGCTCGTGATCAGTCAGTCAGACTCGTGAAACTGTAAGATACATCTTTCAGGGATCGGAAAGATGAGAATGTATGAAGCATCTGCTACACAGAAGCACTGCAGTGTGCTGGGGATGCGTCAGCTGATGGAATGGACAAAACTCCCACTGTGAGGTTCCCGTGGAGAGAGAGGTCCTGAGCCCTGTCTCTCTCTCTCTCTCTCTCTCTCTCTCTCTCTCTCTCTCTCTCTCTGTGTGTGTGTGTGTGTGTGTGTGTGTGTGTGTGTGTAGTCTGACAGGAAGTTGCAGTACATCAGTGCTGTGCTTTGGTGAAAGCCTGAATGAAATGTATTTAAGAGAAATAAGGGAAATGCAGTTGGAGCTGGAGTGGAGCTAGTGGTGGCTGGCTCACATTTCTAACTCTAGAACTCGGGAATCTAAGACAGGACGATTTCTATGAGTTCAAGGGAATCCTGGACTACACAGTAAGTGGAACCCTATGCAAAAAATGAAGGGAAAAATAGCCCCCTCCCTGAAAACCCATAAACCAACAGCCTGGGAATGTGGCTCAGTTGGTAGAGTATTTGTCCATAAAGCACAAAACCCTTGGTTAGAGTCCAGCACCACATTCCTCTAATCCCAGCGCTCAGGAGATGGAGGCAGGAGAATCAGAATTTCAGCATCATGTTCAGCTACAAAACAAGTTCAAGGCCAGGCAGGGATACTTGAGGTCCTTTCATTTGTTTGTTTATTTATGTTGTCCTTGCTTGTTTTTTTTTCCAAGACAGGGTTTCTCTGTGTAGCTTTGTGCCTTTTCCTGGAACTCACTTGGTAGCCCATGCTGGCCTCGAACTCACAGAGATCTGCCTGCCTCTGCCTCCCGAGTGCTGGGATTAAAGGCATTGGCCACCGCCACCTGGCAGGTTTTTCTGTTTAACAGGCCTGGCTGCCCTAGAACTTGCCCTGTAGACCAGGCTGGCTTCGAACTCATAGATCTGCTTGCCCCTCCTCCCAAGTGCAGGGATTAAGGCCACCACTGCCCAGCAAGACCCTATCTTAAAAAAAAAAAAAAAAAAAAAAAGATGAGCTGGGCAGTTTATATTCGTAATTGCAGTTTCAGTACTCAGGAGGAGGCTGAGACAGGAGGGTCACCATGAGTTTCAGTCCAGCCTAGGCTGCATAGTGAGCTCCAGCCCATCCTGGACTGCCTAATCAGACTGAACAGCCCTCAACACCACACACCATCCAAAAATTTCTATTTGCTGATGGCAATGACTCAGTATACAGAGAACAAAACAGGACAGGATTCTGAAGGTGGAGAGAACCAACTGGTCAGGCTGTTGTTAAAGGAATGGTGTCCCGAGACTCTGACTGATGTAGAATTGACAGAACCAGAAAAGCCAAAGTAACTGGGGGTTTGCAAATGCAACGTCTCCAGCTTTCTCTTCTGTTCATGGAAGACACAGCCTTTTAGGAACATTATATTCTGGGTGCACATGGATGCCCAGAGAACAAGATGCTACTAAATATGGGGGACAACCAGCAGTTAGAAAAACATGAATCGTCTTTGACGGACAGGTAGGCGAAATACTAGCACAGCTGCTATTTGGGGAAAGGGGGGAAGTTCAGGTCAAAAGATAGTAAGTAGCTGGGTGTGGTGGTGTATTCCTGCTATACCAGAAGTCTGGATACTGAGGCAAAGATTTCTGCAAGTTTGAGGCCAGCCAGGGCTACACAGTGAGACTCTGTCTCCACTTCCGAAAGTAGATAAATTACAGAATGCAAAGTCAGCCAAAGAACACATAGTAAGTACTTCTGTGCTAACAGATAATCCTACAGCAGAATCCCAGGATTGACAAATTTTTAAGTTAAATGAGTCAGTGTTTAAGTGATTAGTTATTTTTATATATATATATATATATTATATATATATATATATATATATATATATATTTTTTTTTTTTTTTTTTTTTTTTTTTTCCCAAGACACTTGGTTGTCCTGGAATTAACAGAGATCTGCCTGCCTCTGCCTCCCGAGTGCTAGGGTTGAAGTCATGTGCCACTATGCCCAGCTTGTATTTATTTTAGTTTTAATCATGTATGTATGTGCCACATGTCTGTAGGTATCCACAGAGGCCAGAGGTGTCCACTCTCCTGCAGCTGGAGTTACAGGCAGTTGTGAGATGCCTATTGTGGGTGCTGGGAACTGAACTGAGTTCCTTCTGGAAGAAATGCATACTCTAAGCCATCCTTCTAGCCTGTGCTTTGTTATTTTTTTCAGTGCTGGGGACTGAACACAGGGTTTCTCAAATAGTATGCCAATATTTCCCCCACTGAGTTACACCCCCAAACAATTCCTGTTTTCCCCTTTTCTCTCCTCAACTTTTTTCTTCCTTTTTTGAGATAAGGTCTTGTTTTATAGCCCAGACTGACCTGGAACTCACTATGTAGCCCAAGCTAGCCTCAAATTTGCAGACATCCTCCTGTCTCTGTCCCCTGAGTGTTGGAATTATAGACATATGCCACTGTTAGCCACGGACAGACCGATCATTTTGTACCACAACTCCATTTTGGTTGAACTGTGGCAACTCTGGTAACTACAGTAATTTGGTTTCTAGAAGTCAATTAACTTATTTCACTAGATTCTGCCAGATTCTTTTTTGAGACAGGGTTTCTCTGTGTAGCTTTGGAGCCTTTCCTGGATCTCTCTGTAGCCCAGGCTGGCCTCGAACTCACTTTGTAGACCAGGCTGGCCTCGAATTCACAGAGATCTGTCTGCCTCTGCCTCCAGAGTGCTGGGATTAAAGGCGTGCGCTACCACTGCCTGGCTGGCCTGTACTGTCTTTAAGTCCCTCGTTCCTTTGTCTGTTTTTCCTTTTCACTAACCTTTCAGGCACTACACTGGCTTGTGTATTTGAGATGGTATCCTGTGGCCCAGGCTAGCTTCTAATTTCATGTGTATCCAAATAGAAATTGGCTTCAATCCCTTCTCCTTCTGTTTTCACTCTGAGTTCTGGGATTATAGGTGTGTGATTTGAGCAACAAGGATTTTTGCTGTTATTCATTTACAGTGCTGGATGGAATTGAACCATTGACCTCCTGGATGCTAGACAAATGCCCTATCACTAAACTACATAAAGGCATACTCCACCAACTCCAGCTATTTTTGTTTGTTTGGTTTGGTTTTTCGAGACAGGGTTTCTCTGTGTAGCTTTGCGCCTTTCCTGGAACTCACTCTGTAGCCCAGGCTGGCCTCGAACTCACAAAGATCTGCCTGCCTTTGCCTCCCAAGTGCTGGGATTACAGGCATGCACCACCACCTCCTGGCTCCAGCTATTGTTTTTTGAGACAGATTACACAAACTGGTCTTACAGTCATTATGTTGCTAAAGCTGACTTTGAACTACTGAGCCTCTTGATTCTACTTCCAAGTGCTGGGAATACATCCTACACCACTATGTCTGGTTTATTTGGTGCTGGGAACAGAACCCAGGATTTCATGGAGGCTAGGCAAATGGTTTACCAACAGAGTTACATTTTAAGGTACTTATTTTTTTTTTTTTTCTAAAGAAAAGGTTTCAGGCAGAGCTGGCACATGGGAGGCAGAGGCAGGTGGATCTCAAGTTGGTGGATAGCCTGTTCTACAGAAAAGGTTTTAATAGATATGTATGTCCCTTATATCCTGGTTGACCTATACACTGATTATAAAGCCAGAAATCCTAGGTTTGATTTTTAGCTTGTTTATTGTATTTATGTAGAGATAGGGTCAGGGTGAGAAAATAGTTTTTAATGGCCTTGAACTTGCTATATAGCTAAAGATGACGTTGAATTTTGGATTTTCCTGCCTCTACCTCGGGCTTAATTTTTTTGTTGTATGACCCTGAGCAGGAAAAGTCTTAACTTCCGTTTATTCCTCTATAAGATGAGGACAGTGACAGTAACTTCATAGAATTATTATGATTAAGAGAATTGGCACATAGCCTGAGTGCTAGTGCATGCTTGTAATTCCAGCACCCAGGAGGCAGAGGTGGGAAGACCACTCCTAAGTTTTAGTCCAGATGCTGGATGTTATTATTTCGTGTCCTCTGCTGGACTGGAAGTTCTATGAGGGCTGACTCTGTATATAGTATTTACTGCCCTGTCTAGTGTGTAGTGAAGATTAGGTATTCTGTATGTGCTTTGAGACCAGCTGGCCTGAAGACTCACCCGACAGGCGAGCTGGTCTTGAGTTGATGGTGACTCTCCAGCCTCTCCCTCCCCCTGGTTGTATGGCACTGTGTCTAGCTTCATAATTGATACCTACTACTCTGTTGTTGTTTTGAAACAGGTGCTCATTCTATAGCCCAGGCTGGTCTTGAACCTGTGATCCTATTGCCTTGGCTTCCTGAGTGGTTTGTTTGTTTTCCTTGAGATAGGGTCTTCCTGTGTAAATCAGATGGGCCCTGAATTCAGTGTGTAGCCCAGGGAAGCCTTAAACTAATGCTCCTCCTGATTCAGCATTCTGAATGTGGGACTTCAGGCTGCTTGTGAGATTCAGGGAGGAGCCTCCAGGGAAACTTTTTGAGCCTTTTCATCTCTGACCGAGTTCTATGTCCATCCTAAAAACCTCTATAGTCTTGAGAATGTTGCATACTAGTTGGCTTGGATGTATGTTAGGGATACTGATTGACTTAGATCTGGGTTATGTTCTCTATGCCTGGAAGTAACTCCATATGGTCTGGTAGACTGTGTTGGCACAAGTCTATAATCTCAAAACCCAGGAGGCAGAGCAAGAGGATTAAACATTCAAGGCCTGGGCTGGAGAGATGGCTCAGGGGTTAAGAGTACTGGCTGCTCTTATAGAGGTCCTGAGTTCAATTCCCCTCAACCATTTGGTGACTCACAACCATCTATAATGAGATCTGGTGCCCTCTTCTGGCCTGCAAGCATACATACAGGCAGAACACTGTATACATAATAAATAAATCTTAGAAGCCAATTTGGGCTATACAGTGAGACCTGTTTTTTTGTTTTTTTTTTTGGGGGGAGGGGGACAGCTGGGCTGTCATGTTGCTTACCTTTAATCTCAGCACTCTGGATGAAGAGGCAACAGATCTGGAGTTCAAGGCTTCAAAGCTAGCCTGGTCAACAGAGTGAGTTCCAGTCAGGCCTACACAGAGAAATCTGGTCTTGGAAAACAAACAAATAACAAAAGAAGATAATAAGGAAAGGAAAAAGTCCAAGAGGATAAAATGATTCAGTAGTTAAGAGCACTTGCTGCTCTGACAGATGACTAAAGTTGGGTTCCTAGCATCTACGCCCAGGGTCTTACAGATGCCTGTATATCCAGCTTTAGGAGATCTGACCCCCTCTTCTGGCCTCTGTGGTCATGTACACACACACACACACATACACACACACACACACACACACATACACACACACACACACACGGCCAGGGGACATATACAAAAACATAAATAAATCCTTTAGAAATTTTCTAAGAATTAAACAACACTTTATGTGTATTAGTGTTTAGTCTGCATGTATGCATATGCACCACATGAGCAGTGCTAGAGGCTAGAAGGTGTTGCTGGGCCCCTGAGACTGGGGTTACAGACCTATCAAGTGAAATGTTGGTGCTGGGAACTGAACCTACATTATCTGGAAGAGCAGCAAGTGCTCTTAACTGCTGCGCTTTCTCTCCAGTCCCCAAATAAAATCTTTTTTAAAGGAAGAAATTCAAGCTGGCCATGGTGGCTTACACCTTTAATCCTAGCAGGTGGAAGGCAGAAGCAGCCTGGTCTACTTAGTGAAATCAGGCCAACCAAGGCTACATAGTGAGACCCTGTCTCCAGTAATAACAACAGCAATTCAAGTAGATCTGAATGTGATATAATCTAGCACTTGGGAAGCAGAGGCAGGAAGATCACTGCAAATCCAAGGCCAGCCTGTTCTACATAGTGAGGTCTAGACCAGCCGAGGCTACCCCATCTTGAAAAAAAAAAAAAGGGAGGGGAAATGAGGATGGAGCTCAGATGGCAGTGTTTGCCTAGCAAGCATTAAGCTTTTCGTTCAAACACCAGCCCCAACAAACAGTGAGTGTGTGGTTGTGCATGCCTTACTCTCAACACCGAGGGAAGAAAGTGAGAGGGTTAAAAGCTGGAGGTTATCTGGGTGCACATAAAGAAAGCAGCCGAGTCTGCATGCAACCTTAGCATGTAGAACTTTTAATTCAAGGTCCAGAATGGCTTAAATATGGGAAGAGGTACTGACATGATGTAGATTCTAGTAGGCCTTCCCAGGAAGCCACATGTGGCAAGGATCCAGGAGACAAGGATGATGTAGCACACAGAGGTGAGAAACAAGGCATCGTTCCCAGAAACTTCAAGGTCAGTTCAGGCCTTCCTTTCAGTCATCGATTCATCAGGAAGCAGTGTCAATACTAATTCTCCATCATCCTTGGCTGTGTAGTTCTCTTTTGGTGCCAACTGTGCAATAATTTTGCAATTGATACAGCTCCCCTCCCCCCAGACAGGGTTTTGCTATGCAGCCTGGGTGGCCTGGTTCTTGCTATTTTTCTCAAGGTGGTCTCAATTTGAGGCAGCCCTTCTGTCCACTTCCTAAATGCAGAGATTATAAACATGTCACCTTGAGGAAATAGTGCCAAGTCTTTCAAAGCAGGAGCTAGCTCACAGGATGTACTGGTTACTGGCCACTACCTGATTCTGCCAGCTATTATCTTTTTTTCTATATATATGTCAAGATGACCTTGTGTTGGGAGTGCTGGTGTATGTCTGTAATCCCAGCAGTTGGAAGGTAGAGATAGGAAGACAAGGAGTTCAGGGCCAGACTGGGGCTATACGAGATCTTGTCTTAAAAAACAATAAGAGGGAGCTGGAGAGATGGCTCTGCATTTAAAAAGAATGACTGCTCTGCTTGCTAGTTTTATGTCAACTTGATACAAGCTAACATCATCTGAGAATTGGAAACCTCAATTGAAAAAAATGCTTCCATAAAATGGAGCTGTAAGCCTGGAGATGGCAGCAAACTCCTTTAGTCCCAGCACTTGGGAGGCAGAGGAAGGCAGATCTCTGAGTTGGAAGCCAGCCTGGGCTACAAACAGTGAGTTCCAGGACACCCAGGCTTCACAGAGAAACCCTGTCTTGAAAACCAAAAAGGAAAAAAACAAGGCTGTAATCAAGTCTGTAGGATATTTTCTTAATTAGTTATTGATGTGGGAGTCCCAGCCCATTGTGGGTGTTGCCACCCCTGGGCTGGTGATCCTGGATGCTGTAAGAAAGCAGGCTGGTTGCAGTACAGCTAAGGCTATATAGAAAGACACTGTCTCAAAAAGAAGAAGAAGAGGAGGAGGAGGAGGAGGAGGAGGAGGAGGAGGAGGAAGAGGAGGAGGAGGGGAGAAAGGTGGCAGGCTGAGTTAGCAGCACTCCTCCATGGCCTCTTTATCAGCTCCTATCCAAGTTCCTGATTGAGTTCCTGCCCTGTCTTCCTTTGATGACGGACTGTGATGCAGAAATGTAAGCAAAACAACAACAAAACAACCCCCACCCAGCCCAATTTGCTGTTGGTCATGGTGTTTCATCACAGCCATAGCTACTCTCAGCCAGGCGGTGGTGGTGCACGCCTGTAATCCCAGCACTCAGGAGGCAGAGCCAGGTGGATCTCTGTGAGTTCGAGGCCAACCTGGTCTACAGAGCTAATCCAGGACAGGCTCCAAAGCTACAGAGAAAGCCTGTCTCAAACCCCCCCCCCCCAAAAAAAAAAAAAAAAAAAAAACCAAAACAAAAAAACCCAACCAACCAACCAAACAAACAAACAAACAAAAAGACAGCTGCTCTTGCTGGTTTGATTTCCAGCACCTGTAGGGTGGCTCATACTGTCTATAACTCCAGTTCAAAGGGATCTGATACAGTTTTCTGGCTTTCAAGGGTATCAGGCATGAATGCACATGGTGCACACACATACATATATACAGACAAAACATCCATACACATAAAATAAATATTAAAAGAAGAACAACACCCAACATAGTTGAGAAATGCTCATAGTTATTTAGAAGACACTTTCAGATTTTTAAATTTTATATGTATGAGTGGGTTTTTTTTTTGTTTTTGTTTTTTCGAGACAGGGTTTCTCTGTAGCTTTGGAGCCTGTCCTGGACTAGCTCTGTAGACCAGGCAGGCCTCGAACTCACAGAGATCCACCTGCCTCTGCCTCCTGAGTGCTGGGATTATAGGCGTGCGCCACCACTGCCCAGCTATGTATGAGTGTTTTGCTTGCATGTATGTATGTGTTCCACATGTGTGCCTGTGCTTGAGGAGGCCAGAAGTGGACATCTGAAAATGGAGTTATAGGTGGTTGTGAACTACCATGTAGGTGCTAGGAATAGAACCCAGCTCCTCTGTAAGAGCAACAAGTGCTCTAAGCTACTGAGCCAGTTTTCCAGCCCCTGGAAGACACTTAAAAAAAAGGGGGGGGGGCTGGTGATTTAGCTCAGTGGTAGAGCACTTGCCTAGCAAGAGCAAGGCCCGGGGTTTGATCCTCAGCTAAAAAAAAAGAAAAGGAAAGAAAAGAAAAAAGAAAAAATGAGAGAGACATTTTGTCCAGTAGGACAACCACTGGCAAATTGTCCATACTCCTGTAAACAACAAATAATCTATACTTATGCAACCCTAATTAGAGAGTCCCTCCATCCAAGACCAGGTAGAAGGCAGCTCACTCATTAAGTTTGAAACTGTGTATACTGTATTAGACACCAATTAGTACATTGTACAACTTGTAGCAACATAGGATATATATATATATATATATTTATGTTTTATGAGACAGGGTCTCTTTGTGTAGCCCTGGCTGGAACTCAGTCTCAAACTCACAGAGATCCACCTGCTTAAAAGTGAGAAGCATATAAGCATGTGCCAGGCATGGTAATACATGATTGTAATCTTGTCATTCAGGAGGCTGAAGCTGGAGGATAACAAATTTGAGGCCACCATGGACTACACAGGGAGTTCAAGACCAGCCCTGGGCTATATAGTGAGATCCTGTCTTACACGGCCAAAGTCATCATATGTCATCATCACAATATTGATATTGCTGTAAGCATCTGATGAAAATCCTCAGGTTCCTGGGTACTTCTCTGAGAAGAGGACAGATGCAACACCTAGTTTATTTCTATTTTTGGGACAGTCTCTCAATGTAGTTCTGGTTTTCCGATACATAGAACAGGCTAGCCTCAAACTCATAGAGATCCTCCTGTCTCTGCAAAGATCTATGGAGTGTCCTACCACGTCTGGCTGTTAGTTTATTAAATACTGAAAAGTCCCATTAAAGATAGTTGCACAGGAGCTGGAGAGATGCTCAGCGTTGAAGAGTACTTGCTGCTCTTGTAGAGGTCTAGAGTTTGGCGCCTAGGACCTATGTTCAGCTGCTCATAATCGACTGTATTAATCTTCCAAGTGCTATTAGGTTAACAAGCTTGTGTTACTACCACACAAGGCTAAAGGTCGTCTTTTCAGTTTGCAAAAAGATCAGACTCCACAGTCGGAGGTGAACAGTAGGGAACTGAACTATTCACCTGCAATTTCCTTGATGCCTAAAACATCAGTCTTTAAGTGCAGACAGAATCCAGAATTCTGGAGGAGTCCTCAAATGTATGACCTCCTACATAAGTCGCAGTCCAAGACTTCAGGCAAGATATTCTAGAGGCCTAAAAGTAAGGCAGCCTCATTCTCTAAGACTTTAAGTACCCAAGGCCAATCGGGGGGTGGTGCCCACTTGATACCCAGAGAAGCCGGCCATCAGGCACTGAGCAAGACGCCCCCGGAGCCAGATGCGCAGGCGCAGGCTGCCAGAGAGGGCCCCGGGCGCTCTGGGCTGCGCAGGCGCAAGAGCGGCTCCGGGCCAGTCCGGACGGCGGCTGTGACTGAGGCTGGGGCGTGGAGCAGCAGTGGCGGCGACGGGCGACAACGGAGCAGCCATGAGGGCCGGGCCCAGTCACCGACAGTGAGTGCTGGTTTAAGGGGAATCGACACTGAGGAGTGCCGATGTGGGGGTTGGCCTCTGCTGGTCGTGGACGGAGGGTCGTGGGGGAGGGATAGTTTGAGTGATGGTAGGAGAATTTGGAGCACGGATGACTAGGTCGTGAGTCCCAGCGCTGGACAGCTTGGCGGAGGGAAGGGGCTGCGTGTCGTGGAGTGAAGGAGCTCACGGCAGGGCCAGTGCCTTGCGCTGCCGGGGTTGTCATCATCCCTTCCCCCAGGAGCTTTGGGTCGCCTCTCCCTTTCCGCTTCTTTCAGAGAATGGTTGCTGGGGGAAGGGTGGTGGAGAATAAAAGCCGTGCTGGAGCTGAGGAAGCCAACTCTGAATCAGGCAAAGAGGGGCCAGTCACTGAAGTTACGGTGTGCCCTGGATAATGCTTAGGAATCGAAAGCTCTGTTTAAACCCAGGAGGAATCTAGGTTAAAGAACTAAGACTTGGAGTCAGGTTTGGAACCAAGTCCATCACAGATAAACCTGATCGATAGCCTTGGCTAGAACCACTTAACCTTCCTGAATCTCTAGAAGATGCAGTACTGAATGCAGGGCTTTTTGTATGTGGTTGAGAGTGCTTATGAAACCTATAGATTGTAAGTACCGTACGGATGCTATGTATCAACAATACTATTGCATTTTAGACCCTATGATTATTAATGGGGTGACTAATTTCTCCGTCAAAACAAAGCATATTTGTAAAACCTCAGTAGGCAAAAACCAAAAACCAAAAAACAAAACGTGCTTTCTGCATAAGCACAGCAGATCATCTGTAGAAATAGCACCTTCTTCTGTGGTGAGACAAATTGACTGTCAAATTGTATAGGAAAAGTCCATACTCCTCTGCATTTTTACAAGTGGTGTGCAGCTCCTGACTCAAGAGGAAGGAAATACAGATAGACAGAAGCGCTGAGCTGCACCCTCGGCCCTTCCTTTCACCCTTCTATTTTGAGACAGGGTTCCGATGACTTGCTCATGCTGGTCTTGAATTTAACCACAAGTTGGATTTGAATTATCAATCCTGCCGCTGTGTCCCCAGGAGCTGGGATCACAGGCATACCTGGCTGAAGGTCAGGAGGGGTCCTCATGTGTGCCAAGTGATTTTTTTTACTGAGCCATCTCCCCAGTCTGTACTTACTTTGATACTGGAACCTGGGTTTTGAGTGTGCTAGGCAATGCCCTACCACCAGCCCCTTTTGTACTTTTTTTTTTTTTTAACTTAAGACAGTCTCATTAAGTTACCTGAGCTGCCCTTGAATTTGCAGTCCCCCAGTCAGAGCTCCCCAAGTAGCAGGATTACAGGTTTGTGGGTTGGGTTTTTTTTTTTTTTTTTTTAATCATCAAGCCCCAGAACAGGCTTCTATTATTTTTATTTTTATTTTTTAAAGTGTTTATTTGGAGGCTGGAGCAATGGCTCAGTGGTTTACAACACTTGTTGCTTTTAAAGAGGACCTAGGTTTTAATCCCCTAGCACTCACATAGTGGCTCACAACCATCCATAACTCCAGCTTTAAGGGATTCACCCTCTCCTTTATTTTGTAGGAAAAAGAACAAATTTATTTAGCACACTGAAAAGAAAGCAAAGGGTATAACAATAATGGAAGAATTGCTTGCCAGACCCTGATTTTTTTTTTTTTTTTTTTTTAATTTTAAAAGCTTCCTTTGCAAGAGTCTGGTTGCCCCCAGGGGATTCTCTGTTTTGCAGCTCAGATTAGTGTACAGCAGCAGCTTTTCAGCTGTTTGTTGTCCTTACTCTCCCGTCTGGGCAATCTTTTCTGTAGAGTGAAAGAGACAAGTAGGGTAGTTGTGCAAGGGCCTAAGAGCCGGCTGGTTCTTTGAGAGCCTGGAGGAGCACTCCTGAGTCTTTGTTGTTGAGGGTAGATAGAGCCTGGAGGAGCACTCCTGAGTCTTTGTTGTTGAGGGTAGATAGAGCAAAGAACAGAGTCAAACCGCATGCTTCCATGGAGAGAAAGTGCCTTCCTAGGCACAGCTTTGGACAGATGAGTGCAGATACCTTTCAAGTGGACGGAAAGGCAGGTACTTTAGCTCTGCTGGCTCTGAGGATTGAGAGCCTGCAATGGTGAGGCCTTTTGAAAATAGGAGTGATTACTTTTAGCTGAATAAAGCTGGGAGTGGCTGTACTAGATTGTGAGAATCCGTGCATAAGAGGAATGAATGATTTTAGAGGCATGGAGGAAAGGAACCCTGGCTGTCTTTAACGTCTCTGTCTGCTAACATGTTTTTGTGTTTCTCTCCTGGAACTGTACAGCAATGCTTCATTTAACCTTTTTGTTCTGTCTAGTTATTTGACTCTCAATAATTTCTCTGTCTGGTTATTCTGTCTTAGAGGATAGCTTTTTTTTTTTTTTTTCTTTTCCTTTCTTTCTTTTGTTTTTTGTTTTTAGAGACAGGGTGTTTCTCTGTGCAACAGCATGGCTAGTCTGGAAATCACTTTGTAGATCTGGCTGGCCTCAAACTCACAGAGATGAACCTACTTCTGTCTCCCAAGTGCTGAGATTAAAGGCATACACCACCATATCTAGGGTATAATTTATTTTTATTTTATGTGCATTGGTGTTTTGCCTGTGTGTGTGTGTCTGTGCTAGGGTGCTGGATCTCCTGGAACCAGAATTACAGACAGTTGTGAGCTGCCATGTCGGTGCTGGGAATTGAACCTGGGTCCTCTGGAAGAGTGGCCAGTGCTTCCAACTTCTGAGCATCTCTCCAGCCCAGGGGGATAGTTATTAAAGGAAGATTTGAGGGCGGGGTATGGTGGGGCAGAAGTTTGAGTTTGAGGCCAGCCTGGGCTACACAGTGGGACTCTGTCTCAAAAACAAAGATAGTGACACGGGGCCGGGCAGTGGTGGTGGTGCATGCCTTTAATGCCAGCACTCAGCACTCGGGAGGCAGAGGCAGGTGGATCTCCGTGAGTTTGAAGCCAGCCTGGGCTACAGAGTGAGTTCCAGGACAGGCTCCAAAGCTACAGAGAAACCCTGTCTGGAAAAACCAACTACCCCCCTCCAAACCCCCCCCCCAAAAGAAAAACCAAACCCAAACCAAAAAAACAAAACAGTGTGTACCTGAGCTACAGCTGCTGGCCCAGGCCTAGAATAGTGCTACGGAATGTTAAATAACAGGCTAGCATTAGCATAGTGAGATCTGTGCTGCGCCATCCCCCCAAAACATACCTGCGCGCATGAACACACACAGCACGCGTGTGCGCCTATGGATGTAGCTCAGTGAAAAATGTTTACTTAGCATGTCCAAAACCTTGGTTTTGAGCCCCAGTACTTCAAAATTAAAAGTCAGAAAAGAAAGGAGGGTGTGGTTTGGGGGGGACGGAGCTTTGGATGTAGTTTCAGGCACTTGCTTAATTAGCACACGTCTTTGGAGTTTATTTCCAGCACCACAGATTAAAGTATTTGTTGCTATTACAGACTTTCCAGAACCCATCTTTATTCTGTCTTTACACATTATAAATGAAATAGAGGTATAAAATACTCAACCTTGCGTAGGGATCTTATTTATTTTTCCTGAGCTGAACCCAGGGCCTTGCGATTACTAGGCAAGCGCTCTACCACTGAGCTAAATCCCCAACCCGGATCTATCTATCTTCCTTCCTTCCTTCCTTCCTTCCTTCCTTCCTTCCTTCCTTTATTTATTTACCGGATTGTATTTTTAATAATTGGGTATCTATTTATAATGTTGATAATGCATTTTCCCCTTATTGGAGATTTCCATTAGACAATAAACGCCACCCATTTTATGTTAGAGTAATAGGTTTGTTGAGGGCCTATGAAAACTTCCATTCCTTTTCTCCTCCAATTCTTTTTGTTTTGTTTTGTTTTTCGAGACAGGGTTTCTCTGTGTAGCTTTGGAGCCTTTCCTGGAACTCACTTTGTAGACCAGGCTGGCCTCCAACTCACAGACATCCTCCTGCCTCTGCCTCCTGAGTGCTGGGATTACAGGCGTGCTCCACCACCGCCCGGCCTCCTTCGAATCTTGAACTATTTTAATTACGTTTATGTAGCAAGTGGTAGTTACCAGATGAGGATTTCCTTGGCTGGAGAGAAAATAAGGGGTGGCCAGCCTTGTCTGCTCCTTCTCTGAGCAGTCTGACTGAGGCGAGAGATGAATTGTGAGGCTGTGAGATCTGTTCAGTTCGCGGCACTGCAAGAGCCGAGACATGGGATGGGAGTAAGGCCCAGTTATTGTTTATTCTGATAGGGAATCTTTTTTACTTAAAAAAAAAAAAAGTCATGTGCCTCAGGGGAAACTTAAAAAACATTCTATTTAAAAACAAGATCATGGTGTTTATAATCATGAAAATAATTGCTTCAAAACACAATCTTTATTTCCTAAGAGTCCTTTTGATCTTTTGATATTGTAACCCATTTCACAAGTGAGATGGCTTATCGGGCCAAGGCTCTGGCCACCAAGCCCAGATGCCCAGATTTGATCTTCGGAGTTTGTTTGGAGAGAACCAACTGCTGCAGGGTGTCTTCTGACCTCCACCCTGACCTCCACCTGAAGCACTCCTCCCCACATACACACACAAACTGTAATAATAAACACGAATAAAAAGAAACAGTCTCCTGTGATATTTTGCAGCAGCTAGCTAATAATGGATGTAAGGCATAAGTGACTTCTTTCTTGTTGTGTTTTTGAAATACTGCTGATAACTTTAAAGGGGACTCTACGGGAAGATGGTAGAGAGAAGCTGGAGGCGGGGCTGTAGGTCAGTGGTAGAGTATGTACGTGGTCTGCATACATGAAGCCCCCGGTTGGAGCTCCAGAATTGGAGGAAGACAATAACAAACAAAAACATCAACAGAACAACAACAACAAAATGTAAAGAAGAAAGTGGATTTAACTTAGTAAAACTGTCCGTTAGGATGGTAATGTCCTTGAGTTGGTAGAATGCTTGCATGCTGGGAGCCTGAGTTCCATCTCCAGCACTGATAATACTGGGCTTGGGTGTATACGCCTGAAATTTCAGCCCATGGGAGATGTAGGCAGGAGGATCAGAAGTTAAAGGTTATCCACAGCTACACTACACAGGGAATTGGAAGCCCTATTGCAAAAAAAGACGGATGGGATGGGAAGCATTGTAAAGTAGTCCTGTTTGGACAATAAATAATTCAAGAATGAGATGGGGATAGTAATTTACATCTAATCCCAGCATTCCTGAGGGTGAGGCAGGAGGATAAATAGGAGTTTGAGGACAGCCTGGACTACTTAGTGAGAGGTTCAGGTCAGTCTGGGTTATAGTGCTAAATTGAGAGAAAGGAAAAAATATTTTTTTAGATGGACCAGTAATGCAGAATAGCTTCCTTAATGCCAGGATTTGCTTCTAGTGTTTATACAGTTAGCATAGAGTAATTGCTCATTAACACTTGTTGAATGAAAATGATAACCAATATGAATCATAATCAACAAACCTGGGTTCAGATCTGCAACTCTATTGTGTGTCTTTAAACGAGCTTACATGATGTGCCTTAGATTCCCTATCAATAAATAAAGACTTGGCCAGAATTTAGGAGGTTGAGACAGTGTAGGATCTCCTTGAGCTGGGCTACATAAGACCTGTCTCAAATAAAAACAAGTTCACAAACAGAAAACAAAACAAACCCAGCTCTGAGGCTGAGTGACAGCTCAGTCAGTCAAATGCTTGCTCTGCAAACCTGAGGACCTGAATTCAATCTCGAGATCTCCAGAACCTGTGTTTAAAAAGCCTGGAATGCTGGTGCAATTCTTTATTATTATTATTATTATTATTATTATTATTATTATTATTTTGGTTTTTTGAGACAGGGTTTTTCTGTGTAGCTTTGGAGCCTTTCCTGGATTTCGCTCTGTAGACCAGGCTGGCCTCGAACTCACAAAGATCCATCTGCCTTTGCCTCCCAAGTGCTGGGATTAAAGGCATGCACCACCACTGCCCGGCTACATTCTTTATTATTATTCTATGTGCATTGGTGTTTTGCTTGCATGCATGTCTGTGTGAGGGTGTCTGATCTTGGAGTTACAAATGGTTGTGAGCTGCCGTGTGGATGCTGGGATTTGAACCCCAGACCTCTGGAAGAGCAGCCAGTGCTTTGTTGTTTTGTTTGTTTTTTGAGACAGGGTTTCTCTGTGTAACAGCCCTGGCTGTCCAGGAACTTGCTTTGTAGACCAGGCTGGCCTCCAGCTCTCAGAGATCCGCCTGCCTCTGCCTCCCGAGTGCTGGGATTACAGGCGTGGGCCACTATACCTGGCCACTGTCAGTGCTCCCTAACCACTGAACCATCTTGCCAGCCCCAGGTGGGGCACACTTTTTTTTTAAATACTTATAAATGCTTGACCTTATCTTGGCTTGTTTCTTGCCAACTTTTCTTAATTTTAAATTGTCCCATCTACCTTTTGCCTCTGGGCCTTTTCCTTTTCTTACTCCTCTATATCTTCCTTTGACTCTTACTCTGTGGGTGGCTGGGTGGCTGGGTGGCTGGGTGGCTGGGTGGCTGGGTGGCTGCCTCTAGCATCCTCCTCTCCTTGTTCTTTTACTCTTTTTCCTTTTCCTTCCAGATTCCTCCTCCTATTTATTCTTTCTACCTGCCAGTCCCACCTATCCTTTCTCTTGCCTAGCTATTGGTCATTCAGTTCTTCATTAGACCATCAGATGTTTTAGACAGGCACAGTAACACAGCTTCACAGAGTTAAACAAATGGTGCACACTCTTAATTGTGACTTTAGAAAGGCAGATCTTTGCCAGGCCCCCCCCCCCCAAAAAAAAAAAGTGGCAAGGAATAATCTCAGTATTTGGGAGGTGGAGGAAGGAGGACCAGGAGAAGTTGTTCAAGGTCATCCTCTACTGCACAGAGAGTTCGAGGCCAGTATGGACCACATTTGACCCTGTCAGAAGAAGATGAAAAACCCATCAAACCAAGCAAACCACAGTGGGCAGTCCTGGAGTCATAACAAGTTGTGGGGGAAGACAACAACCAAAACATAATATTATAACCCCAGTGAGTGCTGGGACTAAAGGTGTTCACCACCACCCTCGGCAAGACGGCTCAAGTGTTAAGGTCACCAAAGGACCCAATTTGGTTTCCAGTATCCACATCAGGTGACTCACCACTGTCTGTGATTCTAGCTCTGAGAGATCTGATACTCTTCTGGCCTCCCTGGGTACTCAAATATACATATGTATTCCCACAAATACACACATACACATCAAATCAAAACACATCTTTAAAAGAAAAAAAAAATATATATATATATTGTATATATGAATGAAGTAATCCTAATAGAGGCTGAGCATGATGTGCTCCCTTGTAATCCCAGCACTGGGAGTGCTGAAGCAAGAGGATCCTGAATTTGAAGCCAACTTGGGCTAGATACTCAGATCCTCTCTCAAACAAAACAGGACAAAACAGGCTGGAGAGATGGCTTAAGAGCACTGGCTACTCTTCTAGAGGACCTGGGTTGGATTTCCAGCACCCACATGATGGCTCACAACTGTCTGTAACTCTAGTTCCAGCAAATCCTGTGCCCTCTTCTGGTATCCACAGACACACACATGGTGCACAGACGTGCATGCAGCCAAAACACCCATACTCATAAACAACTGCTGAAGTATTTGCAATAGAATATAATTCTGCTGGGCGGTGATGGCGCACGCCTGTAATCCCAGCACTCGGGAGGCAGAGCCAGGCGGATCTCTGTGAGTTTGAGGCCAGCCTGGGCTACCAAGTGAGTTCCAGGAAAAGCTCAAAAGCTACACAAGAGAAACCCTGTCTCGAAAAACCAAAAAAAAAAAAAAAAAAAAAAAAAAAATCTGTATATCTATATCTATCTATCTATCTATCTATCTATCTATCTATCTAAATCCCATGTAATCAATTTTTTGGTGCCAGGGATTGTTCAAAAACATTTTTTGTTTTGTTTTGCTTTTGAGACAGGGTTTCTCTGTGTAGCCCTGGTTGTCCTGGAATTTACTGTCTAGACTAGGCTGGCCCAGAATTCAGAGATGTGGGCCACCATTCCTGCCTATTGTGTAACCCCAACTGGTCTGAAACTCCCTGTGTGGACTAAGCTTGACTCTGCCTCCCAAATGCTGGGAATCTCAGGGCTTTTCACATGTTAGTAATCCCAGATTCTGTGCTGTCCCAGCCACAGTTACCTAACCACCGAGAACGAGAAAGGCTCCTATTAGATCAGCATGCCGTCAATCTTAAGATATATCCTATTTTCAGAGAAGTTGAAATGTAAAAAACAACTGTGAAAGGATTGTCGAAGCAGAGTAGATGATTTGTTAGGAGAATGAATGCGAGGCTGAGAAGTATTGTGGGGAGACATTCTCCATTGACCCTGCAAGACCGGGCCTCTGAGTGGGACAAGATAAGGCATTCCAAGTTAACAGTAAATTCTGAAGATGAAAAACTTGCCTGGCAGGGAAGGTAACAAGATCAGGAAGGGGTTGAGGATTGCCCATTGTGCTATTCCCTGATTTGGGAAGCTCTGCAGCTTCACCTGTGCTAAGGTTCTGTGTTCAGACTCCCTTGTAAAGAAGAAAGATTGAGGATTAAGGAAAAAGAGAAGATGGAAGTCAGAGGCACTGTTGAGCCTCACCACTAAGACAGGAGGACAAGCAAGGGGGGAAAGAGTTAAGCCTTTGTAGAGGGACATTGAATAATTCAGCAGTGCAGAGAGCCTGGAAGGCTTTCAGAAGAGACCTGTGCCTAATGCTTTTATTTTTTTAATTTTTCTTTTCTTTTATTTTTTTTCTGAGACAGGGTTTCTCTGTGTAGTTTTGGTGTCTGTCCTGGAACTCACTTTGTAGACCAGGCTGGCCTCGAACTCACAGAGATCCACCTGCCTCTACCTCCTGAGTGCTGGGATTAAAGGCATGTGCTACCGCCGCCTGGCTTAATTTTAAACTCTTAAAACCATGTAGCAACATCTGGAAGATGATTCTAGTATAATAAGTTCCCAAGTAAATGTGAGACTTGGGATGCCAGGGGCTGGGCAGGAGCTCTTCAGCTGACCAGAGGCGGGGGTGAGTGTGAAGTCACTGTACTCTTAGGGAGGAGAATGCTTTCTGAGAGAAATGGTTCCTATCTATTTCTCTCTTCATTGCCTGTCAAGGTTTGTGCTCTGGTCAGCTCTGATGTAGGATGAACGATTACAGCCTAAAAGGAAAATTACTAAACCCTCACCTCCTTTTTAAAAACATTTTGTTTGTTTCATGTGCATGTGGGTATGTGTATGTATGTATTTAAAATTTTTTCTAAAAACTTATGTGTATGCATGTTTTACCTGCACACACGTCCACACTACATACATGCCTGGTACCTGTAGAGTCCAAAAGAGGGCATCAGGTTCCCTCAAACTGAAGTTACCGACAGTTGTGAGGCGAAATGTGCACGCCGGGAGTTGAGTCCGGCGCTCCAGAAGAGTGGGAGGTGCTTTTGACCACTCTGCCCCTCCAGTCCCCTATGTGGAGGGGTTTGTGTGCACACGCGTGCCAAGGCATGTGTGTAAAGGTCAGAGAATAGTTTGCTGCAGTCAGTTGTCTCTTTCCACCCTGTGGATCCCAGGGATTGAATTTAGGTCATCAGGCTGATACAGTAAGCATTTCACGCATTGAACCATCCTGCTCGCCTGTATTTTATTTATTTATTGTTAAAGTCTCATGTACCCCCAGCAGGCATTAAACTTGGTATATAGTTTTGAATGACCTGAGACTTGATCCTCCTGCCGCCATTTACCAAGTGCTGAGGTTACAGGTATGCACTACACCCAGTTTTATTGGATGCTGAGAATTGAACTAAAGACCTGGAGCTTGCTGGGTAACAACCCTATCAACTGAGCTACATCTCCAACCCTTAAAGATATAGTTAAAACAAGAGAGTAAAAAAATCAGATTTTGATAGGTCATTATAAAATGGTGATTTGTGCTTGTCTTAATTCAGGAAGCCTTGGTGTGGCGCACGCTTTTAATCCCAGCACTCAGGAGGCAGGGCCAGGTGGATCTCTGAGTTTGAGGCCAGCCTGGTCTATAGAGTGAGATCCAGGACAGGCACCAGAACTACACACAGAAACCCTGTCTCAAAACCAACCAACCAACCAACCAGCCATGGTAGTTCATGCCTGCCTGTAATCCCAGTATTTTGAAGGTAGAGGCAGGAAGGATCTGAAGTTCAGAGTTGTCAGTCTGCTAGGGCCTTTGATAACTTCTATCAACTGAGCTATATCCCAATCCTGCTTCTTTTTTTTTTTTTGGTTTTTCAAGACAGGGTTTCTCTGTAGTTCTGGAGGCTGTCCTGGAACTTGCTTTGTAGAACAGGCTGGCCTCGAACTCACAGAGATCCACCTGCCTCTGCCTCCCGAGTGCTGGGATTACAGGCGTGCGCCAACACTGCCCGGCCCCAATCCTGCTTCTTTTAAGCTTTTTTTTTCTCCCCAAATGATGATTGATTGAAACAAGGTAACTCTCTCCAAGGCCCAAGCTAGCATGGGGCTTACAGAGATCCACCTGCCTCTGGCTCCTAAGTTCTGGGACTTAAAGATGTGCACAACCATGGCTGGTTTGTATGAATTTAAAAAAAATAATAATTTTTTATTTTATGTACATTTTGCCTGAATGTACATCTGTGTGAGGGTGTCAGATTTTGGAGTTATAGACAGTTGTTAGCTGTCATGTGGGTGCTGGGAATTGAACCCAAGTCCTCTGGAAGAGCAATTGGTGCTCTTAACTACTGAGCCATCTCTCCAGCATAATTTTTTAAATTATGGACTCTTAGGTGCTTTTTTATTTTCATATGTCTATTACTTATTTTAATGTATATAAATGTTTTACTGATGTGTGTCTGTGCACCATATACATTCAGTGCCAATGAAGGCCAGAAGAGGGTGTTGAATCTTCTGAAACTGTAGTTAAAGATGATTGTTAGCTATCATGTGACTGCTGGGAACCAAACCTGGATCCTTTGTAAAGAGTAGCCAGTACTCTTAACTGCTGAACCATCTCTCTATCCCTTAAAAAAAAAACAAAAAACCCACATATATAAATATGTACACACACACACACACACACACACACACACACACACACACACACCATTTGCCAGGTGTGGTGGTACATACCTTTGATCCTAGTACTCTGGAGGCAGAAGCAGAAGGATGTAAGGCCAGCCTGGTCTACATAGTGATACCTTGTCTCAAAAACTAAAACAATTCAAGGCCAGCCAGGTCTACAAATTGAGTTCCAGGAGAGCCAGGGCCTTTACACAGAGAAACCTTGTCTTGAAAAACAAAACAAAACAAAACCCAAACAGAACAAAAACCCAGAGTGCTGATAAGGGACTGAAGCGACTCAGGAGCACGGCGCTTGCAACCGTGAGACCCTGAGTTCAGTATCTGTCATCTCAAGACTGGGGTGGATAAGAAGCTAGATGGGGACACAAGATCTGAACCTGCTGCCCAGCCTTACGTCAGAAGATTGCAAGTTTCAGGCCATTTTGAGCTTCATAGTGAGACTACCTCTAAAAGGGAAAGACTAACCATAGCTGTCTACAGAGATTTAGTTCAGTGGTGGAACACTTATCTAGAATTAGTAGGAAGGTGGGGGTTCAAACCCCAGAACTTTGGAAGAGGAAAGAAAGAAGGAAAGACAGACAAACCTGGGTGTTAAGGTCTGTGCTCAAGGTCTCCGCACTCGGGAGGAAAGGCAGGAAGTTCAGAAGTTCCAGGCCAGTCTTGGCTACACCAGAGATCTCAAAACAAAACAAGAGTGATTGATGACAGAAGACCTTAAAATACAGAGGGAGTACGTTAGCCCTGAACCCTATTGAGGGCCCCAAGAAAGGATGTCAAATGTCCAGGGTAAGGAGTCTGGAAAACCACTGGTAGCAGAGGGCCATTGTTTATAAATTACATGAAGATTAATATACTTTCACTACATGTAGTATGTGTTAAGAAGAATCGATCTTTTTTATTTTTGTACCAGCAATGCTAATCTTTATGTTTGTTTCAAACAACAAAAAAACCAAGGTCTCACTGTGTAGCCTTGGATGGCCTGGACTCTATTATATAGACCAGGCTGGCCTCCAACTCAGAGATCCATCCACCTGCCTCTGCTTCTCAGAAATGAGGGCTTAAAGGCGTGCAACACCATGCCTAACAATAATGCTTATTTTTATACAGAACATTCCCCCTTCTGCACTAGTGCAGAAGACATCAGAGCATCTGTGTAAATGAAATATCAGAACCTTTCAAAAGAGCTGTAGGTTTCCAACCTTCCCACGGCCTTTCCTCCTTTCCCTCTATCCCATTAGTTTCTTTCTTTTCTTTTTTCTTTTTTTTTCTTTTTTGGTTTTTTAAGACAGGGTTTCTCTGTGTAGCCTTGGCTGTCCTGGATCTCACACTGTAGACTGGCCTCAAACTCACAGAGGTCCACTTGCCTCTGTCTCCTGAGTGCTGGGATTAAAGGAGTGCACCATCACCGCCCGGCATCTACCCCATTCGTTTTATTTTATTTATTTTTTTGTTTTGTTTTTGAGACAGTCTTGCCATGTAGCCAAAGCTGACTTTGAACTCTTAATTCTCCTGTTTCTGCTTCCTGATTATAGGTGTAAGACATCATGTCTGGCTTGGTTTTAGTGTGGTGCTGAGGATTGAACCCAGGGCCTTGCACTTGCTAAGCAAGCGCTCTACCACTGAACTAAACCCCCAACTCCTTGTATTTTTTTTAATTAAGCTTTTTAGATTTTATGTGTATGAATGTTTGTCTTCTCAAATTTATGTGTACCACATGTGTGCCTAGTATCCTGGGAGACCAGGAGAGAGAGCCTGTGAATGCTGGGAACTGAATGCAAGAACATCAAGTACGATCTACTGATTAGGCATATTTTCAGTCCTTGATTTTCATTTTTAAAGATTGTTTTGATTTACTTATTTATTTATTTATTTATTTATTTATTTATTTATTTATTTATGGAGCAGAGGATTGAACCCAGGGCCTTGTACTTGCTAGACAAGTGCTCTACCACTGAGCTAAATCCCCAACCATGGTTTTATTTATTTTTATGTGCATTGATATTTTGCTTGCATGTATGTCTGTATGAGGGAGCCAGCTCCCCTAGAACAGGAGTTATAGACAATTGTTACCTACCATGTGGGTGCTGGGAATTGAAGCCAGGTTCTCTGGAAGAGCAGCCAGTGTGCCCTTAATCACCAAACTCTTTCCAGCCCTAGGCCCTTGATTTGTAATGCTTTAAGGCTACTTGTGAGGCCGGAGAGATGGTTCTGCAGTTAAGAGCACTGGCTGCTCTTCTAGATGACCTGGGTTCAATTCCTAGTACTCACATGGCAGGCAGCTCACTACTGTCTGTAACTCCAGTTCTAAGGTACATGCCACCCTCACACAGACATACATGCAAGCAAAACATCAATGCACATAAAAATAAATCTTGGGGAAAAAAAGAAAGAAAGTAATCTCTTAAAACACTCCAACTCATGCCGGGCATTGGTGGCGCACGCCTTTAATCCCAGCACTCAGGAGGCAGAGGCAGGCGGATCTCTGTGAGTTCGAGGCCAGCCTGATCTACAGAGTGAGTTCCAGGATAGCCAGGAGCTACACAACACAGTGAAACTCTGTTTCAAAAAAACGAAAACAAAAATTAATTTTAAACTTAATGTGTATATATGCATCTCTGTATGTGTATATATGTGCATGTAAATGTAATTGACTTCAGAGGCTTGAAGAGGACATTGGATCCACTGGAGCTAGAGTTACAGGCAATTGTGAGTCACCTAAATTTGGTGTTAGGAACCAAATTCCAGTCTTCTCAAGAACAAGTACTTTTTGGTTTTTTTGAGACAGGGTTTCTCTGTGTAGTTTTGGTGCCTGTCTTGGATCTTGCTCTGTAGACCAACCAGGCTGGCCTCGAACTCACAGAGATCCCCCTGCTTCCGCCTCCTGAGTGCTGGGATTACAGGTGCCACCACCGCCCGGCTCTCAAAGAATATTTTTTAAGGTATACTTTACTAGAGCTAAGTGTGGTAGACAAGGGAAATACCTGAACTTGGAGACTAGCAGGGTCATGAGTTCAAGACCAGCGACACATAGTAAGACCTTGTTTCAAAACTATTTAGTTTTGAGTCAGTCTCGTGTAACCCATGCTGGTCTTGATCTAATTGCTAAGGATGACTTTGAACTCCTGATCTTCCTATCACCTTCAGAGTGCTGAGACCATAGGTTTGTGCCAAACATGATGCAGTTAGCTTTCTTTATTCCAGTCTCCTTCCTGTCTGTCCCATGTTTCCTGCTGAGAACATGAAAATTTCCAGTGACATTTATCAAATTAATTACTGATTAATATGTGACTCTCATTCAAGGTCTTTATCCTCTCAAGCATTGCCTTATAGATAGAAGCTTGGATGCTTGGAATATTAGGGCAAGAGACATTGTTTTTTGTTTTGTTTTTGAGACAGGGTCTCAGGTAGCATAGGCTGGCTTTAAATTCACTATGTAGCTGAGGACGACCTTGAACTTGGTTCTTCTGCCTCTGTCTCCTGAGCCCTAGGAGTACAGGCTTGCCCAGCACATCTGATTTGTTTGGGTCTGGATGGAACCAAGGGCTTCATGAATGCTAGGGAAACAATCAGCTGAGCCACATTCTAAGCCCTTTGGTTATTTTGAGCCCAGGCTTGCCTTAAACTTCTTATCCTCCTGCCTCAGCTACTAGTATTTGTATTATAGGCCCGTGCCACCAGGCATAGCTAAAACATTCTTAGTATTCTTAGGTGTATATTTTATCTTCCAGTTGTATGTGGGTTTTCAGATTTGAAGACATGAAGAATTGACTGATTTTTTTTTTTTTTAGGTAGCTGGATCAGGTTTGACAGTGCTTAACAGCCCTTTCTCCCCAAAATTGGTATCTAGCTTCTTCTGTCTGCTATTTTTTTCTGTGATGCAGTTTGAATTTTCTGTTTGTCAGTATTTCCTGAATAATGTCTCTTTACTTTTCTGCTGCATGTTTTTTCTCAGTTGCCTAATTTCATGTTGTCCTCACTACTACACTTCAGCTGCTTTGCTCAATGACTTTATTGTCAAACCCAGATGACCCTTTTCTTTTTAAGTAAAAAAAAAAAATTGACGTGTGAAAGTTTTGTCTATGTGTATGTCTGTGCGTCGCGTGAGTGCAGTGCCTCCAGAGCCCAGAAGAAGGTCTCAGATCCATTGGGACTGGAGTTCCAGGAGGTTGAAAGCTACCATATTAGGTGGTAGGACTTAAGCCTGGGCCCCCGGAAGAGCAGCCAGTGCTCTTAGTTGCTGAGCCACCTCTCCAGCTCCAGATGTCACTTTTCATTCCTCAGTTTCATTACAGACCTGTCCATTCTTTCTCATTTGAGACAGGGCCGCCTTCTATAGAGGAGTAGAAGAGGGAGTAGAAGAGGGCGTGATAGAGGATGAACAGATAGCTAGCTTAGATTGGGAGAACAGCTGTGAGCATCTGATGGTTAACTTTTTTTTTTTTTTTTTAAGATTTATTTATTAATGGTTATTATGTATACCGAAGAGAGCCCAGATCTCATTACAGATGGTTGTGAGCCACCATGTGGGTGCTGGGAATTGAACTCAGGACCTCTGGAAGAACAGCCAGTGAGTGCTCTTAACCTCTGAGCCACCTCTCCAGCCCCAGATGGTTAACTTCTTAAAGGTGTTCAAGATCAGCAGAATACAGTGTAAAGCTCCTAAGGAAGAGTGGGCGTGTGATAGACTGAGGGAGCAGAAGTAAGGGCAGTGTGGTTTGAATATAGTGGGAAGAGGGGAGAGGTACAAGGTGAAGCAGGCAGGGGCTAGATGACACCTCTGCAAACGAGTGTGTGGTGAGAGAGAACACCCCCGCAGGCTCACATATTTGAACTCTTGTTCCCAGTTGGTGGAACTATTTGGGAAGGATTAGGAATGTAGCCTTTTTGGAGGTCTGTCACTGGGGGTGGGCTTTGAGGTTTCAGAAGCCCAAGCTGTTTCTCAGTTTAGCTCTCTCTGCCTCCTGCTTGTGGATCAGATGTAAGTTCTCATTATTGCATCAGCACCATGCCTGCTGCCTGCTGCCATGCTCCCCATGTGATGGCCATGGACTCACCCTATTGAAACTGGAAGCCCCAGTATAGCTTTTCTTCTGTAAATTGCCTTGACCATGGTGTCTTAATCACAGCAGTAGAAAAATAACTAAGACAAATAGGGTGTGCTTTTTTCTTTGGAGGTAGGAGAGTGATTGTTGTAAGTGGAATTTTCCTGTCCCAACCCGTGCTCCCAAATCACTGACAGAGAGGCTTGATATTATAAATGCTCAGCTAACTCTTACACTTAAATTAACCCATATTTCTTACTTATGCTTTGCCACATGGCTCATGGTTTGCTTCCTTGGCAGCTGGCTGGCTGGTTGGTGTCTCCTCTGACTCCACCCCTCTTCATCCCAGTATCCTCAGTTTGATTGTCCCACCTAACTTTATCCTGCCTTGCTATGGACCAGTCAGCTTCTTTATTAAACAATGAGAGTGATATACATTCACAGTGTGCAGAAGGATTACTCCACAGCATAATGTGACTTGACTTGTGATTAGAAAGAGTATTATTGTTGGTGTATGAAAATGAATTGTAGAGGGCCAGGACAAGTGGCAAGGAGAAGTTACAAGCCTCCTATATTAATTCAGATTAGAGTTGAGTTGACGGTGAGTTGGGTGGAGTGAGTGGGCTGGTAGAAAAGCAGTAGAGGTGTAGACAGAGTCTGTGTGTCTTTGGAAATGGAGTTGCCAGGGCCTGATTGGGCAGTATCATAGCTGAGGATGCAGGGCAAAAGAGGGCTGGTGGGTAGCTCCTGAACTGTTGGATGGAGCTAGGTGAGGAAGCGCTGTTGCTCTTCATTGACGAGGATAAAACTGGCAGAACATGTGCGAAGGATTTGGTTTTAGTCATTCCAGATTTAAGATGCTTGAAATATAGATAGTTGGATGGAAACCTGGCATTTCCAGGGAGAAACAGGCTGGAATTTCAGACTAGAAAGTTCTTAGCATATGGATGAATTTGAAGTTACAGAATTAAATCAGGACGGCACTTACGGGGATTGTGGCTAGAGCAGAGAAGTGTGAGGTAAAAAACAGCTAGAAGGGACTAGAGAGATGGCTCAGAGGTTAAGAGCACTGTTTGTTCTTTCAGAGGTCCTGAGTTCAATTCCCAGCAACCACATGGTGGCTCACAACCATCTGTTTTTTTTTCCTTTCCGAGACAGGGTTTCTCTGTGTAGCTTTGCGCCTTTCCTGGAACTCACTTGGTAGCCCGGGCTGGCCTCGAACTCACAGAGATCCGCCTGGCTCTGCCTCCCGAGTGCTGGGATTAAAGGCGTGCGCCACCACTGCCTGGCGCTCACAACCATCTGTAATGAGATCTGTTGCCCTCTTCTGATCTGCGGGTGTACATGCACACAGAACACTGTATATATAACAAATAAATAAATCTTAAAAAAGAAAAAAAAAAAAAACAGCTAGAAGGCAGGTAGAAATCCAGGGTCGCAGTTGGCGGCGGTGGTGGCACAGGCATTATCCCAGCACCAGGAACTCTGAGCTCAAGGCCAGGCTGGTCTACAGAGTGAGTTCTAGCACAACCGGAGCTATACAGAAACCCTGCCTTGAAAAAACAAAGAGAAAAGAAAAAGCCCAGAAAAGTCCATTTACAAGTGAAGTAAAGAAGAGCTTCAGAACTGGTGTGGTGGTGCATACACATCCAGGATATGCACTTAGCTGAGGCAGAAAGGTTATGAATTCAGGCCAGCCTGAGACATGGACTGAGGGGGAGCAATAATGTTTTATAGGCAGGATGTGTTTTACAGTCAGCTGTGTTGGATGCTATCGAGGGTTAGGGAAGAACAGAAATACTTGAGGGATTTGTTAACCTGGAAGTTACTGTGACTTTGTCTAAAGCTGTTCACTGGAGGGATGAAAATAGAAGTCTGAGTGCTTGGATTTAGGAGGAAAAGGAAACATGCAGTTAACTTTCTTTTTTTTTTTTTTTTTTTTCCATTTTTCTTCATAAAAAACAATGTCATTTCTGTTTGGTTCTTTTCTCTTTTGATTTATCAGTGCTGGGGATTAAACCCAGAACTTGTGCCTTGCTAGGCAGGCATGCAGCCCCCTCCCCCCTTTACACCTGTTTATGTTTGCCACAATGGATGCATGGATGCACACTCTTGTGTGTGGACACCCATGTGTATGAGTACACATGAACTGGTGTTTGTGTGTGTTTAGGCCTGAAGTTGATGTTGGATTCTTCTTGTTCTCCAGCCCCACTCTGCACCCCTATCAGGAACTCATAATGTAGCACTGGCTGGCTATGTAGATGAGGAACTCAGTCTGTAGGCCAGGCTAGCATCAAATTTACAGAGATCCGCCTGCCCTTGCCTACTGAGTGCTGGGATTAAAGACATATGTCTCTTTCCACTTTGATTTGAGGAACGGTCTCTTGAGCATCTGCCTCCTGAGTGCTGCTGGCATTCATTGCAGGTGTCCTCTGTACTTGCCCAGATTTTACCCTGGGTTTTGAGGGTCTGGACTCTGGCCCTCACACTGTATCCACTGAGCCATCTCCTCAGCCAATACCACCACCCATGTTTTTGTTGTTTTGTCTTTAATTCTTTTTTAAAAAATAATTTATTTAAATTTATTTTATGTGCACTGGTGTGAAGGTGTCAGATACCCTGGAACTGGAGTCACAGACAGCTGTGAGCTGCCATAGGGGTGCTGGGAATTGAACTCGGGTCCTTTGGAAGAACAGCCAGTGCTCACAACCACTGAGCCATCTCTCCAGCCCCCTGTTTTTAATTCTTTTAGATGGTCTTGTGTAGTGCGGGTTGGCTTTAAACTGAATAGCTGAGTGGGGCCTTGAACTACTGATTCTCCTGTCCTGTTGCCTCTATTTCCTGAGTGTCAGAGTTACAGGCCAGTGTCACCAAGCCAATTTTCTTTTAAGTAACTCTGGCTATGTACCCTAAGTGGCCAGAACTGGTCATCCTCCTGCCTTAGCCTTCTTAATGCTAGCATTACAGTTCTTTCCTCCCTTTTGAGACAAGGTCTTACTGTGTAGCTCAGACAGACTCTGTTTACTACAATCCTTCTGTGTCAACCTCTGTAGTGGGCTGGGATTACCAGCATGAGCAACCATGTCTGACTCAGTGTTTTTTGTTTTGTTTTTTTAAAAGCTTCTTGTCATTGTTACTAAATCCTCACCTATTTGTATTCTAAATGGTTATTAGGTTTTTGCTGAAGTATTATAATTTCCCAGTATTTTGTGCTAGTATTTTAAATGACATTCTTTCTAAAAACCTGCTGTCATCGGGGGCCATGAGCAGTACAAATGGGTGAGTGAATTTGACTGTAAGGATTAGGTCCCTGGCCTTGGAAAGGTAGACAGGTTTGACCTTGCCTTAGGATGTATCAGTTTTCTCAGCTGTCAAATAAGGATAACAAGATCAGTTTAGCTCACTCACAGTGGGTGGTTGTGAGGTATGACTATTAGTTAAAATAATTGTAAAACACTTTTGCAAGTTCAAGTGTGATATAAATGTTAAATAATAGTTCTTTATTGGGATGTTGTGAAAATTAGCAACATGATGTCTGTTAGAGGCTGAAGTTCCTTTTGAGAAAGGTGATATATTTTTTTAAAATACTATTTGAGGAAAAAATAGCTCAGAATTTGTAAAAAGATATTGCTACCCTAATTTCTAGAATGTATCAATTATGACACCATAATGAAGCAATTTCTTATTAAAGACATATTTCCCTAGAGATTTATTACAATATCATTTTACAAGGTCCCTATTATAGGATTTTTTTTTTTTTTCAGTTTAGGAAAAAATTTCAAACTTCATCATTGTGTGTGTGTGATTGTGCGTGTGCGTGTGATTGTGTGTGTGTGTGAACACTCTCAAGTGCATGTGTAGAAGTCAGAGGACAATTAGTAGGGTCGGTGCTCTCCATCTTTACCTAGGTTCTGAGGATTTAACTCAAGGTGATCAGGCTTGTGGGGCAAGAATCTTTAGCCACTGAGCCATTCTGCCAGCCCCTTTTATAGATTTTTATCCTCTTGGTTTTTGGTTCAAGCAGAGGGATGATTGCTACCCTGTGGTACTTATAATGTAGAATGTATACTAATCTGTTTGGGGTGTTTTATTATCTATATTTAAAGCGTCACAGCCAATCAATAGAAACACCAAAAAACATTGGGGAAACAAAACAAAACAAAACAAAACAAAATATTTTGACTTGTGGTGCTGTTAAGTGAGTGGTTCTCAACCCGTGGGTCGCAACTCCTTTGTCAAACCTCTGTCTCCAGAAATACTTACCTTATGATTCATAGCAGTATCTATATTACAGTTATGAAGTAGCTAATTAAAATAATGTTATGGTTGGGGGTTATCACAACATGAGGAACTGTATAGGGTCGCAGCATTAGGAAGGTTGAGAACCACTGAGATAGGTGATGGTTTCGATTAGGATTTGAAGAGGGATATGGTACCATTTCTGGCAAAATTAGCACTCTGTGTTCCACACCTGAGTCTAAATAGAGAATCAGTGCCATCATTTTCTTATTATGTGCTGGGGCATGCTTGAAATTTGAATCTGTTGGACTTTAGCCTCTAAAGTGACATTAACGTCAGAGGGAAATTCGGATGTAGTCTCGGACTGCTAAGGGAGAAGTGAAATCATTAGGTGGTGAGAGACTGCCAACAGGCTAAGAACTTCACCCTCTTATCGTTCAGTTGGGAGTCTGTGCATCGCTCACAGAACAGGGGCCTGCTTATTGCTGATTTTAGAATAAAGTGACGTGAATGTACTGGCTTTATGTAGGTTGGAATTGAATCTTTGAATCTTCTGAATTGGCGGTTCTCTTTCATTCCATTATGTCTCCTTGTCCTCCGCTCTTCTCTTTTAATATGGGGTCTATTGTAGCTTAAGTTGGCCTTGAACCACTGATCCTTTTCCTTGTTATTCCCAAGTGTGAGGATTACTTCATGTATTCAACCACACCTGGTCTCCATTGCCTGCTCAGTCAGGGTCAGAAGCTTAGGCGATGGGAAAATTGCTTGCTTTTACTGTACTCTATTTGTGTGTGTGCGCCCCCGCTTGCTCAGTGACTAAAAAAAAGAGACCATGATCTAGCCTAGTGACAACAAACCTGTAAGCTACTTGGAAGGCTCAGGCCTTCTCACCTCAAGGCCTGACTAGGTTAGAATATAAGGCCAGCCTGAATGTCTTAATATAAAAGGTAAATAGAGTTGAGCATGTGGCTTGGTGTAGAGTGTGTGTCTACATGCATGAAGCCCTACAGCAATCAGTTAAGTACACTTACTTGCCTTCCTTTGTAGATTTATTTTCTTTTATGTGTATGAGTATTTTGCCTGTATGTGTTTATGTGTACCAACCATATGTGTGTCTGTTGCTTGCAGAGGTCAGAAGAGGGTGTTGGATCCTCAGACACTGAAGTTTCAGATTGTTGAACTACATTGGTGGTGCTGGGAACCACCAAATAAGTATTCTTACCCACTGAGGCCTCTTTCCAGGTGGGCTTCCCACCCCCTGTTTTTAAAAGGGTCTCTGGTCTAGGCTGGCCTCAAACTCCCTTTGTAGTTCAAGATAACCTTGAATTTAAGATCTTCCTGTCTGTCAAGTGCTGGAATTACAGGCCTGTGATTCTGTGATTCTGCTCAGCCCTTGACCTTAAGTATTTCTTCCATGGCTTAATAGTTGATGCTCTCTGAATACTTTCTCCTTTGCTTCTATTCTCTTTCCTACATTAGTCTCTTCGAGCATGTAAAAATTCTTTGTATATTGTTGGCATCAACTCTTCTTAATAAGCATTGCAAATACCCTTTTAGGCCGTGAATAGGAAGTGAGAAGGCAGCCTCTTGCAGCAAATGCTAATTCAACATGGTGTTTGGTTAAATTAGTTGCTTGCCCTTGGTTATTGGAGCAGTGGTAAGCTTCTTTTGTTTCTCCTCTTTCAGAGACACATAGAACAGCTCCTTCTGTCTGAAATAAAGTTTGGCTCTGTGTTGGTTATAATTTGCTTTTTCTGGCTGGCACAGCCTTCTTTTTGTTTTCTGTCTTCTGACAGATTATAGGATTGTAGGGAAACAGCGTCCAGGGCTTTTTCAGGAACTGTGCCATTTTATCTACAGGAGAAGCCATTGGTTTTGGCACTAAAGAAAATTGGCTCTGTATTTAAAGATGCCAAATCATGCTTGATTCGCAAGTTTGCTGTCTCATTTTGTGTATGTGTGTGAAACTTTTTCAAGATGTTGGCTTTTTTTCTTTTTCTACCATGTGCTACCTCATCAGTATGAGCAATTAACTAACAACTTAGCTCCCCACCCCAACATACACACAGCCCAAGCATCTAAACCATAAATGTAGGGACCTTCTGAGGATTAGGGAGATTTGTACCACACAGTGTTCCTTTTGATTACCTTATCTGACTTCAAGCATTTATTCTGGTTTATCAGTTAAGGTCTTTTCCATGGCGTCTTGAATATTTAGTTGTAGAAATGATTTAACACCTAGGATGTCCTTTCCTTTATTTGTTTTGTTCTGTTTTGAGATAGAGTTTCACTTTGTTGCCTATGCTGGCCTGGAACTCAGAGTATAATCTTAAGCTTTCCTAGAACTTAGATGTCCACCTAATTGAGGAATTAGAGGCTTAAGGCACCATGTTCAGCTCCAAGATCTTGACATAGGTTTAGGCTTCTCTCTCTCTCTCTCTTAAATTATTTTATTATTTTTGAGATAAGGCAAATAAATAGACCTGGCTGTTCTGGGTCTGTAGACCGTGTTGGCCTCAAACTCAGGAATCAGCCTGCATCTGCTGGGATTAAAGGCATGTGCCACCACAGTGTTTGGGAGGTAGAGTCAGGAGGATTTCTGTGAGTTCAAGGTCATAGATAAAAACCAAAAACAGTTAACAAAAGTGTCTATGGTAAACTAACTGTTAGAGTACTCTCTTTTGTTTTATGACTTGGGAAACTCCTGGCAATTCTACTTCTGCCTTCCCAGTGCTGGGATTATAGTCATGAACCACAACACCCAATTTATTGTTATTACTAAAAAATGTTGCTGGGGCGCTGGAGAGATGGCTCATCCGTTAAGAGCACTGACTGCTCTTTTAGAGGACCTGGGTTCAATTCTCAGCACACCTATAGCAGCTCACAACTGTCCCAGTTCTAGGGGATCTGACACCCTCAAACATATAGGCAAAACACCAATGCACGTTAAATATTTAAATTAAAAAAAGAAAAGAAAAGAAATGTTACTGGATTCAGGTTCAGTGAGAAACCCTGTTTTAGAAAATAAAGGAAAGGCTGAAGAGATGCTCGGCAGCTAAGAACACTTGTTGCTCTTGCAGAGGACTCAGGTTTGAGTCTCAGCACCCACATGGCAGCTCACACTGGTCTGTAACTCCAGTTCCAGGGGATCTGACACCCTCTTCTGGCCTCCAAGGGCACTTGTATCTAGGTGATACTCATACATATACTCAGGCACATACACAAGATAAAGGAGTAGCAGAGGAATGGCGCCTCTCACCCTCTGGCTTCCATATACACATGTACACACACACACACACACACACACACACACACACACACACACAGAACACAACTTAGTTCCTTGTTAGGTTATACCATTTGTTACTATTTTTATTCCAGTCTACTGAACACTGTATTCATAAGGCTATATATTTATATAAATACATGTTTTTGTATTAGCCAAATGCTCTACCACCAAGTAGCATTCCTAAACCTTGTTATTTTTTAATTATTTTTTTTATGTGTATGGGTGTTTTGCATATATATATATGTATATATATATATATATGTATATATATATATATATGTTTCTGTATCATGTGTGCCTGAAGCCCTTGGAGGCCAGAAGAGGGCTTTTGATCTCCTGGAACTGAAGTTACAGATAGTTGTGATCCACCATGTGGGTTTTGGGAATTGAACTTGAGTCTTTTGGAAGAATAGTCAGTTCTCTTAACCAGCTGAGCCATCAGCCCTTTCTCTTTTTGAGAAAGACTTCTCAATATGAAGTCCTTTGCCTATCTAGAACAGGGTGGCCTTGAACTTGGAGTGATCGATCCTTCAGCCTTTGCCTCCTGAGTGCTGAGATTATAGCTGCAGCCAACCATACTTGACTCTTCTTCTTTTATTTATATTATTTATTTAATTTGCAGTGAATGTGCTATGCTTAGTGCTCTATCACTGAGCTACACACTCCCTTGCTTTGTTTAAAATTTTATCAGTGCCGGAGAAGTAAATGGGGTTAGAGAATGTGTTAGTTAAGTTTGCAGTTAATTACAAGAATGCTGGACAAATGACCAGGCTGTATACTAGTAGCTTGTCTTTGTGAACTTCTCTCTGGTCACCCCACCTCTCCCTTCCCTTTCCTATCTTCTCACCTCTTCTTGTGTTGGTGATGGAACCCAGGGCCGTAAATTAGTTAATATTGCTGCTCTACCCTCGGCCCATGCACTCTTCAACACCCATCCCCTCCCTAGGTTTTTCATAGCCTAGGCTGGCCTCCAACTTCTGATCCTCCTGCCTCTACACTATGCCTGGTTTTATGGGGTTCTGAGGACTGAACCTGGGCTTGCTGCATCCTAGGCCAGCATTCTAGCAATCAAGCACATCCCCAGGATGCCGCTCCCTCTGCTTTTTGTTAAATGAACTCCATATATTGCTTCACTGTTACAACCCAAGAAATTATACCCTACTATTTTTAGCATATTCCATCCCTGCCACAATGTGCCCCTAACACTGGCATTAGCAGTCAAAGTTTGGATATAGACTTCCCGTTGTACAATGTCAGTGTTGTTGTTTTAAGCAATAGTGGGTATGTAGTTTTTGTGTTTTTTTTCAGAGACAGGGTTTCAATGTGTAGCTTTGCGCCTTTCCTGGAACTCTCTGTAGACCAGGCTGGCCTCAGACTCACAGAGATCCGCCTGCCTCCGCCTCCCGAGTGCTGGGGTTAAAGGCGTGCCCCACCACAGCCCGGCCGGTATGTAGTTTTAAGGAGACCTGGTTCTTCTGTATCTTAATTATACTGAAATCTGATAAGGAAGTGGTCATCTCAGGATTACTGGATGTAGATGCTTTGGATCTGATACAGGTTGAAGCTAACTTCGTGATCTTTGTATGTTTACTTTTATTTATTTTTGCAGAAGATTTGATGTGTTCCCCTCCTCCCCAACTCCACCAACTTCCAGGTACATACTTTCTCAGTACTCTCTTTCCCCTCAGTTTCCCTCAGGGACAACAGGAATTTCCAACAGGTAAAATTGATGCAGTTGATTTAATACCTAAATCTTTCCACAGTTTTGACAGAATGAAATTGATTAGGCTGAATAAAGGGATAAGTGTAAATCAGAGAGGGCCTGGAGAGAGCATCCCTTTTGTGGTTGGGTGTCTTCCCGTGGTTAATTGGTTTGGAAGTCTGAAACGTTGTCAGGAAACACCTGAGAGCTGGTCACTCTTGGTAGCAGGACGAGAGTGGGTAGAGGAGCAAGGAGAGGAGGCGGGCTTGGCTTCACCTGGCCGGGCTGCTGGGGGCTAGGTTTCCAGTTTCCGTGTAGGCACCAGGAGAGATGGGGGCAGCGCTAACAAAGAGGAGCCGGGCCGGGGCCGGGGCCGCGGGTAGCTGGCCTATCCCCAGCGACTGACCTCCTAGTGGGCCTCCCCAGTTGGCTGTGTGGCAAGTCGCTCTGCTGGTTCCTTGGCTGACGATTGGCTGTGTAGACAGGAGGGAGCTTGCAAAGAGCGAGGATGGAGTTGAGGGGGCGGGGCTGGCTTCCGGCGGCGGAGGGGAGCGAGACGGAGCGGGCTGGGGGAGGGGGTGTCGGCGCACCGAGGAGTGCAGCGCTCTTGGTGAGCCTGGCACCCGGAGTAGCCGTCTCCCCCTCCCCCTGCCAGAGCCGCTAGAAGCCCCCTCTCTTCTGTCCTCCCTGGACTGGGGCGAGCAGGGCTGCACTGTCCCAGGCCGGCGGGGCGGAGCCCGGAGCCCCACTGAGCGCTGCAGAGCCAACCTCACCTCCTGCCCAGGGCGCAAGGTGTGTGTGTTTTTCCTAACGCCACCCGGACTTTAGCCGACTTAACCTTGTAAGGGGAAATGGAAAGGGAAGTATGATCTCTGTGTCTCATTACCTTGTTTTTATTTTCCAGTTCTGCGTTTCATCCTTCTTTCTGTCTCTTCATTTCATCCCTGCAGCTGGTTAAGGAGATTCAGGACACTTACCTCTTTACGGATGTGTAGATGTCGGCCACGTAGTAAATTGCACAGATGGAAAAAAGAGGAGCCTTTTTCTTGTGGTGTGTGATGCAGTAAACCGGCGGGGAAAAGATAAAACCCAGGCTTGGGTTTTTTAAACTATACAGCATCTGCGTTCATTAAGGCTGCCCTTATTCTCCTCTTTGGGTCTTAATCAGCGGCAGTAATCTTAGAGGAGGAGGTTCTGGTGGAAAGAGGGAGCAGCCCTCCGGCCTTGGTAGTTAAAGCAATCCTGATGATTGTTAACGATTAACTCTGGTAAAGTCTCTTCCCTGAAAACACTGTCACAGGCTTTGTGTATTGGCTCAGTCATATAGGAGAAGGCTAGAGCAGGGGAACTTACATTCTTACTGAACTTGAAGCCTTTATCAGATTCTCCTTTGCTGTCTGTCTTATATTCGTAGATTAGTGATACTCATGGTTTTGTGAAGGGGTTTGTTTCTGTCACAGAAAACCAAAGCTGCATCTTAAAAAAAAATACAGATAGTGTAATTTGTTTGCTTCTTTAAGGGCTCTCCTCCCCAATCTCTATTATTTGGGTGACTGTAGCATTACAATTTAGACAATGATTTTTTGGAGTTCCTTTGCTTTTGTAACTTACTCATTCACTCATTCATTTATCTGTTTGTTTGTTTGTTTGTTTGTTTATAAGAGGAACTCTCTAGTTCAGGCTCAGGCTGGCATGGACTCCCCCCAGCTTGCTTTAGCTCCCCTGAACGGCTGGGAGTTAACAGGTGTGCACCACCGAACTAGACTTGGGTCCCTTCTGCTATAAATGGGTCTCAACAGCTCAGATTAGGAACTGATTTACATATTTTAAATAGAAGGAAAGTTATCAGTAAGGTAAAATGCCCTGAAATTACAATGCTAGGAACAAAGGGTGTGCTTTATTGGATGGCAGTGTTTGTGGTATCTTTTGGTTTTTGTTTTGTTATAATTTTCTAAGAGGTCTCCTGTGTAGTCCTCCTGCTTGTCCTGGGATTCAGAGCAGTCTGACCTGCCTCTGCCTCCTGTGCGGGAACAACAGACATCGTCACTGTTTTAGTAGCTCTGCTTTACCTATGCATTTTCTTTTTCTTTTCTCTGAGACAGGGTTTCTCTGTGTAGCCCTGGCTGTCCTGGAACTCGCTCTGTAGACCAGGCTGGCCTCAAATCAGAGATCCACCTGCCTCTGCCTCCCAAGTGCTGGGAATAAGGGCCACCACTGCCCAGCTTGTTCATTTTCAGTCAGAGGAGTTTGGGACCAGTTTTATCTTAATGTTGATTAGCAAAGAGCTGTGTGAGAAGAAATGAATACCAAGTTCTTGACAACATTTTGTTAAAATAACCAAAATGATTCACTTATTTTAATAATCCAGGTTTAATTTCCAGTGGTTGTATCTGGAATTCAGTTTTGAAGATATAATTGATGTTCCACAGCTGTGTCACAGTTTTAGCTGGATGAGTAATTTTTCTTGATGATTTATTTTATCTCTAGCCAGTCAGGAACAATTGGGATGAGAGTCAAGTATTATGGAAAATAGGGGGCTTGGGATGTAGCTTAGTTGGTAGAGTGCTTGCCTAGCGTCCAGGAGGCTCTCGTGAGATGGAGGAAAAAGAAAGATTAGAACTTCAAGGCCAACCTGGGGAAACCCTGTCTCAAAACAAGAAAAATAGAAATCACCTCAGTTATGGAAACATAGGTCAGGAAATGAACTTTTTGTCTCCATATATGTATATGTGTACACATACATACACAAATACATATTTTATACACATAACATTTCAAGTAGTCTAATCCTGTGTTGGCTCTGGGTTTTTCATTTATTTTGCTTTTATCCCTAAAGTCGAAATCATACTTAAATTGGGAAGGGAAGAGGGCCCTCTAGATGTGTCTTACCTAACTTGTTACTGAAAGTGGATTGTTAATAATCATGGGCAGGCCGGGCAGTGGTGGCGCATACGCCTGTAATCCCAGCACTCGGGAGGCAGAGGCAGGTGGATCTCTGTGAGTTCGAGGCCAGTCTGGTCTACAGAGCTAGTCCAGGACAGGCTCCAAAGCTACAGAGAAACCCTGGGGGGGGGGGGGGGAGAAAGAAAGAAAAGAAATCATGGGCAGCTAGTGTATTGAATAAGATGCAATTGATTTGTTTACTTGTCTTGTTTGAGTCCAGGTCTCATTATATAGCTCTAGTTGGCTTGGAATTCAATGCAATAGACCAGGCTGTCGTCACACTCAAGAGGTTCCCTGCCTTTGCCTTCCCAGTGTGGGGATTATAGATGTGATCCATAACACCTGTGCAGTTGGCTTTGCTCTCTGGCAAGGCGGGGAAGTAGCAAGAACCCCACTTGGAGACTGTGGTACTTTAGCTTGTTTCTCTCCCATTGGATACCCTAGGTTTTTCTCTTCTTCCCAGGTGTAAACACTTTAAAAGGCTTTTATAAGTTGTTATACTTTGCTCCCCGTTTTTTGTTTTGTTTTGAGATAGAGCCTTACTGTGTAGCTCAGTCTGGCCTTAAGGTATATGTGTCTGAGTGCACATGCATGTGCAGGTTTACCGGTCTAGGTACCTCATGTGGAGGCCAGAGGTTGACATCAAGACGTTTTCTTCAAATGGCTTCTTTTACCCCCCCCCTTTTTAAAGACTTGAATTATTATTATTATTATTATTATTATTATTATTATTATTATGTGTTTTAATTTTATACATCAGTCATGGGTTCCCCGTCCTCTCCCCTCCCCCCCTTTTTTTAAAGACTTGAATTTTTTAATTTTTTTTTTTTTTTTTTTTTTTTTTTTTTTTTTTTTTGGTGTTTTCCGAGACAGGGTTTCTCTGTGTAGCTTTGCACCTTTCCTGGAACTCGCTTGGTAGCCCACTGGCCTCGAACTCACAGAGATCCTCCTGGCTCTGCCTCCCGAGTGCTGGGATCAGAGGCGTGCACCACCATCGCCCGGCAAAAATTTTTTTTCTGCATGCATATGTCTGTGGACCATGTGTGTGCGCCTAGTGTCCCTGAAGACCAGAAGAGAGAGTGGGATACCCTGGAACTGGTGTGAATGGACAATTGCTTGTAAGCTGCTGTGTGGGTGCTTGGAATTGAACCCAAGAAGAGCAGCCAGTGCTGTTGCTGTTGAACCTCCCCTCCAACCCCTTTACCTTATTTTTGAGTCAGGATTTCTTACTGGCCGTGGACCTTGCTGATTCCGGCAGAGCAAGCTCTTGCCTATGCTCCTCCTAGATCTGCTTGTTTCTGTCACCTAGCACTGAGTTACAGACATTCCCTGCCACACCTGGCTTTTATGTGGATGTTGGGAACCCAAATTCAAGGGCCTTTTTGTTGTTTGGCGTTGGTTTTATTTTTGGTTTGTTTGTTTGTTTTGTTGAGACAGGGTCTCTGTTGAGACAGGGTCTCTGTGTTACTCTGTCCTGGAACTCGATTGCTATGTAGACCAGGCTGGCCTGGAACTCACAGAGGTCCCCTTGCTTCTGCTTCCCAAGTGCTGGGATCAAAAGTATGCTTCATGCCTGGCTCCCAAATTCACGTCTTTATGCTTGTGCAGCAAGGAATTTACCCAGTGAGCCATTTCCTCACCTCTGGCCTTGAACTTCTGGTCCTTCTGCCTTAGACTACCAAAGACTGGGATTACAGTCTTTTCTTACTACATTAATTTTGCAGTGTAGAGGGCTTCATGCATGTGAGCAAAGCACTCTGCTAACCGAGTTACACCTCTAGAGCTAATATGCCTGTTTTCTTGTCTGGTTGTGCAGTCAGTAATTTGCGTGGTGCAGTAGTTGGGGTTCCCCAAAGAATTTTTCCCAGGAGGCAAGAGGCTATGTATAGAACTACTAATGGGTGTATCTGCATTTGTCTCTAGGTATTATTTAAATGGCTTGGAAATTCAGATTTATCTTCAAGGAAACAATGGTACAAAGCTTTGACTTTTAGTTTATTGGTTGAAAAGACAGTGCTGCTAAAGTTAAAATAATTCATTGAATTTTTTTTAGCAGTATGTTTATATCCATTCTGTTTATCTCTGTGTCTTGCAGCTTAAAATGTAAGAAAAATGGCCTTATGTCCTCTCTCTCTCTCTCTCTCTTTTTTTTTTTTTTTTTTTTTGGTTTTTCGAGACAGGGTTTCTCTGTGTAGCTTTGCGCCTTTCCTGGAACTCACTTGGTAGCCCAGGCTGGCCTTGAACTCACAGAGATCCACCTGGCTCTGCCTCCCGAGTGCTGGGATTAAAGGCGTGTGCCACCACTGACCGGCCTTATGCTCTCTTTAAGGGGAAACTTTAGTCTAATCATGTCTGGAATATAAAATGACTCCTTAGAAAGTGAAGGAAGCTTTGTACTCTTGGCTTTGCTTAATTCCCATAATAATCTGCTTGGACATGATAAGGTTTGGAACTGGGAAAAACTTATTCAAGGTAAGAAAATATTAAAGGTTAAAAATACCTAGGAATGCTGCTTTAGTGTGAGGCGTAGATAGAGACAAATAATGCATTCATGGAGATGTGTCTGGAGCCAGTTCTTAGCTTTGTCAGCCATATGTCACAGCCAGAATCTTCCTTTGTTTTTGGTTTTGACACAGGGTTTCTCTGTGTAGCTCTGCCTGTCCTGGAGACCAAGCTGGCCTCAAACCCACAGAGATCTGCCTGCCTCTGCCTCCCGAGAGCTGGGATTAAAGGCGTGTGCCATGACTGCCTGGCTACAGGTTTGTTCTTGATGAGGATCAGAGCTGCAGTTCTAGTGATGGTGCCTTTTAAGAATTCTTGTTGAGGGCTGGAGAGATGGTTCAGTGGTTAAGAGCATCGACTGTTCTTCTAGAGAACCTGGGTTCAATTCCCAGCACCCACATGGCAGCTCACAACTGTCTGTAACTCCAAGATCTGACACTCACACAAACATACATGGAGGCAAAACACCAATGCAAATAAAAAAAGTAAATTTTAAAAAAGAATTCTTATTGCTTCACAAAAGAAAAGGTGGGTGATGATGGCTGGAGGGATGGCTCAGAGGTTAAGAGCAAGCTGCTCTTCCAAAGGACCTGGGCTCAATTCCCAGCACCCACTTGGCAGCTCACAACTGCCTATAACTCCAATTCCAGGTCACACCCTCACACAGACATGAATACAGGCAAAAACACCAATGCACATAAAATAAAATTAATTTAAAAAAAAAAAAAAAAAAGCTTATTGAGTGTGTGTATATGTGTTATTCAGTGCCTCAGAATAGCCAGTCTGCCTGCCTGTAATCCTAGCAATCAGAAGACTGGGGTAGGATTCTAAGTTTGAGGCTAGCCTGGGCTAGGTAGGGAGACATAAAGAAACAGGTAATTGATAAATTAATCAAGCAAGCAGCCAACCATAGTGATAGATTCACTTAAGCAAGAAATTTGTGTTTTGGGGTTGGATGACAGATGGAGGTTGCTCTGTGGTATTAGATCACACTGTGTTTGAATCTCTCTGGTTTTATAGCTAGTGGGACAGTGAGCTAACATGTTCATTTTGGAAACAGGCCAGTGATAACACTGCCCTTGGGCCTGGATGGATTGGAAAATAGGACAGAGTAAACAATTGAGGGTATAAATAATGAATCTGTCTACTGAGTCTTGATAGAATGAGAGAGATTATCTTCAAAGCTGTTCAGTCTGTCAGTGAAAGAGGAAGAGGCCACCGAATTAATTACTTGAACTATGTTACTGAATGCATTATGGTGTTATTGCCAGAGCCATTCAAAACAAAGTTACTTTTCAATTTAAAAAGGTTATTATGTGTATGTGTGTTTTGCCTGTGTATGTCTGTGTACCATGATCTGCCTAGAGGCCAGAAGAGGGTTTGGATGCCCTGGAACTGGAGTTACAGAGGGCTATTAGCTGCCATCTTGGGGCTGTGAATCAAACCCCAGGTCTTCTGAAAGAATAGCCAGTTCTAAACAACTGAGGCATCTCTCCATCCCCCAAAGTTACCTTTGCATTGTAGACTTACCTCTTATGGCTTCAACCAAGTAAATAATGTGTTTTATCTACCCTTTAGAATGCAGGCCTTTGCTTCTTTCCCCAAACTTGGTGTTCCGTGAACAATGAACAGTCTTTTGTTTAGCAAAATCTTAGACTTCTGCTTAATGAGAAATTTCATTATTTGTAAATTTATGAGGCAAATGAAAAGATCTGGGTCTGCCTTAAAGGAGTTCTTTGGTAACTTGAGTACATATCATACTTCAAAATTAAATGTTTTTAATATAATTGTAGTAACAACTCAGAAAGGTTAAGCCAAGAGTTTCTTTAGCTCAAGAATTATTTCTAGTATTAAGATAAATATTTTTACTTCAAGTTGGGCGGTGGTGGCACACACTTTTAATCACAGCACTCGGGAAGCAGAAACAGGCAGATCTGTGAGTTTGATGCCAGCCTGGTCTACAGAGTGAGTTCCAGGACAGCCAAGGCTACACAAAGAAACCCTGTATTGAAAAACCTAGATAGATAGATAGATAGACAGACAGACAGATAAGTAAATAAGCTTTTAGCTTCTAGATTTATTTTAATCTAACAAATTGATAGTAATATTTGTATTTTTCTAAGGTAGCAGTATCTAAGGCTTTGCAAATATCTAGACAATGTAGTAATTTGACAGTGAGGTCAGACCCAGAACCATGATTTCTGAGTTAGAATCTTCCCTTCTCTGAATGTCAGGGAGGCCTGGAGCTTACAGTTCTTCAGCCCTGGTCTGCTAAGTGACTGAGATTGCAGGCCTGAGCCAGGAGACCTGGCTCTGGCCTTGAACTAGACCTTCCGCTAGAATTACAAAGGTTATATCGTTTCGATTTCTTTTTCTAGATTTCTAACAATATTTAACAGTTTTCTCCTATAATGTAGAAAATCTTTACTTGAAATTATTATTTATTTATTTATTTTTGTTTTTCGAGACAGGGTTTCTGTGTAGCTTTGCACCTTTCCTGTCCAGGCTGGCCTCGGACTCCCAGAGATCTGTCGGGTTCTGCCTCCCTAGTGCTGGGATTAAAGGTGTGCGCCACCACTGCCTGGCTATTTGAAATTATTTAAAGATAGGGATATAGCTCAATGGAAAAGCATATGCATAGCATCCCCAGAGCTCTAGGTTTCATCCTTAGCACTGCACAAAATAAGTCAACAAATAAAAATTTCCTATTTTCCTCATGAGATGCTGGTTTTGTTTCTCTGGTTGCCAAGGGGATCCAAAGATCAGGACACTATTACCAATCAAAAGAAGAAAGAATGATTCACTGTGAAGTGTTAGAAGAAATAGAGAAGAAAAGCCATGGATTTCAGGAAGGGATTGTTGGACTAATTAAAACAGATTCCACAGTAGACCAGGTTTCTTACACTGCAGCCTGTGTGTACCAGTAGAGGCTGTCCTTCCAGCACACGGGCAGGGTTACCGTAAAAGCTTCCTCTCTGTCGCGACATATTAGCTCTTGGTTATTCATTATTTGTACAGAAAAGCCAACAAGCAAAGCATTGACAAAAATATCTATAGTGTTTCTAGAGCCATTATTTTCTTACTTTATGTGTACGGATGTTTTGCCTGCATGTATGCCTATGCACACACATTATGTGCATGCCTGTACCCACAGAGGCCAGGAAAGGCGTCGGATCCCTTCAAACCAGAGTTGCATATAGTTGTGAGCCACCTTTTTGAGACAGGGTCTCACTGTGTAACCCTAGCTAGCCTGGAACTAGTATAGACCAGGCTTGCTGTGAAATCACAGAGATCACCAGCTTCTGTCTTCCAAATGCCAGGATTGAAAGCGCGCGCGCGCGCGCGCGCACACACACACACACACACACACACACACACACACACACACCTACCCCTGTTTTTGAGAGACCCAGGCACTGTGCTAGGCACTTTATGAATACAATCTAATTTAGTCATTTTAGTTAAGGTAGGTCTACTTCACACCAACTTTTCTCTTAAATGGGGAAGTATTGAGGCAGGGCCTTATGTAAGTCAGTATGGTATCCCGTGTGGGTCTCTTGACCATGGCCAGCAAGAGACAAAGGCAGTTTGGTTTAACACAACTCAGTAACTGCTGTTGGTTCAAACTTTGGAAGTCTGACCCTGATTAGCTTATTTTAGGTATATTTAAGCACAGTACAATTTGGTGAAAAATTTCCTGGTGATAAATAACTCAGTTCCTTGTGCACAATAAAGCTTATGACATAGCTGGGTGTGATAGTGCATGCATTTAATTCCAACACTGGAGAGACAGAGGCAGGCAGGTCTCTGTGAGTTCAAGGCCAGCCTGGTCCATAGAGTGAGTTCCTGGACAACCCGGGCTACACAGAAAAGCAAAACAAAACAAACAAAAATAAGCTTAAGACATGACTACATTGAAACTCTTTGTAAAGTACACATAGCATCTTCCGTAAAGATAAGTTCTATAGTTTGGCAAGCTCACAGTATGGATCTAGGGAGGGTCCAGTGTGGTCTTGGCCACACAGATAGTGCAAAGGTCACTAGGCTATTAACCACATCTGACCCCAGTCTTCTGGGTGGTAAACAGGTTATACATGTCTTCCTTTGAGGAGACAACTCTGTGTGTCTGTGTGTTTTAACATTCCTAATCCCCTAGTGCTTATATACAAGAACCTCTGTGCCTTCCACATGTTGGGATTATAGTCTGAAACAACCATGCCTAATTCTGGTGGTGGTGTGTTAGAGTCTTTCCATGTAGCACTGGTTGTCCTGTGTCTTGCTATGTAGATAAGGCTGGCTTCCAACTCATGCCCACCAGCCTCTCCTTCCAAATGCTGGTATTAAAAGTGTGTGTCATTACTGTTACAACCACACCTAACATCTTCGGTTTTTGTTTTTTGGGTGTTTTTATTTATTTTTTTTTTCCGTTTGGTTTTTTTAGACAGGGTTTCTCTGTGTAGTCTTGGTGCCTGTCCTGGATCTCGCTCTGTAGACCAGGCTGGCCTCGAACTCAGAGAAATCTGCCTGGCTCTGCCTCCCGAGTGCTGGGATTAAAGGTGTCCGCTGCTGCTGCTGCTGCTGCTGCCGCCGCCGCCGCCGCCGCCGCCGCCGCCGCCGCCGCCACCACCACCACCACCACCACCACCACCCAGCATGTATGTTTTCCTTTTTTGTTTTTGTTTTCCTTTTTAACAACTTTATTCACATTTCTAGGAATTTTTATTATTATTATTATTATTATTATTATTATTAATTTATTTTGGTTTTTTGAGACAGGGTTTCCCTGTGTAGTTTTGCACCTTTGCTGGAACTCACTTGGTAGACCAGGCTGGCCTCCAACTCACAGAGATCCACCTGGCTCTGCCTCCCGAGTGCTGGGATTAAAGCTTGTGCCACCACCACCCGGCGGAATTTTATTCTTTTTTGTATTCTCAATATACAATGTTGCCACAGCACCTGATACATAATAGGTACTTAGTGTGTGTGAGTGAATGGTGTTTTTACTAAATGTGTTTGTTTCAGGCTATTTACCTTCTCTCTATACACTACAATTGTAGATCTCTCACTTACAATACTATTTTTAATATCTCAGATGTGATTACAGTTTTCTTGATTTCACATCAGGTAATCTCCTTCCCCTTTATGGGAATTGTGTTTGAATGTTCTATAGGTTTTATATATATTTAAATTTACAAAGTAGAAAAGGGAGATTTATTCAATATAGCCACCACATTGGGAAAAGGGGAAAGGAGATCCGGTAACCCCTTTGGATCCTGAAGTAAGATTGTAGGTCCAATCTTGATCAAGGTATGATTACAGCACATCATTGGCCCATCATTGTCTCTAAATTTGTAATCGCCCCTGGAGAGGAGAGTTTCTGTGCTGACTGGCCTAAGCTTTTCTTGAGATTCCTGGGGAATTCCAACTTCCTCAGGTCCACTGCTTTAATGGTCTGACAGCTAAGTGTTTGTTTAGAATATATTCATTTCTTCCAGACTGGTTAAAATTTTCTGCTTTTCGTTTAATACCTCAGTTTTGAGGTGGAATATGTCTATGTCTGAAACAAATATAGTGAACTCAGGCTGGAGCACATTTAGTTAATACCAGGTAGCTGTGTATAAGGTCGTTTTTTTCTCATAACCTTGGCTTTTAGTTTCTTTTAGATGGGCTGGCACAATCAGCTCCATCTTGTGGGTTTGAGACAGATTCTTGCCCTGAAGCCTAGGCTAGTCTCAAACTTAGGATCCTGCTTCAGTTCCCCCAGTGCTGGTTTAACAGGTGAGAGTTGCCATGCTTTGGCTTCATTTAAACCCTGCAGCTGCCTCTCCTCTGTGAACAGTATTCTCTAAAAAGACATGGTTGGTTAACCATGTGCCAGTTTGCTCTCCATTTCCCATGGCAGCACGTAAGATCTGCCTCTGTTGGTCTCAGGTTCATGCTGTCTGTCCTGTGGGCAGTGGCCTAGCATCTCAAAAAACATTTCTTCAAGATCCCTTTTCAGAAGCTGCTCTTGCATTAATTTTTAGAAGACTTATATAGCACAAGAGTTGTATATATATAACATTCTCAGCACTGACACGCTTCTGAACTGTTGATTACATAGTTAATGGATGACTAGAAAAGAACAACCAAATTTTAAGTGTATTTTAGGAATCTGTTACCTAATTTTAACTCGGGAGTATTTTTGCTTTATTTTATTTTTAAACAAAGATTAAGGCCTGGAGAGATGGCTCAGCAGTTAAGAGAAGTGGCTGCTTTTCCAGAGGACCCGGGTTCAATTCCCAGAACCCACATGGCTACTCATAACTGCCTGTAACTCCAGTTTCAGGGAATCTAACACCTTCACACAGACATACACACAGGCAAAGCACAAATGTGCATGAAATAAAAGTAAATAAATTATTTAAAAAAAAAAAAAAGCAGAAGTTTAAAATATTGGCCAGCCGTAGTGGTACGTGCCTTTAATTTCAACACCTGAGGGGCAGAGGCAGGCAGATCTCTGTGAGTTCAGGACGCCAAAGCTACATAGGGACAACCTGCCCATCCATAAATAAATAAATAAATGAATAAATAAATAAATAAATAAATAAAATCATCTCATTTTTATGACGATGACAAGGTGAAGTTCTTTTTGTTTATAAATGTCTTATGTATTCTTTGGCAATTTTTTTACATGTGAATAATGTATCTTGATCATGTGCACCCCAACTCTTTCCATCTTTACTCCTCCCATCTATCCCCAACAGGCCCTCCCCACTTCACGTCTTCCTTGTTAAAGCCCCTGAGTCCAGTTAGTGTCGCCTGTGGAATGCTTACTGCTCTTGGTGGCTGAGTCACTGTAGTTGCAGCAGAGGATTCATGAGGCCATTGAAGTGAGGACACTCCTCATTGTGTCAGAACACGGTGTTTATTCCGTTATTATCCTCCCATCCTCTGGTTCTTACATCTCTATAGGACCCACCCCTCTTCTGTGGTTATCTTTAGGCCCTGGGGAGTGAGGACTTGATGCAGATGTCCTTACTGTTTGGGGCTGAGCACTCAATGCACTTATTCTCAGCATTTTGACTAGTTATGAGTCCCTCACTAACTGCTTCCCTCTGCAGAAGATCCTTTCCTGGTGGATGTTGAAGGACTCGTACAAACACAAAACATTTGGAGGTCAGTTTGACTTGTCTGTGTAGCAAGTCATTGTTAATAGGTTACCCCCTAGGGCCCATGACCTCCCCAGGCGTGGGCTTCTTATTAGGTTTACAATACCAGCCTTACTCCCTTCTGTGGAACAGGTCTCACATCCAGTCCAAAAGCATTGACCCCTAACTTTCACTCCTCCATTGTACAGTGGACATATGTTGCTTGGCTGGTTGGTATTGTAGAATATATGGACACCATTGATGGCTTTTCTCCCTTGGGAGCATGCATACACCGTACAGCACTGTGGAAGCATTAGCTAGCAGGAAGGAAGTTTTCAGTCAGTTCCATCTGGGTTTTCTGTCCTGTAACTAAAATGTTTGTCAGCAGTATGGACTCGCTATCTAGGCCTGATGTACTAGAAGAACATCAATAGCCTGAGTCTCAGGCCTCCTTGCACAAGAACTCATAGGTGAGGTTTCTTTTTTTTCCTTTTTAAGATTTATTTATTTATTATGTACACAGTGTCCTGCCTGCATGTATCCCTGCAGGCCAGAAGAGGGCATCACTCTCATTATGGATGGTTGAGAGCCACCATGTGGTTGCTGGGAATTGAACTCAGGACCTCTGGAAGAGCAGCCAGTGCTCTTAACCACTGAGCCATCTCTCCAGCCCATGGTATCGTCTACTGTGGTGATTTGAAAGAAAATGGCCCCAATGACATGTGACACTATTAGGTATGGTTTTGTTGGATTACGTATGGCCTTGTTGGAGGAAGTGTGTCACTGTGTGGGTGGGCTTTGAGGATTCCTGTGCTCAAGCTATGCCCAGTGACACAGTTCACTTCCTGTTGCCTGTGGATCAAGCTGTTTCTCAGCTCAAACTCTCAGCTCCTTCTCCAGCACCATGTCTGCCTGCATGCTGCCATGTCCCACCATGTTGATAATAGACTAAACCTCTGAACTGTAAGCCAGCCCAGTTAAATATTTTCCTTTATAAGATTTGCTGTGGTCATGGTGTTTCTTCACAGCAATAGAAACCCTAACTAAGATATATAGTATTTTTATTCCTTTATTTTCTTTTCCTGGAACTTGCTCTATAGACCAGGCTAGCCTCGAACTCACAGAGATCCGCCAGCTTCTGCCTCCCGAGTGCCACCACCACCCGGATAGGGTCTCTTTACATAGTCCTGGCTATTCTGGAACTTTCTATGTAGACCAGGGTGGCCTGGAGTTTTCTAAGGAAACAAGTAATGCTGGGCATGTTGGGACATACCTGTAATCCTAATACACAAAAGACAAACCTAGGAGAGTTGCCTTGACTTTGAGGCCAGACAGGACCATGTAACAAGATCCTGTCTCAGTAAACAACAACAACAACAAAACAGGGTTCAGTGAGGAAAAGGCACTTGCTACCAAATCTGATAACCTTAGTTCAGTCTCTGGGACCTACATGGTGGAAGGAGAGAACTGATTCCTTAGGCTGTTTTGTGACTCTGACGTGGATGTATATACACACAACAGATTTTTCTGTATATAACCAAAATGTGTTTTGTCAGCAATAAATATAAAATTAATAATAATTTTTTAAAAAGTAGCACTAAGGGCCAGTTGTGGTGGTGCACACCTTTAATCCCAGCATTCAGAAGGCACAAGCAGGTGTATTTCTGTAAGTTCGAGGACAGCCTGGTCTACAGAGTGAGTTTCAGGACAGCCAGGGCTACTAGAGAAATCCCATCCCCTCTCCCCTCCCCCCCAAAAAAGACTTATTTGTATGTTTTTTTTTTTTTGTTTTGTTTTGTTTTTGTTTTGTTTTGTTTTGTTTCTTTGTTTTTCAAGACAGGGTTTCTCTGTATATCTCTGGAACTTACAATGTAGCCCAGGCTGGCCTTGAACGCAGAGATCTGACTGCCTCTGCCTCCTAAGTGCTTGGATTAAAGGTGTGCGCCACCACCACTCAGATTTTTATTTGTTCATTGTTTTTTAAACTTCTGTACCTGAGTGGGGTCTGCCAGTTGTGATGTCTCCTACCTATAAACCCACAGGCTGTAATGAAGAAGCAATAGAATCAATCACTACAAGATCAAGGCCAGCCTAGACTCCGCAGTCTATTCAGTGTCAGCAGGGCAATAGTAAGACTTTTTTTGGGACTGTGTAGCTTTGGAGCCTTTCCTGGAACTCTGTAGTCCAGGGTGGCCTGGAACTCACAGAGATCCGCCTGCCTCTGCCTCCTGAGTGCTGGGATTAAAGGCATGTGCCACCACTGCCTGGCAGTAAGACTATTTAAAAGAGAAAAAAAGTGAGTGCAGTAGCAGCGTGCTTGCCTAACACCGAGCAAACTGGGTTCAAATCCCAGCACCACCACCAAAAGACAAACAAAATCTGTTGATTGTAAGGGAGTGGAAAGATTGGTCAGCAGTTCTAAGTACTGGCTCACGACCTTCTGAGGATTCAGTGCTCTTTCTGACCTTCCAAGGCACCAGACATTATTTGGGGCACAGATATATAAATGCAGGCAAAACATCCATAGACAAAAAATAAATTTATTAAAACAAGAGCTCTCTCTTTTCTGTTTTCTCTCTGCTCCCACCATCTTTCTGTCTTCAGGCCTGGTTTCAACTCTGGCACAAAGAAAGAAAGGAAGGAAGGAAAGGAAGGAAGGAAGGAAGGAAGGAAGGAAGGAAGGAAGGAAGGAAAGAGGAAGGGAGGGAAGGGCTGGAGAGATGGCTCAGAGGTTAAGAGCACTGACTGCTCTTCCAGAGGTCCTGAGTTCAATTCCCAGCAACCACATGGTGGCTCACAACCACCTGTAATGAGATCTGATTCCCTCTTCTGGCCTGCAGTCATACATGATGTATACATAATAAATAAATCTTTAAAAGAAAGAAAGAAAGAAAGAAAGAAAGAGAGAGAGAAAGAAAGAGAGAGAGAAAGAAAGAGAGAGAGAAAGAAAGAGAGAGAGAAAGAGAGAGAGAAAGAAAGAAAGAGAGAAAGAAAGAAAGAAAGAAAGGGAAAGGCGTAAACGCAAGTCTGCCATGACATTCCAGAGGAAGGAGCAGTGTTTTAGCAGAGTAAAGGTGAATGAGTCAGGCCACAGAAGTCTGGCATATCTAAAGCCTATTCATAAGTGATTTAATTTTGCCAGTGAAACAGATGTGCCTGTCTGAAAATGAAATGATGGGGTTATTGAGATGGTTTAGTGGGTAAAGGCGCCTGCCACTATGCCTGGTATCTTTAGTTTGATCCCTGGTACCTATATGGTAGAAAGAGAAAACCCAAGTTGCCCTCTGACTTGCTACATGCATACCGTGGTCCATGAGTACACTCACAAATAAATAAAATGTAATAAAAAATAGAGAAGAGTTTATGTTGGGTTCTCTTTTTTACATTTTTTAAAATTTATGTATATATGTGTATGCATAAGTGTATGTGCACTGTGTGCATGCAGGAGCCCAGGAAGACAAGAGGCCATTAGCTCCCCTGGAACTGGAGACTTGCAAGCAGTTGGGAGCTGCTGTGTGGGTTCTCTGCAAGGGTAGTCAGCACTTTAACTGAGCCACCTCTCCAGCCCAGTGCATCCTTTTTTATTAGAGCCCAGTGGTACAGAGTGCAGACAGTGCCGAGCTTGGGAGCATGGAGGTGAGACCACAGTGCTTTCCCTAGGTGGTTCAGAGAGACTGGGACAGTTCTTAGCAAACTTGACCTTTGATGGCGTTAGCTCTTTTAAACTCATCTTTGTTAGAAGAAGCTCTGGTTAATGATTCTTCTCTTGGCTCAACATGCTGGGCATTAGCTGGAATTGCTGAGTGATTTGCAGTGGGGGAACCATGAGAGCAATTTCGTGTTTGTTCACAAATCATCATTAGTAGTTTCCTTTGCTCTCAGATAGAAGGAGCAGGAGAAATGGGCTTTTTGCCAATGGCAGCTTCCCTCCTATTAGGGCGTTAGTTCAATTATGTCCAATTAACTTTTATTGCAGATAGCAGTGATAATTACTTGGAGTCAGTTTGGGCTGCAGTTATCCCAAGGCTGAAAGTATGAAGTTGATGGATTTTAATGACCACCGTGACACAATTCATTCCCTCCCTGCACTACAGTTATTTCTTTGTCCAGACCTCTTTTATACAAGAGGTCAGAATGTTACAGAAATCTGTCTCACAGTGAAAACATACTGTCCTTTTGAAGAGCTGTGTAGGGTCATATTTTAAAAGAATCTATTAGGAACAGCCTTAATGTTTTTTTATATTCTGAGATCATACCCTTGAGTTCACTTCTGCTTATCAGAGGAGACTAGACCAAGATAGAACTGAACGTCATTCTCAGCAGTATGTGCTAATTGTAAGATTATAGTAATTTGCAGGAACAGGCTGGTCTCTGGTTATATTTTAAGTTCTGTCCTAAGTACAAAAGAAAACTTTTTGATTATTTTTAAAATCAGTAGGATGCTAAGGATATGCTTCCTCAGCTCTCTAGGCATATTATCTGTGTATTGACAGAGTCTCCTGTAACCCAGGCTGGCCTCCCACTTGGTATGTAGCTGAGAATGACCTTGTACTTCCGATCCTCTTGTCTTCCCTTCTCAAGTGCTGCTGTTAGAGTTGTGAAGCAGCACACTGAGTTTTCAGTGTTGGGCCTCATGCAGCTAGGCAAGCACCTGACCAGGTGAGCTGCATCCTCATCTCCTCACTTTATAATGTTCCCCTTTCAAAAGTGTTTATTCGTCTGTTCAGCATGTATGTGTACGTGAGCACGTGGTCTCGTGAGAGTGTAGACACATGGGCCCTGTGTGAAAGTCAAGGGACACTGAGCTCTCCTACCACATGGGCTCCAGGCTTCGAGCCCAGGCTGTCACATTTTGTGGCTTACCTTTACCCTCCCAGCCATCTTGCCGATCCCAAGGATGGTCTTTCAGCAGAGTGAAAACAACCATTACTTGGAGGGAAAAGAGGCATAGAAAGGAAGCGAGCCAGAGAGTGATGTGTGTCTGCAGCCCTCATACTTAATGGTGAGGGCAGGGAGATCAGAATCTCAAGGTAATATTTTCAGCTATACATTAATTTCAAGGCCTTCCTGTGCTAATTGAGACCCTGTCACAGACAAAAATGAGAATCCTTACTAACAGACCACTCCCTCCAAGTCTTTGCTGTGTTTTCTAACTCCACCTTTTTTATACTTAAACATTGCTACTTTGTATTTTTTCCTTCCCCTACCCTTCCCGACTTTTCCAGACAGGGTTTCTCTGTGTAGCCCAGGCTGGCCTCGAACCCAGAGGACCACCTGCCTCTGCCTCTTGAGTACTGGGATTTAAGGTGTGTACTACCAATGCCACCCCCCCACACACACACACCCTCCACCCACCCAAGACAGAGTTTCTATGTAAACCAGGCTGGCCTCAAACTCACAGAGATCTACTTGCCTCTGTCTACTCGATGCTAGTTTAAAAGGAGTGTTTCCTCATGTCCAGTTATTTGTCATTTTTTTAATTAAAAAAGGAGGGGGGTTGGGGATTTAGCTCAGTGGTAGAGTGCTTGCCTAGTAAGCACAAGGCCCTGGAGTCTGTCCTTAGCTCTGGGAAAAAAAAAATATTCTATTCTACTTAATTTACTTCTTTCCTTTCTTTGTCTTGGGAGAGGGAGGGATAGAATCTCACTCCGTAGCCCAGGCTGGCTTCAAATTAATCTTCCTACCACAGTCTCCTGAATGCTAGAATTCCAGGCATGCGTCACCATACCTGATTCACATTTACTCTTGCCCTCTCTGCCTTAGTTAGGGTTTCTATGGCTGTGATAAAACACCCTGATTAAAACCAGCTTGTTGAGGAAAGGGCTTATTTCATTTTTACAATTCTTGGGTTACACTCCATCAGTGAGGAAAGTCAGGGCTGGAGGTTGATGCAGAGGCCATAGAGGAGTGCTCCTTACTGGCTTGCTTGCCATGGCTTGCTCAGCCTGCTTTCATGTACAATCAGGACTACCTGCCCCGGAGTGGCCCTGCCTACAATGGGCAGAACCCTCGTACATTCATCATTAATCAAGAAAATGCCCCATAGACTTACCTATCTTATAGAGTAATTTTCTCTGTTAAGGTCTCTCTTACCAGCTATGTCTAGGTTTCTGTCAACTTGACAGAAACCAATCATCAAATCCTCTCCCCCCCCCACCTCCACTCTCCCCTGTCTTTTTGGCAGGGTTTCATGTAGCACAGGTTGACCTCTAACATGTAGCTGGAGCTGGCCTTGACCATCCTGCTTCTGCTTCCCAAGCCCCCGGTCCATGGGAATGTGTTACTACCCGAAGTTTATGGTTGTTGTTTTTAATTACTAAATGGTTGTAACCGTCCTTTATATGTTTAGTAGTGCTTGCATTTTCCCCGGTGTCTTTGGTAGGAGTCATGTCCTTGCCCTCTGGCACGCACTCAGTGTTCCTGTAGGGCCTTTCTTTTTGAGCCTGTTCATAAATCTCCAGCATCTGTTCAGTTTCATTTAAGTAATTCTCTACAGTTTGGATGAACAACCTTTTTTTTTTTTTCTTCCTTTTCCAGAGCTGAGGACCGAACCCAGGGCCTTGCGATTGTTAGGCAAGTGCTCTACCACTGAGCTAAATCCCCAACCCCAGATGAACAACCTTTCTATGTATAGCGAGAATCAGTGTTACTTACTAAAAAGCAAAAATAACAGTTTGTAAAATAGAAGTTTATAAATGCCTCTGGAAATGTTTACTCCAGCGGTATGCTTTGATGAAGCACTTTTCTTTTTTTCTTCTCCTTTTGTTGTTTGTTTTTGTGCTAGAACTCACTCTGTAGACCAGGCTGGCCTCCAGCTCAGAAACCCCCCTGCCTCTGCCTCCCCAGTGCTGGGATTAAAGGTGTGCGCCACTGCACGGCTTTGCTGGAACACTTTAAGCACAGATAAGGAAGATGCCCGTGCACTAGAACGTCATCAGTTGTGATGATGCGGTGGGCTCAGAAGTATGGCTCGAAATGGCATCTAGACTTGTTTCCAGTAACACCTTGTGATCTGTGTACTCAGAACAGAACAAGCTTTCTGAGTGACCTCAGCTTTCTGTCGCCCTTCACCCTTGGAAGTTGCATTCTAGACTGGATTAGAGACCATCCTTCCTGGTGAAGTGACTCTTTGGCAAGGGAATTCTGGCCTTTTGTACTTTGGTGCCATTGTGAGGAGGAGGAAAGGATATAAATGTACAGCTTCTGTAGCTGGTCTCCAAACACTGCTTTGCCAGAGCCTGCCATTGCTAAGGTTGTAAAAGCACTTTTTAAATTCATGTTACAACTGCAGTCTATAAAGTTACATAGACTGTAGCTGTACTGAGGAACTTCTTCCTTCTGAAAGATCACGTCTTGATATATAAACCAAACTGGCCTTGAACTTGCATCAGTTCTCCTGCCTTGACTTTGACTCCTGGAATTATAGGCATGCGCTACACCAGGCTTCCATGAAAGCTGCCTATGGGGACCAGAGAGATGGTCCACTGGTTAGAGCATCTGTTGTTCTTCCGGGGTCAGTTACTAGCACATGTGTCAGGTGGCTCACAGCTCCCTCTGATTCCAGGTCTAGAGAGGTCTGATGCCTCTGCCCTCTGGAACACCTATACTCGCGCATGCGCGCGCGCGCGCGCGCGCGCGCACACACACACACACACACACACACACACCAAAAAAAATAAAAATAAAAATAAATCAACCTGTCTGGCACACCAGTGGTGGTGCATGTCTTTAGTCCCAGCACTTCGGAGGCCGAGGACAGCCTGGTCTACAGAGGGAGTTCCAAGACAGCCAGGGCTACACAGAGACTTGTCTTATCCAAAACAAAAAACAAACAAACGAACAGTCTGCCTGTCATCTGACTTGCTTTGCCTTCAGTCGGGGCCTATTTAAAGACTCTAGGAGGCACGTGCCTTTAATGTGCATGGAGGCAGAAGCAGGCCAATCTCTGAGTTTAAGGCCTCCTGGCCAGCGAATGCTGTATAGTAAGACTCTGTCTCCAAAACCAAACAAAACAGACTAAGTATTCTAAAACTTCAGAATCTTCCTGTCCTTATCATTTCTGCAGGTCATCTGGAGTTTCAGTAGTCTAGTGACTTACGGGGTCGAGTGAGCCCTCCTAGCAGACACAAGCCCTTTAGCTGAGATCTCCAGCTTTACAAAACGGGAGAGATAGCAAGCTGTCCAGCCTCAGAGTTCCCTGGAGATGATTGTCCTGTCATCTGGCAGCTTTTCACGGCATCATGTGGGACTAAGAGCCTGGACAATAAAGTGCTACATGATTGTAACCTTGAGTTCTATTTTATGTGAATAATTTGTCACCTTCTGGAGGAAATTGTGGAAGATAATAAGAATCCACCTTATGTCTTGCTTTAAGGAATAAGTTTCTCCTAATGCCTACTTTTTACTTTCTCTGGGGGAGAGCCAACAGATTTTATTTGTTTGTTTTGAGACAGTGTTTCTCTGTGTAGCATTTGGACCCTATCCTAGAACTAGCTCTGTAGACCAGGCTGGCCTCGAACTCACAGAGATCCACCTGGCTTTGCCTCCCGAGAGTGCTGGGATTAAAGGTGTGCGCTGCCACCACCACCACCACCGGGCTTTTTTTTTTTTTTTTTAATTTCTTGTTTTTTTTGTTTGTTTGATTTTGTTTTTTTAAGAGAGAGTCTCTCTTTGTAGCTCTGGCTGTCCTGGAACTTGCTATGTAGACTAGGATGGCCTCTAACTCAAAGATCCACCTGCCTCTGCCTCAGAATTTCTGGAATAAAGGCCTGCCTGGCTCCACCTGCAGTCTTAGGTAGTTTTCAGTAGATACTGCCTCGTAGAATTCACAAAAGTGTATCCATCATCTCTTCATTTTCAGAACCTGGCATTTTATAGAAATATAGAGAAATATGAGGTAGCTAGCTGCCTCTTAAATCCCATAAACAAACACTGAGTGATTATTTGCTCATGGGAATATAGTTATGACCACAGGTTTTCTTATTAATGGTAGGAGGGGGAGCTTGTGACACTCTGACTTAGAGTTCTTGTGTGTCTTGGTTGACTAATGGGGTGTTGACAACTTTGAAGACCATCAGAAACGTGCAATGTTCCTCCCTTGGGGCTTGGCCCTCTTTTCTGTTCTCAGAATGAAAAGATTCTTCCCCAAAAAGTCATCTCCACAAGTCTCCTGACAGAACACGTTTATGATGACCTAACCGGCAGTATAACCAGAACCTGGAACAGGGTTACCCAGCCAGTATTACTATCGATCAACCAAACCACAGTCAACTAAACAACACATGAGCATAAGGGTAAATGCTGTTTGGAGATGGTCTATTAGCACTGTTCTGACCGTAGGCGACTCACAGAAATGAACCTAAAAAGCCAAGATTTCTTTAATATTGCAGGGGTTTTTTCTTCTGTATGTATGTTAGTATAGGACATATATTGTAAAGGCTGGTGGTGTACCTCAGTACTTGGTCATTTTCCCAGATTGCATGAGGTCCTGAGTTTGAACCCCAGCACTGCACCCCCTCCCCTCCCCACTCCCACCCCCTATGGCTTTCAGAACTCAAGTGTGTTCTATGACTTAATAAACATATATGTAAAGCCTAGGTTAGCTGCCTCCAACCAATGTAGCTTGCGTATTTACATTTTTAGAGGCACTCATTTTTATCCAACAGAGATTAAAATACAGGTAGTCAGGTTACCCTGTAACTTGACAGCTTCCTGCGTTTACCTCTGTGGTGCTGGGTTGTAGGCCACCATGGCCTTTGTTTTATTTTGAGGTATATTTTCCCTATCCCTGCATTGCTTTGTGTTGTTTTTGAGATCAGGTCACATTCTGTAGTTGAGGCTAGTCTGGAAGTCATGGTTCTCCTGTGAAAGCCTGTTTAGTGCAGGGCTTACTGTGTGCGCCGCCATCTGTGGGGGGTGTTTTTCATAGGCAGATGCTGAGTTTTGTCAAATAATAATTTGTCTTTCATTTGATTAATGTGGTTCATCTTCTCCCTTGATTTATGTATGTTGAATCATCTTTCCACCCTTGATATAAATCCCACTTGGTTGTGGCAGATGATTTTGTGGGGGATTTTTCTGTATGTGTTCACCAGGGATATTTACCTGAAGGGTTTTTTTTAAGCATTCATTTGTGGGTATGGGTGTGGGTGCTTACATGCCACAGAACGTCAGTTCTCTCCTAACATCATGTGGGATCTGGAGATTGAGCTCAGGTGATCAGGCATGGCAGGAAGTGCCTTTATCTGGTGAGCCTTTCATCTCCGGTCCTACCTGAGGTTTCTCCAGTGTTCTTGTTGTGCTCTGGTGTCAGGGCAGTGCTAGCTCATGCCGTGAGTTGGAAACACTTCCTCTTCCAGTTTTCAGAGGGTGGGAAAATTGGCCCCTGTTGTTCATAAAGCGTTCAGTAGCGTTCTCCTGGTCTTTTGTTCTCATTGTCCTGCTCTGGGCACAAACTCAAATATTTATGAGCAAAGTCCCACGCAATCTGACAGCTCTGCTCTTGATTATGAATGTGATTAGATTCAAAGGTTGCTCCACTCCTTACGTAGTTGCAGTGACCGTTCCGACAGGGCTTGCAGAATTCCAGCCTGCTCCGTGATGGAAGGTGAATGGACATAAGCAGAGTCGGGTAAGCCGCTTGTAGCTGTAGCTTCCTCAGGTTTTTAGGACACTCACTCACTGTATCCATGGAGATTAAAACAGAGAAGCAAGTGATGCTTTTCAGTGTAGCCTGCAACCAGCAGACACACTGTGGCACAGTGCCTTCTGTCACAGCCCGTGCACACCGTGATGATAGTGATGATGCACACAAACTGGTCCAGCCAGAGTTCAGTAGGTAGAAGTGGAAGGAGAGAGCCGCACCCCAGAGTGGTTCTCTCATCTCCACAGTGCACTTAGTGGTGTTTGTGTACCCTCACATTACACACACACACACACACACACACACACACACACACACACACACACCAATAGTGATGAAAACCTTTTAAAATAGATAAAGTTAGTATCCAGGCTTTTCCTTTTGGATATAGACATTTTAATAGCCTCTAACTCTTCACAGTGAAGGTGTATACACACACACACACACACACACACACACACAGAGTTTGGGTTTCAAATACGTTCCAGGGCTAGAGACTAAGCTCAGTTAGTTTTTTAGATCGATTTGTTTTAATTCTATGTACGCATTCAATGTGGGTGAACATGAACAGGGGTTCAGATTGCCCTGAATGTCACGTTCCAAGTAGAAATGGTTTCGTAAATTTTACAGTCACTTAACAAAAGATGGTCGTAAGTCCGTGCATTGTTGGGGAAAGCAGAACAACAAGTTAACAAAGCATTGTGGTTAGCAGGACTGAAGATAGTCCACCATTATTGTGGCCCTAGATCTGCAGCATTCTGACTCCACAACGAGGAGGTCAGTCAGTCCATCTGCAGCACCTTCAGTGTAGGTGCGGCTTTTTCTGAGAAAACACCTGTAATCACAGCCCTGGGAGGCTGAGTCAGGAAGTTCCAAGGCAACTCTGGCTCCATTAAAAGCCAGTCTAAAGACAACAAATAAGGGGACTGGGAAACCCACCACAAATAAGAACCTAAGCAAAGGAGAGCTGGTGCTTATGAGTCCATACCCATGTTCCAGGTACCTGCCTCTCTTTCTGGTCAGCCTCACGGGCTTAAGTCTATGCTAAACTCTACCTAATAATTAACTCTACTAAACAACCTCCACCAACAACCAGAAACCACATAGAGACACCAGATAGTGTACTGGGGAGTAAGCAGCAGAGATGGCCAAACTAACAGTTACCAAACTATTCAAACTCGGTCATCCTTACGGCCTCTTACAAGAAGCAGTTTAGGGGTTGCGGATTTAGCTCAGTAGTAGTAGAGCGCTTGCCCTGGGTTCAATCCTCAGCTCCAAAAGAAAAAAAGAAAAGAAACAGTTTAGTTAGCCTGGTGACTGTGGCAGCGGCAGCACACGCCTTTAATCCCAGCCCTTGGGAGGCAGAGGCGAGTTTGAGGCCAGCCTGGTCTACAGAGTGAGTTCCAGGACAGCCAGGGCTACACAGAGAAACCCTGTCTCGACAAACAAACAATCAGGTGCTGCGTAATGTCTTTGCAAATCTGACACTGCACTTCTAGAAGTGTCTTACTGCCCCGACCTCAGTTAGGACTGCAGGAGGCTAAGGTCACCCTGCAAGGCCAGTGCTCTACGGAGTGTAGAAGCTTCCAAGTGTGTGTTTGTGTGGATCGCTCTTTCCCAGTTTTAGTCAGTCCTTCCGCCCACACGTGTACTGACTGCAGTGATTTGCTGCTACAAACAGAAATTTGGGTAAGTTTTTAACTAGCCTGCTGTTAATTCAGTTGCTTATCTGTCCACACTTGGCACTCTGCTGCCCGTATCGGATGTCCCTTGTACCTTCCTTGAAGAGGTTGCTCCGTGTTCCATGACCTTATTCTCTGTTGTTGTTACAGTGTGAACCACTGCCCCCTGTTGTGTTGATGCTGGTCTGCCATGCTAGCCTGTCTCCCAGGGCCAGGTGACCTGTCCTTCCAGCTTCTCCCTCACACGCAGATGAACACTGGACTTCAGAAATGTAAGTAATCTGGATGTGTTTTGCCCCAGCGTCACGTTTGTGACGCACTGACCACGAGTTTTGGTACTTCCAAGGTATACATGAGCTGCTATTGCAGGACAGCAGCCGCCAGGCCTTGTCTGTCAGCAGTGCAAGGTGTCTGGGTGATCAGAGGACTCCTCTCACCCTACAGTCCTAGTGTGTATGAACCTAACTCGTTAATCGTAGCTTTGTGCTGCCCAGCGAAGCCACAAGGAACTTCAGTGGGCGTGTATCATAGGACCCTTCAAAGAAATGTTCCCTTTGAACCCTGTGAGGAGCTGAATGAAAGCTCATTGCCAGGGCTGGAGAGATGCTTCAGTGGTTGAGAGCACTGGCTGCTCTTCCAGAGGACCCGGGTTCAATTCTCAGCTCCCACATGGCAGCTCACAGCTGTCTGTAACTTCAGTTCTTGGGGATCTGACACCCTCACACAGACACACATGCAGGCAAAAGACTAATGCACATTAAAAAAGAAAGACAAAGAAAACCGATTGTCCAGCTCACTCTTGTACCTGTCTTGGAAGTGGCCGTGTACACTGTCAGTGACTCCTTGGTCTCTGGATGTGCTCTGCCGGGGAGTCAGCCCTCCTTGGCTTTGCTCCCCGCCCTCTGAGCCAGCGTGACTTTTGCTCACAGAAACAAAGAGGCTTTTCTCCCAGGAGTCAGAGCCGACTTCCTCAGTTTCTCTGGGTGTGTTTGTCGACTGGTGTTCTTCCCACCTGATTGAACCTCTGAGAAGAACTGTCAGATTCCTGTCTTAATTACATTAAATTGGAGCATTGTAGTTCACTTTTCTCAGATTTCTATTTCCGTCTCTGCACTACATGATATGCAAGGGAAATATTCTTTATTTCTGACTCACTATTACATGTATAGTGTCTAAGTATAAAAACAGCCCTAAATTTGGAATAAACCTTTTTAAAGCAAAAGGGGCAACTGGAGAGGCAGTGGGGCTTTCTTCAATGCTGTGCACCTTATCCGAGTTCATGACAGCCATTAGCAGACTTCCTCTGTAAGTGCCAGGAAGTCAGTATTGTGAGCTTTGAGGGCCATAGTCTGTTTCATCTAATTTGCTCTTCTGTTGTAGATCAAAAGCAGCCGTAGACAACATGGAAACTGACTATGGTAGCTTCATTTCAGTCAAATTTCCTCCAAAAGCACACTGCAGCTACACTTGGCAGATCAATTATAGTTTGTTGTAAGAGCATCAGCAGTTAAAAATAGTCTAATCTTAGGGTTGGGGATTTAGCTCAGTGGTAGAGTGCTTGCCTAGCAAGCGCAAGGCCCTAGGTTCGATCCTCAGCTCAAAATAAATAAATAAATAAATAAATAAATAAATAAATAAATAAAAAATATATATATATATATATAGTCTTAATGGTGTAAAGCCAGCTACGTGGAAGGCTGAGGCAGGAAGATCACAAGTTCAAGGCCATCCTAGGCAGCTTAACTCTTGTACCCTGAATAAAAAAAATGAAAATAGCCGGGCGGTGGTGGCGCACGCCTGCCAGCACTTGGGAGGCAGAGACAGGTGGATCTCTGTGAGTTCAAGGCCAGCCTGGTCTACAAAGTGAGTTCCAGGACAGGCTCCAAAGCTGCAGAGAAACCCTGTCGGGGGGGGGGGGGGGGGGGGGGGGAGATAGAGCCAGGCATGGTGGCGCACACGTTTCACCCCAGCATTTAGGAGACAGAAGCTGGTGAATATCTGAGGTTGAGGCCAGCCGGCGAGGACTACCCTGTCTCAGAAAAGTGAACAAAGAAGTAAAATTAAATTGGAGCTGAGGGTGTAACTCAGTTTGGTGGAATGCTTACCAACTTGCACAAAGCCTGGATTTGATTCCAGCACTGAATAAAATAGGATGTTGGCACAGGCCTTTAATTCTCAGCATTCGGGAGGCAGAGGCAGTCAGAGTGAGTTCCAGAACAGCCAGGGCTACACAGAGAAACCCTGTCTTCACAAACAAACAATCAGTAACAACAAACAACTGCTGACTTCCCTTCCTCAAAGAGCAGAGAACTCACCCTCACTAGTTCTGAACTGGTCTGATGAAAGGACAGAGAAGACAGTGGCGCCCTCCCTTCCATGGCTTTGACTCTGTAAGCAGGTCCGTCCCTGGCATGCTTGGGAAGTACTCAGCCACACAGCTGTACCTCCAGCCCTGGCCTTTGTCATCCTGATGACTGGGCGATACAGCTGTGTGCTGTGATCATCCCAACCAGCACTCGGTTGTGTCCTCGTCCCAGCTTCCAAGAACACAGTAAGAGGAAATACACCTGGAGACATCCGATAGATGACTTGGGGCGGGGGTGCTCAGTGACATCAAGGGAAGAGTGGCCAAGCACGGGGTGCCACCTGCAATCCCATTGCTTGACAAGCTGGGGCTGGAGAATTTGCTAGTTCAAAACCCAAACAGACCCAGGACATCTTAGCTTCGAGTGGGTCCATGGCTGCTGGAGGAAAGCCTGAGTTAGGTGGGTGTCCTCTTGGACATTTCTAGATTGTGTGTGCCATGGTGTCCCTTGCTTTGAGTCCTCAGCTGTTTGGGAACTCTGCTTGTAAATTTGATTTTTCTCCTGGCCCATCTTTTCCCAGAACTTGGGGTTTTAGAATTTTTTCTTTCCTTAACCCCAAGCTCATGTTCCTAGCTCAGCATCAGGGGTGTAGTAGTAGCTCATCAAAATAGTCACTGAGCAATGGCCGAAGCAGTCAAAGGTTTTCACGTCGTCTTTGTTGTTGTTGGATTGTTTGTGTGTTTCATGGAGGTGTTTGTTTGTTTGAGACAGCTTTTTTGTTTGTTTGCTTCTTTTGTTTTTCGAGACAGGGTTTTTCTTTGTAGCCCTGGCTGTCCTGGATCTTGCTTTGTAGACCAGGCTGGCCTCGAACTTAAAAGATCCACCTGCCTCTGCCTCCGAAGTGCTGCACCACCATGCCCAGCTTTGAGTCAATCTTACTTTAGTATCCCCCAAGCTATCCTTGAACTTTGTAGCCAAAGATGACCTTGAGCTCCTGATTCTCTACTACCTCCCTAAGTGTTGGGATTACAGGTGTATATTACCATACCTGGCTAGCATACTAGCTTTTTAAAAATTTGATGTGTATGGGTGTTTTGTCCTGTATGTCTATGTACCACTTGCATTCCTGATGCCCACAGGCCAGAAGGGGGCATCAGATCCCCTGGAACTCGAGTAACAATGGTTGTGAGCTGCCATGTGGGTGCTGGGAATCCAACCTGGATCTTCTGGAAGAGCAGCTGGTGCCCTTAAGTACTGAGACATCTTTCCAGCCCCTAACATACCATTTTTTTAGTTGACAAGTTTTTACCTCTTGCATGCAGAGCCTTGGGAGAGCCTGGAACAAATACTGAAATTACTTTATTTCTTTAGATATCAGCATGCCCCCTAGTGGAAAAGTATGGCAATTGTGAATTGACTCAAAGACTGGATAAACTCAGTAATTGCCTACTGTGTGTTAGGTACTATTTTACTACTATATATAATTTAAGATTTTTCTTTTTAGACAAAAATATATCTATATTTGTTTTGTTGAGTTTGGGCTTCACTGAGTGGTCCGGGATGGTCTCAAACTCCTGGCCAGTGATCCTTCTTCCCTAGCGTCCCAGAAAAGAGATCGTGTGCGAACGTGCGTGTGTGAGTGCGTGTGTGCGTGTGCGTGTGCGCTGTTGTGAGCAGCTATATGGGTGCTAAAAATCAAACCCAATCCTGTGGGAGAGCAGCCAGTGCTTTTAACCACTGAGCCATTTACCCAGCCCCTACATACATACTTTAAAATTTTTATTTTACTACTTGTTTTGTTTGTTTGTTTGTTTTACTACTTATTTTTTTTATGAAGCATGTATGTGCATGTTATGGGTATGTGCACAGGTACATGCATGTTTCTATGGTATACTTGTGAAGTTCAAGGATAACTTTTGGGAGTTAATACTTTACTTCCACACTGAGTTCCTGGAATCTAAATTAGGAATTAGGTTGTCAGGCTTGCACACACAATAAGAGCTTTGCCTTCTGGGCCTCACTGTCCCTATTCACTAATTCTTCATAGGAGACTTTTCCTGCTCTTTTTTTTTTTCCTTTAGTTTTCAGAGACAGGGCATTCCTCTAACTCAGGCTGAACTGGAACTCACTGTAACCATCCTACTTCAGCTGCTAGAGGGCAGAGTACAGTGTGAGTCATCAAATCCTGCTCCTTGCTTTCTTGTATACATGGAGCTTGCGTATGTCACATGACTATTCAATTGCTGGGTCAGAACTCACTCCCATCACACTCCCAAGCTTTCTACCTGTGGATTCTAAATTTCTGCCACACCTCAAAACAAAAGGATAACCAAGGAGATCTCCAGAGGAAACTGGATTTATGAACAACACACCCCAACACACACACACACACACACACACACACAGTCCCTTAGACTAGACAACCGTGCTTTCTGTCACATTCAGCTCAGCTTGAAGTCAGGGGTCCTACATTGCTGCTTCCTTGGTCAGGTTCTTTGTTCTGACTGGGCAGGCTCTGCCAAACCTGCTTTTCTTGAATAACTGTAAACAGCTGTGATTCATGTTCATACCACATTTTCCCTGTTTGAGTCTCTTAGTATTAGTAATTTAATAACATTAAAGCAGGTTTCATTTCTATTGACAAATGAGGCATCACACTGAGTCTTCAGTTGTTAGACTTTAGATTAAACTGTTCTTCTAGCTACAGATTCCCAGTTTTCTAACTGCCCTGTATCCATATTATAACCATACCAGCTATTAAGTAAGATTTCTCTTTCTAGACAAAACTGAAGATTTATTGTCTGTGGTTAGAGGAGTTTGTTGTGGGAGTAAGGTGCCAGTGAGCCTGTATATATGGAAGGGGCACCATAAAAATACATTAGTGGGGCTGGAGAGGTGGCGCATCGGTTAAGAGCACTGACTGTTCTTCCAGAGGACCCGGGTTCAACTCCCTGCACCCACATAGCAGTTCTAGGGGATCTGGCATCCTATACAAACATACAGGAGAAACACCAATGCACATAAAATAAAAATAAAATGTTTAAAAAATAAATTCACAAAAAGCCAAGCATGATGGCACTGAAATCCCAATCCTTAGGGTGCTGAAACAGGAAGGTCATGAATTCAAGTCCATGCAGAACTTCATAGTGAGATCCTGTTTCCAAAAACCAAATAGGAAGCTGGACATGGTGGCATGCCTCTGAAATCTAAGTACTTAGGAGGCCATGGCAAGAGAATCAGAAGTTCAGGAACAACTTGGTTGACCTTGTGGAAGGAACCTTGGTTCAAAACTTCAAAAATAAGTCTGGTCATGGTGGTATAGGAAGTAGAAGCAGAAGGGTCAGGATCAGCATGAGACCAGAAAAAGAGGGAAGGAGGAGAGGGGAAAGAAGAAGAAAAGGTGTGTGTTGAGCCTATTTATTTATTTATTTATTTATTCTTTTTTTTTTTTTTTTTGAGACAGGGTTTCTCTGTGTAGCTTTGTACCTTTCCTGGAACTCACTTGGTAGCCCAGGCTGGCCTCAAACTCACAGAGATCCGCCTGTCTCTGCCTCCCGAGTGCTGGGATTAAAGGCGTGTGCCACCACCACCTGGCTATTTTTTTGCTTTTTTTGTAAGGGCCAAGCGCAATGCTTCAGTCTAATATGGGGGGAACGGTGAGCAGTGGTTTATTCCGGAGGAAGAGGACACTCTGCTCAGTGTGCTTACCTCTCAAATCTTCCTCAGCAGAAACCCTCAGTCTGCAGCCTACCTCTCTCCGTTCATTTTTCTTCTAATTCAACTGCCTTTCCACCGTCAGTATCAGTAGAAGCATACTTCAGCCTGTCTTCTTGCCGTGCTAGGAGAAAACCTGAGAATTGATGCTCACTTTGAACAGAGAACTTCCATTCAACAAGCCACTTCCCCATACCAGGTCTTCTACTTGGATTTCAAATAGAGATGGCCACTCCGCATGGAGATGAGGTTAGATAGAGAAGAACTGAGAAGTAGATCCACATTTCCATCTGAACCAAATAAAACCCAGCACTTTTGACTCCTGTTGCTCTGCTGATCCCTAGTTGCTTGGGTAATACTGCCCTAAGCACTCACTAGACATGCTTTCTAGGTAAGTCACTGTGCTAGGAGTTTGCAGCAAAGCCCTACTGTCTGTAGCAGCCTGATGAGTACTCAGGCTTGCCAGGATTGGTTGGTTTGTTTGTTTGTTTGTTTGTGGGGTTTTGTTTGTTTTTAACTCGAGACCTCATTCTGCAGCCCAGGCTAGCCTGGAACTCAAGCTCATACATACTTCTGTTTCTGCCTCCAAACTGGTAATTACTGGTGTGAACCATCACAACCCAGCCAGCCTAAACCTGAAATTCTTACTTCTTTTTCTTTTCTTTTTTTTTTTGGGGGGGGTAGGGGGGGGTGGGATTGGAGTGGGTTTCTCTGTATCCTTAGCTGTCCTGGAACTTATTCACTCTGGACCAGGCTGGCTTCAGACTCAGAGATCCACCTGGCTCTGCCTCCTGAGTGCTGGGATTAAAGGCGTGTGCCACCACGCCTGGCAGAGTTCTTCAACCTTTAAATCTTGTAGTAAATTACACTCTCTAAATGATGTGATTTACCATCATAAATACACATTTGGGTGACTTGCCTTTGAAAAGCCCATTCTTCGCCGAGCGGTGGTGGTGCATGCCTTTAATCCCAGCACTCGGGAGGCAGAGCCAGGTGGATCTCTGTGAGTTCCAGGAAAGTCGCAAAGCTACCCAGAGAAATCCTGTCTCAAAAAACCAACCAAAAAAAAAAAAAAAAAAAAAGAAAAAGAAAAAAAAGAAAGAAAAAGAAAAGCCCATTCTTATGCTCAGCTACTTCTTATCTTTCCTGAATGCCTTCCCCCTCCCCAACCCTTACGCTTAAAATCTATATTGTAATCTTTTTTTTTTTTTTTCTTTTCTTGTTCCGGAGCTGAGGATTGAACCCAGGGCCTTGCGCTTGTTAGGCAAATGCTCTACCACTGAGCTAAATCCCCAACCCCTAAAATCTATATTGTAATCTTTTAATAAACCTGCTAACTCTGTTTCATATTCGTTTGTCCTGAAATTCTCTGTGCAGTGAAGCCTGAGTAAAGATCCTTAAGAAAAAAGGGAATTCTTCAGGCCACTGCCAGGGATGATGTGGAACTGTCTCTCTGCCCCTGCTGCTGCTACCATCAACAATAGCCAAATGTATGGTTCGGTGGCTTGTGAAGTGGTGTTTGTTCAAGGGGTTTCTGGGAGCTTTTTTTCCTAAATGAGTTTGTAGGGCTGTTGGTGTTGGGTGCGTTTGGGCAGTATTAGAGGCTGATAAAATGAAGACACAGTTGAGACAGCTCTATCTCCAGCTCTGGGCTGCTGTTGTGAGCATGGAACCACATGCTCATTTCTCTAGTCTTGAACTTTTTCTTTCCCTGCTTCAGAAAACAGCAGTTTCTGCCCAGTTCTTCTAACATGCTCCCCTAAATCTGCTTCTCCTCCAGTTGATGCCCAGTGACATGACTTTGAATGGAGTCTCCTTTGGGCCAAGGCCAGCCAAAGCTACCAGCTGGGCACTCAATAGATTAGTCCTTGGTCTTTCCTGGCTACTTTCTGCCAAGGGAGGAAGTGGGGAGGGAGTCGGCCAGCTGAGCCCAGGCTCTGTGCCAAGCCATTTCCCTTCTGCTTTAGGCAGTGTGTACAGTTACTCATTCAGCAAGTATTAATTATGTACTTTCTGTGTATGCTCAGAGTAGACCCCTTTTCTGAGAGAAGAAAACAGCAGAGATCCCTTGTAGGAGGGAGCCTGGCATACTTTAAGAGCTCTTGTGGGAAATTTTTCTTTTTGGATTGGAAACCCAGCATCCGCTGCAGTCCCTTGATGGGAGGCCCCGGAGATGAGAACAAGGAGGCTGTTAGACACTGATGAGGCAGGCACACTGCGTGGGTATTCCTGCAGTCTCCAAAGGAAGGCAAGTTCCACTTCTTTCTTGTTGGAGAGTGACAGACTGGACCCCATACAGACTATTTTTGGCACCGAGGACGTAGAGATGGTCTGAATCTTTTCTCTTCAGCCCTCCCTGCTGCTCTGTAGTTTATCAGCCTCCTCCTGCCACACAGCAATAAATAAAACCTTTGGATCTTCAACCAGTCAGACACCAAGTAAACTGTAAACAACAGTGAACTTGTGAGTGGGAGACCTTGGCAGCTGCCTCCTCTTCTCCTGAAAAAGTGTCTTGTTCTCTGTGCCAGACGGGCCTGTCCACCCATGGGCATGGCGCCCCAGCTGCTTCGCTGGCCACAGAAGACCAAAGCAGAGGGCCTAAGTATGTCCCCCTTTACCAGTGTCATGACTGCCTGAGGGGGGCGCTGACAGGCAGTTCCGCTTAAAGCTTTGAACCCTGTGTGTGCCATCACAGTGGGTAGGAACTTGAAGCCCCACATACTGAAGAACTCTTGGTGATGGCTGTGAGAACTGGCTGGGCTCTGGATTGCCAAGCTGGAGTCTTAGAAAGTTGCTTTTTCCTTTAAAGACCTATAAAACAGGCTCACAGTACCCCTGCCTCCTGTAGTGGTAGTAGTGAGGACCATTGAGAGAGCCTGTCCCTTAGTGCCTGGCCTGGCCTACTGTGTAGACCTAGTGAGTTTCAGCTTGCTTGTGGTTGTGGGGACTGTGGCTGGGTCTAGAGTGAAGGCTACAGATGACAACCTCTTCCTCCCACTGCTTCAACAGGGGATTCTAGAAAGGCTGGTTGGCTTGGCACTGATGAGCTCCCCTCCTCTCTGCTCTCCTTCCCTCTCTCTCTCTCTCTCTCTCTCTTTCTCTCTCTAGGGGACACTACACAGAAAATGAGAACTGCTCACTATCCTACCCCAGCCGAATTGGACGCGTATGCTAAGAAGGTGGCAAACAACCCACTGACTATAAAAATCTTCCCCAACAGTGTGAAGGTTCCCCAGCGGAAACACGTTCGTCGTACTGTGAACGGCCTCGACACATCAGCCCAGCGCTACAGCCCCTACCCGACTCAGGCTGCCACCAAGGCAGGCCTGCTTGCCATTGTCAAAGTACCAGCCAAAAGCATACTCAAGGACTTTGACGGCACCCGAGCCCGCTTACTCCCTGAGGCCATCATGAACCCCCCAGTGGCACCATACGCTACTGTGGCACCCAGCACTTTAGCCCACCCCCAGGCCCAGGCTCTGGCCCGCCAGCAGGCCCTGCAGCATGCACAGACCCTGGCCCATGCCCCTCCCCAGACACTACAACACCCTCAGGGTATACCACCACCACAGGCACTGTCTCACCCTCAGAGCCTCCAGCAGCCGATGGCCCAAACCCAGGGCCTGGTCCACCCACAGGCCCTGACTCACCAGGGTCTCCAACACCCCCCTAATCCATTGCTGCATGGAGGCCGGAAGATGCCAGACTCAGATGCGCCCCCGAATGTGACCGTGTCTACCTCAACTATCCCCCTTTCGATGGCGGCCACCCTGCAACACAGCCAGCCCCCGGACCTGAGCAGCATCGTGCATCAGATCAACCAGTTTTGCCAGACGAGGGCAGGCATCAGCACTACCTCAGTGTGTGAGGGCCAGATCGCCAATCCCAGCCCCATTAGTCGTAGTCTGCTCATCAATGCAAGCACCCGGGTGTCGACCCACAGCGTCCCCACACCAATGCCTTCATGTGTGGTCAATCCCATGGAGCACACCCATGCGGCCACAGCCGCACTGCCTGCCGCGGGTCCTGTCAACCTGCCCACAGGCATCTCTCGAGCCCCCACTGGCTACCCTAGCGACCTCAAGCCAGTTACTTGGAACCAGCACCAGCTGGCCCACCTCCAACAGATGTGCAGTGAAGCTGGTGGGACACCAGCCCCTGGCCTGACAGGCAAACATACAGCAGGACGTGAGTTGGCAGGGCCTGGTTTTGTGGGCAAGGCCCCTGCCTACCCACAGGAACTCTGCCTGGCCCAGTCCTTCCATCTGAAGCCTTCCCTGGAGAAGCCAACCCCATCCCCACCTGTCAATGGCCTACCAGCCCCACTGGCCTATCCCAATGGTCACTACTTCCAACCCCTGTGGAACAACATCCTACCAACTCCCAATAGCGACAGCTCGGGGTCTCAGGACCTCGCCATGCCGTTCCATGGTGGGCAGCCCACAGGTGCACCCCTCGACTGTGCGGCGGCTCCTGGGGCCCACTACCGAGCGGGAACTGGGGGTGGGCCAGTGGCAAGCCAGAACAGCCTGATGCAAACGGTGGATTACCTGAGTGGGGATTTCCAGCAGGCCTGCTTCCGAGAACAGAGCCTGGCCATGTTGAGCAAGGCCCACCGAGCCCCTGGTACCCGAGCCCCTGATCCCACAGATAGTCGAAGTCTTCATATTCAGCACCCAGGGTATAGATAGGGAGCCGTGATGTCCTCCTCAGGCAACACGTCATACATTGCCCTTCTAGGTTTAGTCTTACTTTTAAGTAACTGGATAGTTTCAAGGTTTCACTGCTCCAGTGTGATCATCCTTAAATACCTAAGGAAGGGAACTCGGCGGGGTCTATTTGGGGGCGAAGAAGGTCCTTCATCCTCCCTCAAACTCCTGGCTTTCTGTTAGACCTGAACCTGCCCTCTTAGCCACCTGCCTATCAGTCGGTCTCCACCTTGACCACTTGTTACTCTGCCGTCTTTTGCTGAGACTGAGTGTGGCTGAGGGAAGTGGCCTAGAGCCTTAAGTTCGACTTCTCTGTCTGGGACTAAGAAGCCAAACTTTCTAAGTGCTCTGGAAGCTAATTCTTTATCCCCCAAAGATGTCAAATCTGAATAAACCGTTTCCATTGCTCTCAGCTGTTCCCACTCCTCAAGGCTCGGGTCTGCGTTGACAAAGTCCTGAGACTCCCAGAGAAAACCTGGGTTCTTGACCCCACCCCCTCCAGAGAAATGAAGTGGCCATCTGGCATTCCCAAGACCACCTGTCACTGTTGCCTCTCTCCAAACAACGACTGTCCTCATCCCTGCCTCCCCTCCCCCTTAAGAAAAAAAGAAACTACCTTACTTGAAGAATTAGTTATAGGTAAAGGATGATCACATTAGAGTTTGGAATTAAAAACACCAAAAAAGTTTAAAAAAAAAGTTAAACTGCATTTGGTTCTCTACACTGGCTAGGAATTATTGGTCCACACTGTAAGTTTTAAGTGTCATGTTTCTGTATGAATGTGTGGGTTTGAGGAGCGTTTTGTATGAGCGGCCCCACAGGTACATTCACCCTCACATTTTGCAGCCCTTCAGTTTAATGAAGAACAAAAGGAAAAACACAAAGCCTTAAGCTCTTTGAATTCTTCCTCTACCAAATGAGCATGGTTCTGACTGCTGCGGAGGGGCGTACATTGGGAACAGCCTCTCTTGCCCCTCGCCCGTTCTTTGAGCATCTCCCACCTTCCAGGACCAGTGTCTCATTCCCAAGTAACAATTAGTTGTCTAGAAATTCAACACACCTCTGTGACTTTACATTGTTTTGTTGTGAACTTCTGCACCTGACTTCTGTTATGCAGCTGGGCTCTAAGAATAATAATAATAATAAGCCCTTGCCTTTCCTCTTGTCTCTGGGGAATGTGAGCTGATAACTGAAGGTTTTGGGTTTATTCTCACTGTTTCTTAGCCAGAGATTCTGTAGTGAACTGAAGCAATGTGACTGAAGACCAGTTTTTAAATTATGTGTTGGCAAGTTGCCTTATATTTAAAAGGAAGAAAAAAAAAAAAGGAAAAAAAAATGCCTGAGTGTGTTATGCCAAACGATAGCAACACGCATTCCTGTTACCGTTTCCCTGCCGGCTGTGAGCACTGGTATTACTGCCCTGTCTTCAAGCCCCTCACCTCCTCAAGGTGTTGGCCATCTCCTCACCCAGAGCCCCCCCCCCCCCCCATTAGTGATTTCCTGAGTCTTTATTTAATGAGCTCCACTGTCTCCTGGGACCTCTTGCTTGACTCCGAGCTGATATTCTTATAACTCCCTTCCCAGATCCTCCCGAGTGGGCTGCCACTGTGGGAAGCTGAACCAGACACTAACTTGGGGGCTTTCACACCCCACTCCCACCTCTAGTCTGCATGGAAGGCGTACTGTGATCCCCTTACCTACAAATGACTGCCTTCAACTTGGTGTAAGATGTTTCCTAGTTCAACCCCATTGTCCCCCCCACCCCACCCAACCAGCAATAAGGGTCCAAGCCAGGGCCTCATCTTCACACTCCTTGCCTCCGAGATCCCATGCCACCCCAAGGGGATACCTGGAGCCCCCATTCCACCACCTTGTTCTCCACCTCACCTCACCTGTGGTGGTTTATGGGCATGGTGTTTGTTTTGTTTTGTTTTTTTTAATTATAAACCAGTAAAACAGGAAACCTCCTCTTGACCTTGTCCTATTGGTTTAATGTGAATGCCTGAGGTGGTTTGTCTTGAGGACAGTCTGTAATGTTTCCCCAGCAAAAGGAATAGTTTACTCTATACATCCCTCAAAAACCCTCCCCAACTTATTATCCCAGACTGAATCCCAATCTATAGGCTATAGAGTGTGCATACAGGCGGCTCAGTCAAGCCCCGGGTGGGGTCCAGCTGGAGAGTCCTGCCATCCTTTCAATCCAAGCCTAAGAAGTGGGCATCTGTTTACCATAAAGCCTCCAGCAAATTAAAAACCTTCCTCCACTTTACTTCTTGTGACAGGTGAGAGGTCTGGAATCCAAACCAGGAAGCTGCTTCCTAAGTGGAATGCTAGAGTCCTTTGATGGGAATGGGGGTGGGGAGGTTTCAGTTACCTGTGTGGTTTTTACTGTTTGGGCTCTGCCCAGTTTGATTGTAGGGAGGAGATAGGAAAGCTAGTCAGGAGGTGGGAAAACAGAGTTCAGAGTGCCCTTCAGGTGGCATGCCCTTTTTGTTACGCCCTTTGCCTCCCTCCTTTGTGTCTAGGCAAGTACTCTGCAAACCACGCCAGCCTGCCCACTGTCAGAGCTAACAGGGCAGGCTGGTGCTTAGGGAGTCTGCTACGTCATGCTCTGCTGTAGACCCCAGTCTGATCCACAAGGCTAGGACCACAGTTGGGATGGAGGACAGGCCCGCCGCCAAGCAGTGTGTCAATTGCAGTGTTCAGCTTTCAGCCACACAGTTGTCTATCAGCAGAGAAAGGCAAGCTTTAATCCAATCTGTCCAGCTTCTGAAATGCTAAGCAGTAGTTTGACCCATGTCTCTGCTAAAGGCCAAGGTTTCCTCTAGTCTCCAGGTTGTCTAGCAAGTGGGTTGTATGATAAGGGACCATTTTGGCTTTCTCAACTAAGGTCCCATGGCCCCCTAGGTGAGTAGGGCTAGTGGAGCGGTAACCAGCTCTCATCTGTCTCCTCCCTTCACTTCCCTCTGCAGAACAGCCCCTTACATTCCCCTTATCAGTCTCAGTGCTAGGCCCTAAGTAAGGCACTTAATGTGAATTGGCTCCTGTCAAGATCACATGCCAAGACCAGTTGAGCAAGTCACTTTACCATAATGGGTAGTTAACCCCACAGAGCCAACTAACTTACAAAAGCAAGCCCAAATTTATTGCCCAAATTGAGCTGTATGTCTACAGAATCCTAGCCATGAAATCGAGGGTGGACATGTGTTGAGTGGTTTGTGGCATACACCAGGGAAAAAAACAAAATACAGAATTCCAGGCTCTGCCCTAAACTAGCTGAAGGAGTCAGTTTGCTTCTGTTTAGTTGATTGGTGAAATGTATGTAGTCAGAGACAACCATTCAGAACTGTACAGAAAGCAAACGAGACTCCAGGTAAGAGAATCCAAGTGCTATGTACACATGGAGTACTGACCGACATTAAGCCCTTACTATGCATGCAGCCTCAGTAACTCTTCAGGAAGGCCCGTTCTAATGGTACAAGCATAAGAAAGGCCTCAGGAAGCTGGGCAGTGCTCTTAATCCCAGCATTCAGAAGGGGAAGGGTCTCGAGTTCCAGGCCAGCCTGATCTACAGAGCAAGATCTAGGACAGGTACCAAAACTACACTGAGAAACCCTGTCTTGAAAAAAAAACCAACACCCCCCCCCAAAAAAATGGCTGCCTTGGTAGAAGTGCTTATAAAACACAAGGGCTTGAGTTTGGATCCCCTCACCTGTGAAAAAACAACAACCACACAACTCACACCTGTAACACCCTAGTGCAGGGTCAGCCAAGGCAATATCTTCGGAGCTCACTGGCCGACTAGGCCGACCAGTCTTGTGGAATCAGTGAGCACCAGGATTTTTGACCCTGACTCAAAATGGTAACTGAGAGTAACTGAGGAGGACACTGGACATGGACCTTTGTCCCCGCACATGTATACACACACGGTAATTACTGATAAACACCTGCCTAAGCAGAGAGCTTGTCTTTGGTGAGGTAGAACTAGAAACGCCAGCCTTATGAAAAGCGGTCCCTGCACTTATCCATCAAACCACCGGAGGGCAGCTGCAGGTGCCCACACAAAGCTTGCTGCAGTTCCCACATTGTCCACCAGAGAGCGGTCTGGCTGCGAGCAGAGCAGCAGCTCAGCCCCTTTCCTTCTGTTGGGCCCAGCCTCCCAGAACCCTAACCAACTGGGAGGAGACAGGCTGGAATCAAGTTAATAAATACAATTCAGGATTTATTAAAAATCAGAGTTCCCCTGCTGTGCCCTCCTGGCACTAAAGAAATAAATAACCAGAGAGGGTAACACCGGGTAAATGGAGAGAGAGATTAATCTCAAGGCAGATTCTTATAGCTACCCTCCCTTTTCCAATGCCCCCACCCCCACTATGGCTCTTGGGACATAGCACCTGAGCAGGCACCTCAGTCCAGGTAGAATGTGGCTGGCACCAAGGCATGTCTGCCCTGCCCAGGAGGGGAGACAGGCCCTGGGATCACTTGTTTCCAGCCCTTGATAACCCCGAGACCTGCTCCCCCCAGGGGCCAGGGCTGAAGCACCACTTGGAGGCACCTGAGGGGTGGGGTGGTGGTGTAGGGAGAGGATGGTGGGCTAACAGCCTAGGCCAAAGAAGCTGAAAGGGGGTCCGGCCCCCTCTCCAGTCTCAGCCAGTGGCTGAGGTCCTGTCCCACTTCCCTTCCGGCTTCAGCACAGAAGGCTCAACCATCAGCTGAGGATCTTCCGAGGCAGTTCGACAGAGGCACGGATGAAGACTGCGTCATCCCGCACGTAATTTCGCTTTCGAATGTCCTGGTGGGAGATGAATTTGGGGTAGCCAAAGCCCAGAGAACTCTCATCCAGGGAGCCTCGCCAAGTGCCGGGCTTTTGGAAGTTCTTCCAGTTTGGATCAGGGTGGAAGGTCTCCGTGACATGCTGTGGCTTGGCCAGACCTGGGTCGCTCTGATCCAACAGGGAGAAGGTGACCCGGCGGGCAAAGGGCCACTCTAGGAGATTGTCAAAGGCGCCTGGTAACACACGGATGTAGATGGAGAGGTGCGTGCCCTCACCACTGCCATTGCCATTGAGGAAGGCGGACACCTGCAGCTTGTAGCCATACTTGTGTGTGTAGAAGGCCGGGCTGAAGCACTCCAGGTTAGGCTTGGCCTTGGCCTCTTGGAGACGCCGCCCATAGCTGCCAATCTTCCAGATGAGCACTCCATCACTGCCTATGGACAGCTCCTCCAGCTCTCTCCGCAGCTCCTGCAGCTCTTGCCGCTGCCGGCTCACCAGGGCACACATCATAGCCAGGTGTGGCTTTACACTCTCCTCCACATGACGTGCCATCGCCAGCTTAGGGCACTGTTGGTAAAACCCAAGGCCACGGGGGAAGAAAAAAGTTACCCAAAGAGGAAGGTCTGGGAGAGAGAAGCAGCAGGTAGGGGTAGCAGGCACCCAGTTCCACAGAACGATGGCAGAGGGTGTTGGGAAGAATCAGGAGTTGGCCAGGGGGACCCATAAGGGCCTTAGCTGTGCCAGCAAACTGATCCTCTGCTAGGATTTCAAGGGCCAAAGGGGGCCGAGAAAGGGGCATCTCACCCTGTGCTTGCAGCCAGACTCTTTGAAAGGGCAGAGCACCAAGGCAGTGCTGCAGCTATCCTTCAGATGGCTGGGCAGGTCCTCCCGAGCCACAGTGCCCACGCCACATTGGTTGGGGCAGGCGACAGGCAGCCGTGGGCACTGGTACTGATGGCTCTGGGACCAGAGACAGACACCATGGTCACTAACCCGAGTCCTTGTTACCCAGTCCCACAGCACACAGGTCAGTAAAAGCCTCACCTGGATGGTGTCAAAAACAAACTCCTTGGTACAGTAGGCACAAGGCTGGGTGCGCTTGGGGCACTCGGAAGTGGCATGCTGGGCCAACAGTCGCCTCATCATGCGGGCACCACACTTGTTCTCACAGTACACGCTCTCTTGGGGGCACATGCCCTCGTGACTCTAAAAACAGCACAAGGGCTGAGTTCAGGGATGCCTGAGCTTCTGGGGACCTCCCCTTCCCTTCACCTTCAGCCTGGACCCACCTACCTCGTAGGCCTCCCCACTGAAGTCACAGCCACAGAATTCACACTTGAGGCGGCGCTTAGGACAGTCGTGCTGTAGGTGGGCAGGCAGGTCGCGGCGGCTCAGCTTGGCTGGGCAGCGATTCGGGCAGGGGACGACATTGAAACTGCAAGTGTTCAAGTGGCCCTGGTGGGCGAGACTCAGTCAGCATCTGCCGGGTGAGGCCAGTCCAGCTCCCCAGCCCAGAGCCGCCTCACCTGCAGATGGCGGAGTGGCCCACTCCAGCGGCAACCCTCCTCGCTGTGGATGCAGCGTATAGGCAAGCCTAACACCTGGACCTCCAGCTCAGGGTCTGGGTAGATCTGTGGGCAGAGAATGGGGGGGATCAGAGCCTGTTGTAGTCACATTCACCCCAACTCTCAACTGAGCCGGCTGTGTCTAGAACCTCTTGAGCTCTCAGGTTATTTGTCTCTGTGCCCTAGGATGAAGGGTACAGTAGGTGGTACCTACTCTGACTTGGAACCTGGGGTCCCCAAAATGCCTGTACAGGAACATGCTCCCTTCAAGGGGACACCTCATCACACCAGCCTGCTCAGTCACAGGCTACCATCCTCCCTCCCCCGCTTCCTTCCTCTTAGTGGAAGGGTCCTGGCCCCTGGCCACAGGTCTAACTTGCCACAGGAAGAGGAGGGAACACTTTTTATGGGCATAGAGCAGCTCTGTGCACCCCTACAGGCTGGGCATTGTGCCTGCCCCCCAGGGCAAACACAGCCTTCGTTTGCAAACTGGCCTGGTGGGAGAGAACAGGCCACCTTTGTGGGGGCTTGAGATCCTGAGGCTCGGGGTTGACACTGGCCCTGTGCCTGCTGGCTGCCAACAGCTCCAGCCTCCACCAAGGGTAACAGTCTATCTATGTACCCAGCTTCCAACCTAGCAGTGTGTACTCACCTTGGCATAGTCCAGAGGAAGCTGGTCCTCAGGGCATTTGAAAACTCCTTCACTGAAAGGGGAGAAAGCAGGGTCAAGGCTCAAACCCTGGGCCTCACTCCCTCAACAAGGGTAGCCACCCTCCCTTGCCAGGCCCCTTCCTAGTCAGGCATAGCTGAGGGAAAGGGAAAGCAGAGGTCATTAGGAACCCGCTTTTCAAGGGTGCTAGACAGCCTGCAAAGGGTATTCCAGGTCCGGTGCAGACAGACACAGCTGTCTTGGGCAGCACTTACCCAACAGGTGGCAGCTGGCATCCCCTCCCCCCAGGACAGCAGCTGGACTTGAAAGAAACAGGCAGCCTGCCACCCCCTTCTCCCAAAATGGTTTTCATTGGCTATTCTGAAAGCTGATGGGAGGGTATACAAGATGGGCTTGGATGAAGTGCCAGGACTACCCAGCTCCATGTCTGTACCAGGCCAAGAACCAGGGCAAAGGTCATCTTGAGGCCACTTTATGCTATCCCTCTCCTCTCTGAGGGTGTCTCCCAAAGAGGAGGGAAGTAAAGCCTCTGGCCCTCCCCTGTTCACCCAGCCTTCATCACCTGCCTGAGAAGGGTTAGAATGGGTTCACTCAGATGACAAAACAAACCAAAACCATCACCACCACCCAGGCTCCTAGTGAGGCAGCACCCAGGGACATCTGTGGCAACTCCACAGCTCAGGCTCTACCACAGGCAAGGCTTCTGAAACTTGGGGACCCCAACCCCTGCCAGCTCTCCTGTCCCCCTTCTTCCCAGTCTCCACCCAGACATTCACACTCGTAGAGCCTGGCAGCATGCTTCTTCCTGCCCTAGCTGACCCCAACAAGACCTGTCACACATGACTGCCATGGCCCAGGCAAGACAAGGGCTCACCCAGCAGGACAGAGGGCCCTAGGCATGGCATTCCTGGCAGATCTGAGTCAGGTAGGCGGGAGGCAGGCAAGCCTCAGGGCGGAAGCAGAGGCTACATGGCAGCCCTATGTAAAAGCACTTTCCAGAGCCTGGGCAGTCCACACCCCAGGTGCCCAGTCCACTTCCTAAGACCTCCTCTTGGCCCCGCTACTAGTGGCCATGTCCTGGATGCAAAGAACAAATACGTGCTCAGGCAGCAAACAGGTGTGCCTGCACGCACAGGGCAAGTAGTCTTTCTGTCACAACCTGAGTAATAGCCTCGGCAGGAGTGGGGAGAGAGGACTGGACCAAGGGGGAGGGGGTCCACTTGGCTGCTTCAGGAATGTGCTGACCCAGTGGTTTTGGAGAGGAGGGGACTAAGGCAAGTCCCTAGGCTTCAGGCAGAGGCTTACCCTGCAGCTTGGGGCCCAGCCAGGACAAAGGTTTGGCCAAGGCTATGGACAACCTAACTTGTAGGGTAGGGGTGATAGTGGAGGGGGGGGTTAGAGCCTGCTCAACCACCTCCAGAGGCCACAGAACACACTCGATCGATGGGGGAGGGGAGAAGGCAGAGGCAGCTCCTGGCTGAGCAGTGGAGGCCCAAGCCCAGGGGAGAAGACAGGATGGGGGGAGGGGGCAGTGGGAGAGGAAGAGGGGATTTCCGGGAGGAGGAGGGGCAGAAGCAGCCTCGAGGGGCCTGAGAAGGAGGAGGAGGAGGAGGAGGGAACTGGGCCCGACAGCCCCCTTCTGGCTCCTTCCCCGAGGCAGTAAGGGTGGGTCAGCCGGAGGAGGGGGCTGGCTCAGCTGGCCTCATCTGGAAACCAGAGGGCCGGGAAGGGAGCTGAGGAGACAATGGGCCCGTGTGTCTGTAGAGGAGTAAAGTGTGTACACGGCAGGGAGGAGGGCCAGAGGGAGGAGGGAGAAAAGAAGGGAGGAGGGGGCCGCACAGCAGCTTGAGCAGGAGCCTACGTGAGAACCGGAGCCCGCGGCTGCTAGGAACAAAAAAACAAAGGGCCTGCTGAGATTTCCGCCAGCCAGGCTCTGCGGAGGGCAGTGGGATGGCACACTGAGGCACAAGTCTCACGCTGATCTCCCTGACAGTACCCCTCGGCCCGCGGCCGACCTGACCTTCCGTGTGTTCTAGGGCACGACCTCCACCGGCGTCGGGGCTCCCCGATCTCCCCTCCCACACCGCAGCCCTCAGGGCCAGGCGACTCCAGACCGCACAGGGTGCCCAGAAATGTGACGGATGCCGGAGGCGGCCAGGCACGACCTGGGTCCTGAGAAGGCAGGGCACACCAAGTACCAACCCGGGCACAATTGCCCTGTCGCCAGCGTCCCCGACCATCCGTCACACTCCAGACTCACAGTCCAACCTCTCCTGCGTGAGCACACGCAGCCCGGGCTGGATCCCCCCGCTAAGACCGTAAGCGTGGGACCCTGGGCAAATCGCAGCCTTTCCCTCCACCTCTGTGAAATGGGAGAACAATAGCGGCCGCTCTCCCAGCGTCAGGGAGAACAAGAGGAGGATGGACGGGTGAAAACTCCAGGGGCGTGCAGTGCCGCGCGGGAGAGGCTTTGTCCTTCCCCTCCCCGAAGGATTCAAAGTTCAAGGCTGCGGCCGCTCGGGCTCAGGTGGGGGGGAAGGGCCGGCCACGGGTCGGGCAGGGCGTCTTTCCCGGAGTCTTCCCCACCTGGAGCTGGGCAGGTAGGGACCCGGGCGACCTTACGCCTGGGGACGTGGGGTCCTCCCCAGAGCCCTGACGTCACCGCCGCCCCCTGACATCACGGTGGGCGCTCCTGAGGTCACCGGGCGGCCGCGCAGACAAAGACCCGACGTGTCTCGGGCCCGAGCCCTGCCCCACGCAGTGCCCTCACCCACCCACCCACCCACCGCCGCCCCGCTCCGCCCCGCCGGCCGAGGCCCACCGCCCCCGGCGCGCACCTGAGGAACTCCTGCAGGCAGGTGTCGCAGAAGCGGTGGCCGCAAGTAGACACCTGCACGGGCTCGCGCATGGGCTTCCCGCACAGCGGGCACAGCAGCCGCCGCTTGGGCTTCTCCAGGAACTTGTAGTCGAAGCCGGGCATGGCGGGCTGGCGGCGGGCACGGGCGAGCGGGGCCGGGCACGCGGCGGCCCCACAGCCCGCGCCTCGCTCCGGCCGCGTTCCCCGGCTGCGGGCGGCGCCGACTGGCGGCCGCGAGCCGCCCGGGTCCGCAACCCCGCCCGCCGGAAGAGGGGGCGGAGCCGCGCCCCCGCGGTCCTAGAGCCCGCCCTCGCGCCCCGCCCACTCCGCGGGCCCTCCTCCGCTGCATGCGGTCGCTCCCGGCACTCGGCCCCGGCTTCGAAAGTGGAGTCAGCCTCGCCCACCCCCGGAAGCGGAGGCTTCTCTGGAACTGAGAGTGTGGCTGAGATTCTTCCAGAAGTGGGGGGCCCCTGGCGCTGGGACGGTGCCTGGTCGGGTCGCACCACGAAGACTTGACTCTTTTAGAGGCCACTTTGAGGTCTCCTGCGCCACGCGCCGCCCGGGGACCCGTGGCGCTTGCTTCCAGGTGCTAGGCAGCGAAGCCTGGCAACAGGATCCGAGAAAACCCAGCTGGAGCGAGGAAACTGGGCTGGGCGCTGGGCCAGCGGAACCTTGGCCCCCGCCTCCGGCCTCTGACTGCGCCCACATTCCTCCCGGCCGCTGCCCTACACCACAGTCGGGCCCAGCCCAGTCTTGGGGTGTCTGGAGGCCACCTCCACCCCAGAAGAGACCATATGCCAAGCAGGCATTTGATATTTTTATTGGCGCTATTTTCAAACCTTTGAGAAACTGGTCGGGTCTGGCCTGCTACATTTTTCCCCAGTCTTAGGTCTGGGAAATGGCCTGGGGTGACGGGCAACCTTCAGCAGGGTTCCCTTGGCAACCACTCAGTAGCTCCAGTACTCCCCGCCCTGGGAGGTGGGGGGCACCCACTCAGGTTGAGCAAACCCCTGCCTCGGGAAAGACTGAAAGGGGACTCCCTCGGACCTATCAGCCTCAAGCTATGCAGTAGGGATAGGATTCCCGCAACAATGCAGAGATCATGCAGGCCTAATGGCCAGTCCAAACAAGCCCTGGCTTGCCCTACTGCAAAGCATGGCATCAGTCTCCACGAGGACACCGCCAGGGATGTATTTCTAACCGGGCTTGGGGTGGGGGTGTGTGCTTTTTTAGCCGTCTTTGAAAACCAGCCTGCTGTTCGTTCCTGCCAGACTGGAGCCTGGAGACACTTGAGTAAGATAAGGAGTTTGGGGGCGGGGGCTTGGGGGGAACAGAGTGGCCTCCAGTGGCCTTTCCACCTTACTGATGACACAATCCAGGAGCTGGAAACAGTCTTCCCAGGCACCTGCAGTTTTCAGGACACTCAGAGGTGGTCTCTCGGATGATCCTGTTGCCTCAGGGGGGAACTGGCTCATCAGTGACTGCTGCAGAGTATCAGAGAGGAGTACCTGCAGCCTTTCTGGAGGCAGGGCCTACAGCAAGCATCACCCACCTTTGATCTCATTGAGCCCTGGAGCCAAAACCCTCCTGCCAGGCCAGAAGTGGACATTTAATATCAGCTGGATCCAGGAAGTATTAGAAGAAAGGATTCAAGTGAGGCCTAGAGAGCAGTAGAGTCAGCTCTTGCTCACCCAGGCTGGAAGCCTGGTGTTCTACACATCCCCTTCCTGTTCCCACTGGTTCTGCTTTCACTTTTCTGGGGGCAGAAGACTGCTCTGGGTAACTACTGAGGATGGGAGTATAGAGTAGAAGAGAGCTGGGTTAACCCCCTGTGGTGTGGGTGGGTGAGACGGGAAAAGGAAACTCACATCGAACAGCCAAGAGAGTGTTCCCATGGCAGCAGGACACTGAAGTCACCACATAAGGATGAGTCTCATCCAGCTGCACTGGCCTAGGGAGTCCGGCATCCTCATCCCTCCTTCCCAGTCGACCTCGGGCTCCTTTGCCCCAAGAATAAACTTCCCCCTCTGCCAAGAATTCAGAAGAGCAGGGCACGGCCTAAGCAAGCAGCTAAACACTGGACAGTAAGAATGACTCCAAAGGGAAGGTACTGAGCATAACCCACCACATGCTTGCCTTGCCCACCCTCACCTGCCCCGATGGCTACAGTGAAGGCATCCCCACAGGCCACTGTCACCATCTTGATGCCCTCTAGGCCTTGGACCCGACAGGGCGCCCTGCTGACCCGGCGAGAACTGGTGCCCAATTGCCCATGCTGATTGCTGCCAAAAGTATAGCAGTCACCAGAGGCTGCAGGGACGGGAAGAAAACAAAGGGCACTTGAACAGAAGTCTGGAGGAGGCCAGCTGAATCCCGCTACAGCCTCCCATGCCTGGGTCCTACTCACCAGTCACAGCAGCTGAATGAGCCGTGCCCAGGTCCACACACAGCAGAGGCTCCTGGGCCAGAGGTGCAGAACCCAGTGGTGTGAAGCTAAGGGCCTCCTCCACTTGCTGGTGGGGAACAGGCTCCTCCTCCAGGGATATGTGGTCCAAGCCTAGCTTGTTGAACCTAAGGATGGAGCCAGAAGCCAGAAGTTTGCATGGGCTGCCTTTCCACTAGCCTCTGCCGGGATTGCTAGGATCTGTCTCCACCAGAAGACAGATCCTACTGAGTTGAATCACACAGTAGTTTCATCCCTCTTTCGTTCTGATCCTTGGAAGAAGGGAGGCAACAAGTATTGAAATGCTTTGTAGCTGAGGAGGGTGGAATGGAAAGGCAGGATTAGCACTCTGGTGCATCTACTTACCTGTTACTTCCACAGGCCAGGACCCTGCCAGGGGAGGTGAGGATCATGGAAGAGTCGATACCACAAACAACTCTCTGAGCTTCGAGCCCTAGAGGCACAGGCACCTGCTGGGGGCAGCTATGGGACTCCCTTGTGCCGAGTCCCAGCCTCCCTACAAGAAACAACAAGGGGTTGCTCTGAACTTTAGGGGTGGTAATGCCAGGATGCAAAGAGGGTGAGGGAAGGCTGTTCTCACCCTGAAATGCTTTTCTTAGGCCCTACAGCTGGTTGACATCCTCTAAAGCCTTGCTTGTAATTCCACCAGCAGTTGGCTGTGATGGAGCACACCTCTAACCAACCACAGCACTCAAGATGCTGACCCTGGAAGGCTGCCATGAATGTGAGGCAAGCCTGAGCTACAGTGAATCCCAGGCTAGCTGAAGCTACATAACGAAGTTCTGTCTCAAAAACAAACAGGTCAGAGAGATGGCTCAGCGATTAAGAGCACTGTCTACGATTCCAGAGGACCCAGGTTCAATTCCCAGCACCCACATAGCGGCCCACAACTGTCTGTAACTTCAGTTCCAGGGGATCCAACACCCTCATACAGACATACATGCAGGCAAAACACCAATGCACACTTTAAAAATACGTTATTTGAAAAGAAACAAAACTTTAAGAATCCTAACATTCGGGGCTGGAGAGATGGCTCAGAAGTTCAGAGCACTGGCTGCTCTTCCAGAGGACCCAGGTTCAATTCCCAGCACCCACATGGTAGTTTACAACTGTCTATAACTCCAGTAACTCCAGTTCCAGGGCATCTGGCACCCTCACACATGCAAAACACCAATGCACATAAAATAAAATTAAATAAACTATTAAAAAAGGGGGGGGGTTGGGGATTTAGCTCAGTGATAGAGCACTTGCCTAGCAAGTGCAAAGCCCTGGGTTTGATCCTCAGCTCCAAAAAAAAAAAAAAAAAGAATCCTAACATTCAAAAGGCCGAGGCAGCAAGACAGCACGTTGCAGGCGAGACTCTGTCTTATAAAACGGAAAGGCCCTATCCAATGTCGCCTCCTCAGGTTGAAATTGCCCCCTTTAATTCCAGTGTTAATCTTTGCTCTGGTATTCTCTAGCATCCAACTCCCACCCCCCCCATACACCACACACACACACACACACACACACACACACACACACACACACACACTTTACACTTGAGACCTCCAGGACAGGGAACCCATCTATGACATCGCCATTTTTAGTACCCAGCTGGGTGGGCTGTGGGTATAGGTCATTGATAGAGCATGTACTTACTACTGTGTGTGTGAAGTTTGAGTTCCAGGATTGCAAAAAAAAGGTAAGTACTGTCAGAAGAACAAAATCTCCCTTATGTCATAAGCCTGAATGAATCCACATTTTTGTTTTGTTTTGTTTGTTTTTGAGACAGGGTTTCAGGCAGGCAATAGTGGTGCATGCCTTTGATTCCAGTGCTCAGGAAGCAGAGGCAGGCAGATCTTTTTGAGTTCAAGGCCAGCATGGTGTACAGAGTGAGTTCCAGGACAGCCAGAGCTACACAGAGAAACGGGTGGAGGGGTAGGGGTGTGTTTCACTATGTAGCCCTGGCTAATCTGGAACTTGCTTTGTGGCCCAGGCTAACCTTGAGTGCTGGGATTGAAGGCCTGCACCACCACATCTGGCAACATCGAATTCATCTTACCAGCTCAACACCTAACAAAGGATAAACCCATGGTAGGTATGAAATAATGGTTTGTCCAATGAATGAACAGACTCGAGGAAAAATAGGAAGGAAAGAATGGGCCATGGAGAGGAAGATGGGCATGATGAGGGACAAACCATGACGGAGAAAGCTGTGAGACAGACCCTAAAGGCTGGAACTGGGAAGTGGCCTTACCACCATCTCCTCGGCCCCAGGCAAATAGTTCTCCATCTGTAGACAGGGCCAGCACATGAGAGGCCCCACAGGCCACCTGTATCATCTCATAGCCCAGCAGGGCTTCCACAATAGTGGGCTAGAGAGAGGGGAAAAAGTAGAGTCATTGAGGTGTATCAGACTTGTCCTCTCCCCTGCAAGCAGGAAGTTAGAGGCTGCAAGTTCTCAGAAACAACTGTCTCTTTAACACCAACCACACACATGCACAGCACGCAGACAGCAACAGGTGGGAAGCTACTGGGGAAGCTTTCTGTACTTCCCCTGAGCTGACCCAGAACAGGTGCAGCCTGGGAGCTAGCGGCACATGTGGCTCCTGGGAACTCCCCTGCCCCCAATCTGCTATCAGCTCTCCAAAGAGGGCTCCTTGCCACCCTCTCACTTCTCCTCTCCAGGGTACATGGAACACCCACCTGGCTGATGTCAGTGAGGTTGCCATGGCCTAAACACCCGTTACTGCCGCTGCCAAAGGTCATGATGATGCCTCGGTCTGGGAGGAGGGCAGAGGAACACGAGAGGAGAGTGGGTGCATTCGGCTAGTTTGGTTCACCCAGAGGATGGAGGAGGGAGATAATACCGGGAGCTAAGCAGGGCAAGTGGTGCAAGCCTTTAATCCCAGCACTCAGGAAGTAGAGACAGGCAGATCGCTGTGAGTTCGAGGCCAGCCTGGTTTACAGAGTGAGTTCCAGGATAGCCAGGGCTACACAGAGGCACCCTGTCTCAAAATATCACACACACACACACACACACACACACACACACACACACACAAATCAAAGTTAATGCCTGGTCTGGTGGCACCAGTCTGTTACTTAAGGGAGAATTGCAAGTCTGGCTGGTCAAACTTAGTAAAACACTGCCTTTTAAAAAAAAAAAAAAAAAAAAAAAGTAAAGTAAAAACAGCCTGTGGTAGTGCACGCCTTTAATTCCAGCACTTGGGAGGGAGAAGTAGATGGATCTCTAAGAGTTCCAGGACAGCCGAGACTACAGGGCAAGACCTTATCTTAAAAAAAAAAAAAACAAAAAAAAAACACGGGGACTGCAACTCAATAGTAGAATGCTTGCCCACCATGTACAAGATCCTCAGTTCAATCTCCAGTGTGTGTGTGTGTGAGGGGGGGGGGACTGAAAGGAGGAGGAGGGAAGACATTGAAAAGGGGGCTGGAAAGGCAGGACGGGGGAAAAGGCATAGGTGGTCTCCTTCCAGTGTGTCATTTTGGACCAGTCAGAGCCTTAGTTTCCCCATCTGTCAAATGGGGATACTACAACACGCTCACTGCCAGGCCTGCTGTGCCACGCAAAGGCGCTGGAGTCAGCAAATCTCAGCGCTGCGAGATAGAGGCGGTAACTAACCCTTTAGGTGAGAGAAGCATTAATTGACCGATTTGGGTTGAGAGAAATTGCACTGTCTCCAGAGTACTCCCCTGACAAGCTCACCAGTCAGGCAAGCCGTGAACAGGTCCCCGCAGGCCACATGCTTGATGGTCACACCCGACTGGCCCTCCAGGAAACGGGAGACGAACGGGGGCTGAGGCTGTTCCACTGCCCCTGGGAGCAGCGTGCCTCCTCCTGTGCCTAGGGGCGGGGCCTGCAGGGGAGTGGGCGGAGCCTGAGGACCCCAACTCCATTTCTGGTCTCCCACCCTCACCAGAACCAGCCCTCTGCCAACCTGACCTCCCACAGAATGAGGCGCCCGGAGCGTGTGACGCCAGCCTTCTGCGTGCGCCCGGCAGAAACCTGGACCACCTCAGTGTTGAGCATCGGGAGCCTCAGGGGAACATTGAGGCCACCACCCCACGCGTACACGGAAGACAGTGGCAGTGGGATGGCCGGTCTCACGGGTCCCCGAGGAACACCTGCAAAGACAGGGTTTGAGGCCAGTTAAACTAGTGGAAAGGGCAAGGAGTCTAAGGAGCTCCAGCAGCTGGTCCCGACTCACTCACCCCTGCATCGGGCACTGGTGGCCCGGCTCCCTGGGGCCATGGATGGTCCTGGGGTCAGGGACTTCTCTGCCCTGCAGGATACAGAGGGGCCTCAGGACAAGTCCTATCCTTGGCAGTCCTATGTGACTACACACATGGTTAGCTCTAGATCTGTGTTCCCACTGGGTGCCCGCCCGCCCCTGTGGCCCAGAACCCATCTCCCTGCACAGGCCTCCGCATGCGGACGCTGCCCACATCGGTGTGGAGGTTGAGGAGGGCCCGGATGCAGAGGGGTTGCGCCATGATGTGACTGAGGGGTGGCCGCCGTGCAGGCTCCAGACTGAGCAGACTCAGGACGAGCTGGCGCAGCTCAGGGCTGTACCGGTCAGAGATGGGTGCAAAGGTGCCGCTCATGATCTTCAGTACCAGGGCTGGCAAGTTCTGTGAAGGTACCACATGTAGGAATGGCCAGAGTGCGTGCTGGGTCGGGCTCTCAGATAGGGCAGTTCTCCCACTGAGGGAATAAAAACAGGTCTAGCCTAGGACTGGAGAGATGGCTCAGAGGTTAAGAGACTGCTCTTCCAGAGGTCCTGAGTTCAGTTCCCAGCACCCACATGGTGGCTCACACCCATCTGTAATGAGATCTGGCGCCCTCTTCTGTATACATAATAAATAAATCTTTAAAAAAACAAAAACCACACAGGTCTACCCTCATGACACCCAGTCTTATCAGAGAAGGCAGAATGGAAGGAGAGCCTAACACTGCTTTCAGAACTTCCTAGTCTGATGAGGAAGTTTCAACTATGTCCGCAGAAATCCCAGGTGCTTTGGGAAACTCCAGGCTTGCTCTCGGAAATGTCTCTAATCTGATGGAAGAGTCCGAGATCACATCCATCCCTTCGGGAATTCTCAGGCTAACACCGGACTCAAGCCCTACCCTCGTCTGAGGAAGGGAGAGACACAGCCCTGCCCTGGGGTAACCCACCAGCAGGTGAGGGGCTGACGTGACTCAGCAAGCCACAAGAGAAGGAACACAGAAGTGGTCAGAGCTATGGCAAAGGAGCTGAGGTCTGAGTCCCTCAGGGGTGTCTGTACTCACCGCAGCCTCGAAGGCTCTCTTGAGGCTGGCCAGCTCATATAAGACACAGCCCAGAGCCCAGATATCACTCTTCTGGTTGTAGGGCTTGCCCTCACACAGCTCCGGGGAGATGTAGCATGGAGTACCCACCACCTGCAGGAAGGAAGTCTGTATTACAACCCTGAGAAGAGAGGACCAGAGGCTCTGTCCGGCCAGAGACTCATCTGGGGATAGCTTCTCAGAGCAGGCCAAGGGGCTCCTCTCAAAGGACCACATAAGGGAGGAGGAAGAGGCAGGAAATGTAAAGTAAGCCCAGCTATCAAGACCCTCGGTGCCCCTGCACATCCAGGCACCGTGTAGGCCTTGCTCTTGCTGCTGAGGATCTTGGAGATGCCAAAGTCACCGATCTTGACGGCCATGCGGTGTTTGTCAAGAAGGATGTTCTGGGTCTTGAGGTCCCGATGCAGGATGAGGTGCGTGTGCACGTGATGCAGCGCAAGCAGGATCTGCACGAAGAAGTGAAGGATGGTCTCCTCCTCTAGCAGGGAATTGCAGCGCTTCTGGATGAACTCGGCCAGGGTGCCACCTGTGGCCCAGAGAGCTCATCAAGATGTGGACTTTTCCACACTGGGGACAACCCACTGCTTTAACGCAACAGGACACTGGGACCAGAGAGGGCAAGGAGCCTGTCAGGGTCTCACACAAGTGGGACCTCTGCCCTTCAGCCAAGTCCGTTCCAGAAGGAAGCCACCTCATGGTGTCCAGCTCTCCTGGGAAAGGCCCCTCTAGGATGAGGCAAGGCATCTGGCCTACCTGGTGCATATTCCATGGCAATCATAAGGGCCTTGTCCTCAAGGAAGTTCTCATAGTACTCGATGACGTTGGGGTGGTTGAGCAGCTTGAGGACCTGGCACTCGTTCTGGGCTGCCTGCCGTTCCTCCTTGGTCATCTGCTCGACTGGGATCTGCTTGATGATCACCAGCTTCTGGTCAGCCTTGCGGAGGCACAGGTGCACTATCCTAGGGACACAGAGCAGGCGACAGCTAAGCTTAGGGCAGCCTGTAGACCACATGCTCGTTAGATGATCAAGCCGGGCATGGGGGAGGCTGAAGAGGGCCTGGGGCTCAAAGCCAGTCTGGTAAGAACAACAACAGAAATGGTCTGGAGAGATGGTTCAGCACCCACATCTGTAGGTGCCAAACCACTTGTAACTCCAGGTTCAAAAGATTGGATGACCTCTCCTGGCCTCCACAGGTGGCATTCACTCACACACAAAATTAAAATGTTAAAAGTAAATCTTGGGTTGGGGATTTAGCTCAGTGGTAGAGTGTTTGCCTAGCAACCGCAAGGCCCTGGGTTCGATCCTCAGCTCAAAAAATTAAATAAATAAAAAATAAATCTTGGGGGCTGGAGAGATGGCTCACAGTTAAGAGCACTGGCTGCTCTTCCAGAGGACCGGGGTTCAATTCCCAGCACCCACATGGTAGCTCACAACTGTGTGTAACTCCAGATTCCAACACTCTCACACAAACATACATATAGGCAAAACACCAGGGAAATAAAAATGAATTAACTTAAATAAATAAATCTGGAGGTAGGCATAGTGGTTCATGCCTTTAATCCCAGCACTCGAGAGGCAAAAGGCAGGCAGATCTCTGTGTATTCGAGGACAGCCTGGTCTACAAAGTGAGTTCCAGGAAAACCAGGGCTGTTACACAGAGAAACTCTGCCTTAAACAAACAAACAAAAACCCACAATAATAATTAATTAATCAATCTTGGGCTGGAGAGATGGCTCAGCAGTTAGGAGTACTGGCTGCTTTCCAGAGGGCCCACGTTTTGGTTCCCAGAACCCACATAACAGCTCACAACTGTCTAACTCCAGTTCCAGGGGTCCAACACCATCTTCTGGCCTCCGAGGCACTGCATGACCATAGCAAATGTGCATATATGCATGCAAAAGACTCATACATATGACATAAAATCATCAAATCTTCAAAAAAAAAAAAATCTCGGGCTGGGAAGTGGGGTGATGTAGCCTTTAATCCCAGTACTCCGGAGGCAGTAGCAGGCCGAACTCTGTGAGTTGGAGGCCAGCCTGGGCTACAGAGTGAGTTCTGGGGCAGCCAAGGCTACACTAAGAAACCGTCTCAAAAAACAAAAACAAATACAAACCTCTAAAAATAAATACATAAATAGCAGTGGTGGTGGTACATGTATATAATGGTAGCACTCTGGGAGACAGGACAAGAGGAAATGGATTTCAGGATTTCAAGACCATCTTTAGCCACACAGTCAGCTAGAGTCAGCCTGAGGTCTCAAAACAAGGCCAGCGAGCTAACTCAGAGAGTAGAAAGGCACTTACTGCCAAGCCTGATTATCCCACCCCACCCATGCGGTATGAATGAGAGCAGAAGTCCCTCAAGCAGCCTTCTGACCTCTACACTCCGAAGAAAGAACACACCAGCTGGGCATGGTGGGGCATGCCTTTAATGCCAACACTCGGGCAGGCTGAGGCAGGAGGGTATTTCAAAGCCATCCTGGTCTACACAGTGAGTTCCAGGACAGCCAAGTCTATACAGAGAAACCCTGTCTGAAAAACAAGAATAAACAAACAAAAAATGTTGAGGGTTGTGGATTTAGCTCAGCAGTAGAGCGCTTGCCTAGCAAGCTTGAGGCCCTGGGTTCAATCCTCAGCTCCAGCAAAAAAAAAAAAGTTTAAACCTCCTTGTGACCTATATAAAGCTGGGATTTTTCCTTTTTAAACCTATATTTTCAGGGCTGGAGAGATGGCTCAGAGGTTAAGAGCACTGGCTGTTCTTCCAAAGGTCCTGAGTTCAATTCCCAGCAACCATATGGTGGCTCACAACCATCTGTAATGAGATCTGGTGCCCTCTTCTGGCCTGCAGTCATACATTCATACATGCTATATACAAAATAAATAAATAAATCTTTTAAAAAGGGGGGGGGGCTAGAGAGATGGCTCAGAGGTTAAGAGCACCGATTCCTCTTCCAGAGGTCCTGAGTTCAATTTCCAGCAACCACATGGTGCCTCACAACCATCTGTAATGATATCTGGCACCCTCTTCTGTATACATAATAAATAAATCTTTAAAAACAAAAAACAAAAAAAACTATGTTTTCAGTCTTACCAGCATGATTTCCTTATATATTAATCTATTCAATGCATTCATAAGTAACTTGTGGTCTCATCTACAAAAGAAAATGCTTTATTTTAGGCTTCTAAAAATATTTATTTTATGTGCATGAATGCTTTGCCTGCCTGCCTGCATGTGCTCACAGAGGCCAGAAGACGGTGTTGGATCCCCGGAACTAGAGTTTCAGATGGTTGTGAGCCGCCATGTGGGTACAAGGACTAGAAATGGGTCATCTGGAAGAACAAGTGCTCTAAACCACTGAGTTATCTTAAGAGTGTTACTATGTAGCACAGGATGACCTTGAAAACTCACTGTATCCCCGTCCCCCCCCCCCCCAGCTTGGCCTTGAATTATCTAGCCTCAGCTTTGTAAGCATGAGATTCTGTGTTTCTTCCCCCCACACACACCCTTTTTTTTTTTTTTTTTTTTCCCCCAGACAGGGTTTCTCTGGGTAGCTCTGGATGTCCTGGAACTCGCTCTGCAAAGACTGGCCTCCAACTCACAGGTATCCGCCTGCCTCGGCATCCAGAGTGCCAAGATCAAAGGTGTGCACCACCACCGCCTGAGATACCAAGTTTCTGAAATGGTTTTCTAAGTAGAGGTCTATAGAAAGAATTCAGACATCAGAGCTTTTGACAACTGAATTGCTTCTGGCAATGATAATAATTTCTTACTTAAAAAATTCACCCCTGGGGGTGAAAAAAGCTGGGCGGTGGTGGTACCCACCTTTAATCCCAGCACTCGGGAGGCAGAGACAGGCAGATCTCTGAGTTCAAGGCCAGCCTGGTCTACAGAGTGAGTTCCAGGATAGCCAGGGCTGTTACACAGAGAAATCCTGTCTTGAAAAACAAAAGAGAACAAAAAGTATCCCCTGGCTTCCTTCCACTCCCATTACTTTTAGATCTAAACTCTACCTAGCAGACATAAGGCATTTTAGTTTCCTAGTGCTGGGGACCAAATCCAGGGCCATCTAACATTGAGCTACAGCCTCATCCTGAGAATGCCCTTATAAAATCTACATGGATCATATTAGGTCACTCCCTTGCCTCTTTTTCAGAGGCACAATCTCATACAGCCCAGGCTGACCTTGACCTTGCAATGAAACACATACATTTAGCTGAAGACCTTGAAATTCTTCACCTCAGGCTTTTACCTCCAGGGGTGCCGGGATTCCAGGCATGGGTCACCACATCCCATTTCAGTTTTAAAACTCTTCCCTGGTTTGGGGTGTAGTTCTTTGATACTGTGAGTTCAATCCCTAGCACAAACAAGAACAAAACCCTCTTGCTTTTATACTTTAAATCAACTTGACCTCCTACTTCAGTTTACAAGATCACGATCTGGTCCTGCCCTCCTTGACAATCACATTCTTTACCTTGCCCACTACATTTCAACCACACTAGTCTTTTTCTCCGCTTCTTGAATGCTATACATATTTTCCTGTCGAAGACCTTTGCAAAGCTCCTTCACATGCTAGAAGGACTCTGCCCCATTTCTTCAAGACTTGACTTTACATCTCACCTCCTAGAAAATCCTTCCTTTCCTGGTGGACTCCTAAAGTTGCCTTTTGGAACTTACAAATCAAATCCAAGCATGCTAGGCAGGAGCACTCCCACTGATACACATCTTCAGTCCCCTTTTTTCTTCTTTTTCTAAAATTTAAGATGGGTAGCACTAAGTTGCCCTGGCCTGCTTGCTTGGAAAACCTGGCTTTCGGTCTTTATTTTTTCCTTTTGGAGACAGTCTCTACGTAGACCAGGTTAGCCTCGAATTCACAATAACGATCCTACGTCTGCTACCAAGTACTGGAATTACAGGCATATACCATCCCATGTGGTGTGCGGCCTTATAATAACTGTCTATAACTGTTCAAACTTCACTAACTGTTACAACATGTTTATTTGTATCAATTTCCTATGGGCTAAGTTCATAAAGGGGAAGTACCACGCCTGTTTTGGTCATAACTGTATATAGACTCCAGGCAGTCTGATCTGTGCAGCTAACGCTCATTATCAGTTGCAGCAAAGAACAAGCAATCGGTAGGAACAACTATTTTCCAAAAGCACAGGCTGGTCTGGTGGGCGTGACTCCGCCGGGGGCGGGGCCTCCCGCCTAGACCTAAGAACAGGATGCCTGGGCGGGGCATCCCGGAGATGCGCTCCCGCTTCGGGGCGGGGCCAGCAGGACCAGGATTTCTTGATCAGAATTAGGGTTTATTTTCTTTCTCCCTTAGCATTTCCTCCCCCAAAGCCCTGGCTCACCCGAAGGCACCTCTTCCCACCACTCGAATCCGCTCGTACTTCTCCATCTCATGTCTCAGATACGCTGCTGGAATTCGCGTGCGGCGCGTGCGCGGACCCGCCCATCCCGGAGCTCCGCCTTCCAGCTGTAAGACTTTTGCAGGGCGGAGCCGACGGGACCCGGGCGCCTGTTGAGACCCGCGCCTTTTCTTTGACTGTCAATCGCGTTTCCCCAACAGCCCTGCCCACTACGAGGGGTAGGAGAATAGACATTCCCGGTTTCTGGGCGAGCCCCTCTGTGCTCGGCACCGTACAGCCACGTTGCACACGAGTGATTTGGCATAGGCCGATGCGGCGCTCACTTAAGTCGACCCGCGCAAACAAGATCGTCCCTCTAGGGCTGAACGCGAGTGGAAAGCGAGGATCGAGTCCCCGCTGCCTAGGCGTGGCACTACTTCAGAAAGATAAAGGGATTCCTTTCTGGCACGTAAAGGATAAACCACCGAGAGCCTGCTGTGTGGGGCGGGAAGCGGGGGTTGTTCGGTGTTTGCCAAGGGAGAGACCCGGAAAACCCCAGATAGGCAAACTGATTCACCTGGAGAGTACGTGACGTGGTCTCCGGGTTGTCCTAACTACAAAGCACGGCGCTCTTGGCTTTTCAGAACGCCGCACGAAACTCTGCCATAAGGGGGCCCAGTCACCGGTGCGCTTTTCGAGCCTCCTGGGGGTGAGATGGGAGTGGAAGTAAACCTCTACCCGAAAGTGTCAGGATGGGGGGAAACCCGAGATGGTTTTACGCTTCTATTCAGAAATAGATGGCTCGTCAGTATCACTGCTGGGGTTTCAACCAGGGTGAATTTAATCCTTATTCATGACGCCGCTGCTCTAAGGGAGTTATAGAACCCCAGTATTCTGGAGCTAGCTAAGGGTTACCCTGTTTCTGAATGGGTGAGGAAGGCGTGGGAAGGGATGTTTATCTTTTGTCCCCGCCCCGCCCCAAACTAGCCGACGTGGAAAGTCGGGAGGGAGCCTGCGGTCGGTCGCTGGCTCAGGCCAGAGTCGGCTGGTGCACAGGCTTTCCAGTGAGCAAACTGCAACTTGGGAGCAGAAAAGGGGGTAAACTGCTCACCCAAGACATCATGCTGTCACTTAGTAACCGACCGGACCTTGGGTGATCCTGGAGCCCCATGGGAGTTAATGTGTAAACCGGGAACCATCAGGGAAGACAGCAAACACCCAAAAGGCTTTGATCCCTGGGTGCCCGAGCTGGGGTTTTCTTTTTCCTTTTAAAGCACTGTTTTAGTCCCCACTTTCTGTTTGCGTCCTCTACTTCCACCTCCCTAAAGCACACCCCTTCTCTTCCCGCACCGGCTCTAGGCTTTTCCTCCGGGTCTGCATATCCCGCTCCGCAAAACCGCCTTACTCACTGTGAGGCGGGCTTGGACCCCGCACCACAGTGAGGACAGGCTGACACCTAGTGGCCAGAAGCCGCAACTGCCTCAGGCCACTACCCTGGAGAGAGGGTCACCCCAGCTGTCTGGGCAAATCCGCAGCCTTCCCCGCCCCAGCCTCCAAGGAGCCAGAAGAGGGTTGGGACTGTCTGAGGGAGGACTGTGACAGCCGCTAGGCTCCAGAAGCCCGAGTGGTGGGGAGGGGAGGTGTGGTGACGGGTGACTCAACAGTTCCTAAGCACCATTCGTTCGGGGTGCGGGAGAGGCAGGTAAACACGTCGGTCTAGGTCCTGGAGAGGAATCGCGTCTGGGCGGATCCGTGGTCCGAGACGGCGCTCCCTACCCGCCAGGACCAGGATTTCGCCGACCCTGGAGTGTGATGGTCCCGCCCAGCTCTGCCCTGAAAGAGTTGAGAGAGGAGCGTTCTCGCCGTACCCGCCCAGGGTGTGCGAGCCGGTGGCGGCGGAGAAACTGAGGTTGTACGCACGAGGGGAGCCGAGGACTCCTTCGGCTGTCGGGAGGCGCCAGAGAGGGGTGCCTCGGCGACGATGGCGGGGACAACTCCTACGTGCTCCAAGTCGGCGGGATCCGGGCGGGGCCCCGGGGGACACGGGGCTCGCGCCCTTCTCGCGGCAGAGGCGCCCGAGGGGCGGGAGCAGGCGGCGGGGCGGGGCGGGGGCGGCAGGGGCGGGCAGAGGCCTCGCCGGGAGCGCGGGGAGGAGCGAAGGGGCCTTGAGGGCTCCGCGAAACTGTGGGTCTGGCGGCCCGCGGTAGAGGCGATCGTGGCGCGCTGGCCAAAGACGGAGTAGTGTTCCCAGAACTGGCGGAGGAGTCGGCCTAAAGGGCGGACAGACAGACAGACGGCAGGGAGGACCAGCATGCACCTACTGTTGCACCCCGCCTGGCCGCTGCTCCTGGGAGCCACGCTGACCTTCCGGGCACTCCGGCGCGCGCTCTGTCGCCTGCCTCTGCCTGCTCACGTGCGCATCGATCCCCTGCGCACCTGGCGTTGGCACAACCTACTCGTCTCCTTCACCCACTCCATTGTATCAGGGATCTGGGCACTGCTGTGGTGAGTGAACAACCCGGGGTACTGAGATGGCCGTGGGAGCCTTCGCGGGGTGCTCGGACTATTCTCCTTGTTGCTATTCCCATCACTCACGGGTGAACAGACGCCAAGGAGCTCACCTGATTCCCTGTTTGGAAAACTACCCAACCAAGAACGGCTGTGGGAAACCCGAGGTACCTGGGCTTCGGCCAAGCCCCTCCTCACTCTCCAATCAGCCAATAGTGGGCGCGCAGGGCGCCCTGGGACTGGCAAGTGTTGGGGGAGGCGAGGGTCCTCCGGGAGGCTGCAACCGCGAGAACATCCCTTTCCTCCATTTCAGCATATGGCAAACCCCTGAAATGCTGGTGGAGATTGAGACGGCGTGGTCACTCTCTGGCTACTTGCTTGTCTGCTTCTCTGCAGGTAGGTTCTACCCAGAGGCTGAGGGTAAGAGGCTGGGAAGGCAGCTAAGCGCATTCAGTCATTTCTTCCTTCCCCACTAGGATACTTCATCCACGACACGGTGGACATTGTGGTTAGTAAACAGACTCGAGCTTCTTGGGAATACCTTGTTCATCATGTCATGGTAAGTGAGAAGCCGGTGATGTGATAGACACGGTCACAACCCTGTGAGCCAGGGAGGGAGGCCATCTTATTAACCCCAGTCGTGTCAGGCTTCTAGGTTGCCTAGGAGTCTCAATGTTTCTGCTCACTCTGGGGTCAGAGTGCCTGGGTCACCTACTATCTAGGTAAACTGACTAGGAATGTCATAGAGAGCTAGACCCTAATGGGCAAAGTCTACTCCTAGTGAATGAAAACAACTCAGCTCTAAAAACTGGCATTTCTCAGCTGTTTGTTGGCTTCATGTGCCCTGGAATGGTATGGCACCTTTTTCAGCGTTCCCTTGTGTTACTCCCCCCCTAGGCTATGGGTGCCTTCTTCTCTGGTATCTTTTGGAAAAGCTTTGTTGGTGGTGGAGTCTTAACGCTGCTGGTGGAAGTCAGCAACATTTTCCTCACCCTAAGGATGATGATGAAGATAAACAACGCCCAGGATCTACTCCTCTACCGGGTCAACAAGTATGTCAACTTGGTCATGTACTTTTTCTTCCGCCTGGCCCCTCAGGTCTACCTCACCAAGTTCTTCCTGCAGTATGCTGGCCAGAGGACCCTGGGAACATTTTTGTTGGTCATTCTGCTCATGCTGGACTTGATGATCCTCATTTACTTTTCCCGCCTTCTCCGCTCTGATTTCTGCCCTCAACGTGCTCCCAGCCGCCAACACAAAGACAAATTCTTGACTGAGTGAGAAAGGATAATCCAGGACATGTAGCAGGGACAGCAAGATTGGCCAACAGCTTTGTAACATAAACTAGGACTCTGCCTCAAGCCTGGGTGTATTCTGGGCCAGCCTCCCACCTCATGCCTACACCCACACTATTGAAAACACTAATGAAAGCTCTTCTCTGAAGTCCTTCCCGGGCAAGGGTTGAGGGAAGCAGACCAACCGGTTGGGCATAGAATGGGTGAGGACAAGACACTGTCCAACCCATATCACCCTGAAATGGATGCTGACGACTCTAAATAACCCTCTGCTCTTCCAAACTCTGGTATTGGTTTCACAACAGCCTCTTCCAGGGATAAAAGAAGAAACTCTTGTAAAGCTTGTGCTCTGAACCTCTGATGGAGGCATGTCCCAGGACAACTAACACTTGTCTGAAGTAATAAATACTTCTGGTACTTGAGCTCTAGCCTGGGAGCCTTAACAATGGCATCATGGTACGTTCCAATGGAGTAAATAAGATTTTTTTTTTTTTTTTGGCTCAGAGCTGGGCTTCCCCAGCACCCACCATATGTAATTATGCAATGTTACCTTAGTGCATACCACAGTATGACAATGTCCCCAGCCCAATCAAAATTGAAAAAAAAGACAAGCAGCATTATTTATGGTGAAAAAGTATATTTAGAATTAGCCAGCTGGACTCAGTTTAGATGATCCCAATCTGAAAAACAAAACAAAAAAGGGTATGTTTTTGGAGCTGGAATGTTTAAGGTTAAGTAAATGACCTGGGATGGCAAGAAGGGGAGGGTGAGGCTTGCTAGAAGTAAAGGCAGATTTTGAATGTAGATACAGCAGCTACACAAGAGAATTGACTGTGGATAGGATGCTTACTTTGTTGGCAACATCCAGAGCATCATAGTCAGGAGCCAAGCGAACATATGCCTTCTTCTCTCCATCAGGCCTGAGTGGAGAAGGAAGCCTCAGTTGGATGCTCACAGATCCAAGCCCTCCCACATTCTGCCTGTCACCCCTCTACTGCATCAGTGGTTCCTTTGCTGGTGTCATTCTTTTCCAAATATTGAGTTTTCCATCATTTGCAAAGAGGGGTCTGAGAGTCACCACGAAAGGACAGGACAGTTTAGTGAACCCACACAAACTTTCTGCCAAGAACCTCTCACCTTATGAGGGTGTTGACTTTGGCCACATCAATGTCATAGAGTTTCTTGACAGCCTGTTTGATCTGGTGCTTGTTGGCCTTGACGTCCACAATGAACACAAGTGTGTTGTTGTCTTCTATCTTCTTCATGGCTGACTCGGTGGTCAGGGGGAACTTGATGATGGCATAGTGGTCAAGCCTAGCATGGATGGGAGGAACAAACTGGAATAAACTGCCCTGGGCCCAGGGTTTAAGAGAGGCTACACTTTGGAACCCAAGTCTAGGAAAGAGTAGGTGCATCAGACAGTAATAGCAATCATTTCTATCAGACTTTGGTCGCTAAACAGTGTCATCACATGCACCTGGACCCTCCTGGGGGGCCAAACTCCACATGAAGAGCCAAAACTTGCATGTTCTCTTACTTGGAGAGTCCTCACCCTTTGAAGTAACTAAAGAATCATGCTTAATTCATGCACATTCACCCATTGGAGTTCCATGTTAGCACTTTACTATGAGGACAGATTTGCCCCCCCCCAACCCCCAAAAAGACAAGAGACAAACTTCTGTTCAAAGGTTGGCTATGGAGCCGGGTGGCGGTGGTAGCGCACGCCTTAATCCCAGCACTTGGGAGGCAGAGGCAGGTGGATCTCTGTGAGTTTGAGGCCAGCCTGGTCTACAGAGTGAGATCCAGGAAAGGTGCAAAAGCTACACAGAGAAACCCTGTCTCAAACAAACAAACAAACAAACAAACAAACAAACCCAGAATAAAAAATTCTTTAGGGTTGGGGATTTAGCTCAGTGGTAGAGCGCTTGACTGGCAAGCACAAGGCCCTGGGTTCGATCCTCAGCTCAACAAAACAAAACCAAACCGGGCGGTGGTGGCTCACGCCTGTAATCGCTGCACTGGGGAGGCAGAGGCAGGTGGATCTCTAGTTCGAGGCCAGCCTGGTTTACAGAGCTAGTCCAGGACAGGCTCCAAAGCTACAGAGAAACCCTGTCTCGAGGGGGGAAAAAATGTTGGCTATGCTCTACAGACTTTTTGAGAGGGAGCCTTACAATGTAGACAAGCTATCCTCAAATCCAAGAGCCACCAAGTTCACACACACCCCTTATGGTCTGAGACAAGGACCCATATCACATGCCCAAAGATGTCCTTGAACTTCAGATCCTCTGGCCTCAATCTCCAAGCATTACAGTTTCACCATCACACAGGATCTATGTAATGCTGGAGACTGAACCAAGGAATTCAATGAACTACATTCCCAGCTCAGAATAACTTGAATAGTCAGGAGCCTAACCTTGAAATTCTAAGGAGTCAATCTTTACTCATCCAAGTACTTTAAGGGTTTTCTCTTTGTTTTTCTCTTTTCTTTCTTTTTTGGGGACAAGGTTTCTCCGTGTAGTTTTGATGCATATCTTGGATCTCGAGCTGTAGACCAGGCTGGCCTCGAACTCAGAGATCCTCCTGGCTCTGCCTCCTGAGTGCCGGGATTAAAGGCGTGTGCTACCACACCTGGCCAACTTTTGATTGAAGGCAGGTTAGGACTCCTATCAGACAAAATTCCAAACAGGAAAATGAGGTGGCTCTCAAGTACTTCCCCCACATACACAACCCTCTCATGTCGTCTTCTTCAGTAAACACATTTTTTCCATTTCTCCAAACTTCCTTAATTGAAAGTTTATTTCTACACAAGATTAATTAGGAGGTCTTCACTGCCCGTTGCAGATAAATTAGCCAACCCACTCCCCTGGTACTCATGTGTTCCTTCCAGCAAGAAACGCCACGACATTGGAACCCTAAGCAGCAGCTCCTTGAAGTATACTTTCAAATACAGATCACGTTAATTAACATATAAAGATCTCACGCTTCCACCGGGGCAGCACATTGAACAATTATAAGGTAAGCTACTGAGTAGGGTAGTAAACTACCAACCCTAGGGCCCTACGACATACTAGTAGGTTTGGGGTCAGTACTGACTTGTTTCTCCTGGGCGCGCTCTTTCGAGGATATTTGGGCTGCCTCCGGAGCCGCAGGGTCTTGGGCCGCCGGAACGTGGGTGACGTGCGGATCTTCTTCTTTTTGTGGCTGTGGACGCCTTTCAGCACTGCCTTCTTGGCTTTCAGGGCCTTCGCTTTGGCCTCGGCTTTGGGAGGGGCAGGAGCTGCGAGAGAAGGAAATGTAACTAGAGTGCAGCGTTCAGAAATTGATCCCTTCCGGCGGCCCTGTCAACACGCGCATCAGTGGTTCCTTTGAGGACATCATAGGTCTCAGGAGAGTCTACATTCTTTCCATCATATGCACGATACTGGCAAGCGAAGATAATTAACCCGGAATAACGGGGAAAAAGAGGGCATCCTTTATAGGTCTGGAGACACGGAGCGCCACCCTGTGGGTGTTAAGGAGCTTCCCAAAGCCAACTGCTCGGCTATCAGTGGCAAGTGATGCCGGCTGGGTCGCCTCTACGACTCCCTTCACTGCCCAGCCCATGCGGCGTGGCCCACGCGGTCCTCATACACTGCTGTGTGGGCTTAATCGCGACAGCAGCTCCAGAACAAATCCCCCATGGCTTAGCCCAGTGGGCATCTTCCCCGTGAGTCCGCTATGCCGATATCCCAGGCCAACCCGCCACAGCCCCGTGCCGCAACACACCTTCCTTCTTCGCCTTCGGCGCCATCTTGACGAAAAGGATTGCTTATTCTCGTTCCCATGAGCTTATAGGATGAAGTCTCATCAGAGCCTCGCGATAGTTTATCCATAGCGTTGATTGGGTGATCAGTAGTGTAAGGCTTCCTGGGAATTGCAGTTCCACTTCATTTCCCAGCGTGAGATCAAGCATGCGCCACCCGTCTCTTTGAAAGGTCTTAAGGCTTCATGGGAGTTGTAGTTTTTGTTTTTGTTTGGATTTTTTTTTTTTTTCCTGACGCAAGGTTTTTCTGGGGATTAGTAGTTTTTAAAAGATCCATGTTTCTGTCGGCTTAAGTCTGTGGGTGGTTATAGCACCTGCTGGTTGAGTCTGGTCCTTGCCACTTCACTTCTTGAGCGATTTCCAGCCTTAGGGGAGAGATTTGCAGTGTTAGAAGCCAGTAGTAACACTACCAACTGGGAAGAATACAACTTGGGAGACTGGAGAGAAGCTCAGCACTTAAGATCTTGTACTTCTCGGGGCAGTGGTGGCACACGCCTTTAATCCCAGCACTCGGGAGGCAGAGGCCAGCCTGGGCTACAGAGTGAGTTCCAGGAAAGGCTCCAAAGCTACACAGAGAAACCCTGTCTCAAAAAAAAAAAAAGATCATGTACTTCTCTTTCGGAGGACCTGAGCCTGAGTTGGATTCCTAGCAGTCACACCTCTGAGGGCACATACCCACACATAAGCAGTATTAAAAAGAATTTTAAAGCTGATTGTGGACTCTACATGCCTTTAGTTCCAGCAGTTCAAGCCTGGCCTAGTCTACATAGCAAGGTCCAGGACAGCCAGCGCTACATAGAAAGACCCTGTCTCAAAGAAGGAAAAAAAAAAAATTAAATATAATGTGTAGCTTGGTGTGGTGGCAAACACCTTTAATTTAGCACCAGGAGGTGGAGGCAGGCAGATCTCTGTGAATTCAGGATCAGCCTGGTCTACATAGCAATATACAAGCTAGCCAGGTATATGTAATGAAACTGTATCTCAAAAAAAAAAAAAAAGACAGACAGACAGATTGAAGCCCTTCATAGGCCGCATCTGTAATCCCAACATTCTTGAGACAGAAGATGGGCACAAAGTCAAGGCTAGCCTGTTGTACACAGTAAGTTCTAGACCCGCCAGCACTACATGTAATGAGACTATCACAACAATAAACAAAGTACGAATAGAATGCGATGGGACACAGGTAGAGGAGAAGCAAAGCTGTGCAATGTTAGAACATGATTTTCTCTAACTTCTACCTATAGCATCTGTGGAAAATTGAGGTTCCATAGATAGATGTGATTTAGTGTTTACCACAGTGATTTGGTGGCAGAGAAAAAATGGAGCATGAGCTGGAAGAGAGTTCCAGAAGAGCTACAAAATAGCCACACACAGAGAGAATTTTCCAAATAATTTTTAGCGTAGTTTTTAAAGATTTTATTTATGTCAGGCTGTGGTGGTGCATGCCATTAATCCAGCACTTGGGAGGCAGAGACAGGTGGGTCTCTGTGAGTTCTAGGACATCTAGGACTGCACAGAGAAACCCTATCTGGAGAAATAAAAAACAAACAAACAAATAAATAAATTTTTTTAGGGATTTTTTTGTTTGTTTGCTTTTTGTTTTGTTTTGAGACAGGGTTTCTCCGTGTAGCTTTGTGCCTTTCCAGGAACTCACTTTGGAGACCAGGCTGGCCTCAAACTCCCAGAGATCCACCTGCCTCTGTCTCCTTAGTGCTGGGATTAAAGCTGTGTGTCACCACCACCCGGCAGGGGATGGTTCATGAGACAGGGTTTTTCTGTGTAACCTTGACTGTCCCGGAATTTACCTTGGACTCATAGAGATTAGCCCGCCTCTGCCCCCTGAGAGTTGAGATTAAAGGCGTGTGCCACCACCTGGCCCTATGATTTTATTTATTTATGTGTGTCTGTCTGTCTGTCTGTATTTGTGTGCCTGTGTGTAGGTGCCCAGAAAAGCCAGGTTTCAGATATCCTGGACATGGAATTATTGGTAGTTGTGAACTACTATATGTCAGTGCTTGGAACTGAACTCAAGGTCCTCTGTAAGAACAGCATGTACACCTGGGCATTGGTGCTGGAAACTGTTAACCCCAGCACTTGGAGGCAGAGACGGGAGGATATCTGAATTCAAGGCCAGCCTGGGCTACAGAGAGAAACCCTGTTTCAAAATTATAAACAAAACAAAACAAACAAACAAAGAAACAAAAAACAAAGAACAACTGCTGAATCATTCTACAGTACTTAGTAATTATTCATTCATTGTTTCATTTATTTATCTATTTATTTATTTATTTAGCCAGAGCTGAGGATCCAACCCAGGGTCTTGTGCATGCTAGGCAAGCACTCTACCACTGAACTAAATCCCCAACCCCTAGTACTTAATATTTAAAGTGATTTTATTTTATGCGTCTGAATGTTTTGCCTATGAACTTCTGTGCCTGGTGCCAGAGAAGACCAGCAGAGTGCACAAGCAGCCAACTGTTCTTAATCCTTTAACTGTTGCTCCAGACCTACCTAATCTTCTGTTTTTTTGTAGGTCAGGATGGCCTTGAAATCAGAGATCTTCCTGCCTTTTCCTCCCAGTGCTGGGACTAAAAGCATGTGTCACCCCACTCACCTGGCCTATTTTTTTTTCCTCGAGACAGGGTCTCTCTGTGTAGCTTTGTGCCTTTCCTGGAACTCCCTTTGTAGCCCAGGCTGGCCTCGAACTCACAGAGATCCGCCTGCCTCTGCCTCCCGAGTGCTGGGATCAAAGGCGTGAGCCACCACCGCCTGCTGCCTTCTATTTTTTGAGACAGGATTTCACTATCCAGCTCTGGATTGCCTGGAGTTCCCTATGTAAATCGGGCTGGCTTCAAACTCACAAAGATCTGATCTGCCTGCCTCTGCCTCCAAGTGTGGAAGTCACCACACTCAGCTTTTTTTGTTTTTGTTTTTGTTTTGTTTTGTTTTTTTGACAAAAATCTCCCTCTGTAGCCCAGTCTCATGAGTGCTGGAATCACAGGTGTGAGCCAGCTTGCTAGACTTTAGTAATACTCGTAAAGTAGTTCTAGACACAGTTGAAACAGCATATGATTTCTCTAGGACAGTGGTTCTCAACCTTCCTAATGCTGCGACACCCCCCCCCCTTTTTTTTTTACAGTTTTTCATGTTGTGGTGACTTCCAAACATAAAATTATTTCCTTTCCTTTCTTTCTTTCTCTATTTCTTCCTTCCTTCCTTCTTTCCTTTCTTTCCTTTTTTGGTTTTTCGAGACAGGGTTTCTCTGTGTAGCTTTGTGCCTTTCCTGGATCTCGCTCTGTAGACCAGGCTGGCCTCGAACTCACGAAGATCCTCCTGGCTCTGCCTCCCGAGTGCTGGGATCAAAGGCGTGAGCCACCACCGTCCGGCATAAAATTATTTTCGATGCTACATCATAACTAAGTCGTAATGTAAATATCTGTGTTTTCTGATGGTCTTAGGTGACCCAGAGGGATAGTGACTCACAGCGACCCACAGGTTGAGAACCACCGCTCTAGGATAACCTAATCCTGTGAATAATTTCATAGTCCTCAACTCTGAACTAGACGTCCCTGTCTAGGACTGTGTTCCATTCATCTTCACATCTTCAAATTTAGCTTCAGACATGTAACAGTTTCTTCCGAGGAGAAAACAGTGAACACCCGAATTAGAAGCGAGTCCTAGAGTCCCAGAATTGTGATACGGAATTCCATTCTACCTAATTCCAGTCTACCTAACATTTCTTCATCCTCTTCGGTAGGAGGCTTGACGGAGAAAAGAGCAGATCTGAGATGTCTGGTCCTTGGTGGACACCTCGTTCTGATCTTGGCACCCCCTTTTGGCGCTTCGTCCCACCTCTCGGGGCAGAAGGGCAAGCAGGGGCAGACTCCATGAGTCATGTTCCAGGCCTGGAGTCGTGGAGGGAAGCGCCGCCTCTCCTTGGGCCCCTTCTCTCCCCCTTTTCCCCTCGGCGGCTCTGGGTCTTGCCAGATGCTGCGCTACAGGCACCGGTTCCCCATCACCAGTTCTGTTGGGTAAGGGGTCCCAAGGAAGATGCAGCCCCGACAGGGAGATGAAGGGGAGAGAGGTTTAGGGGATCCCAGTCTGGAAAGGCTCCAGCCTGGGTGGAGGCTGCCTTGGTGTGGGTAAGGAATCTGGACCGCGAGCTAGAGCCCGGGCAGCGCGGGGAAGGAGAGAGCAGGGGGGTGGCGAGGGCCGCGACAGGGGCGGCTGCTAGCCCCGGCGCGGCGGGGTGCGGGGCAGGGGGCGGCCCTTCTCCAGGAATTTCCGGGGATCGTGTTACAGCGTTCGCCGAGTGGGACGGCAGGCCTCGCCGCGGGTCCAGGGCCCTCGCCCCCTCCTCTCACCGTTGGCGGGCGTCGGCAGCGCCGCCCCTGCGCGCACTGACCCGGTGTGGCGGGGCGGCCCCGAGCCCCCAGGCCGCTCTGTTATGGTAGGGCCGTCCCAGCCCCGAGTTGTCGTCGGGTCTCCGCGGCCCCGCGTTATCGTAGGAGCTGTCAGACCCCGTGTCATTGTAGGGTCCACGCGGACCCGGGCTCCCCGGGACGCGACTCCCCGCCCACAGCTAGCGGCAGGGGGGTCTCCCCGCCCCCGAGTGGTCTTCGGAACGCCCCGGGCTCGCGTAATTGTAGGCTCTCCCAGACCCGGGGTGATCGTCTCGTCCCCTTGGCCCGCGGTGGTCGTAGCGTCTCCGAGGCCGAGGGCTCCTGCAGGTTCCCCGTGGCCCCGGGTGATTGTCGGTACCCCGCGTCCACGAGTGATCGTCGGGTCCCCACGGGCCCGGGCCGCCGGGGCGGATCAAGCCTCCGCGCCTTCCCGGGGAGCCCCCCAAGGCCGCAGACAAGATGAACATTCTGGCGCCCGTGCGGAGGGACCGCGTCCTGGCGGAGCTGCCCCAGGTAGGCACCAGGGCCACGTCGGGCCTCTCTGGCTGTAGCGGAGTGTGGGCGGGAAGAGGTGGCACCCGAGCAGTTGGATTGGGCCCAGCCCTGTCGCCCAGCAAGGCCCGCTGTTCCTGGGTGGTCCACTTCCCACCCCACCCCCAACCTCTGGCTGCTTGGTCAAGGGGACAAAAGCCCCATTCTCACAATGTCCCTCCTAGTGCCTGAGGAAGGAGGCCGCTTTGCACGTGCGCAAAGACTTCCACCCCCGCGTCACTTGCGCCTGCCAGGAGCACCGGACAGGCACCGTGGGGTGAGTTAGGGACACCTCTAACTAAAAAGAAAACACTCAAGAAACTTTGAAGGCATTCGAATGACCCCTTTGAGGCTCCAAGGTTATGCCTTAGCTCTGACGTTTTCCCTTTTCCTCCCAACGAGTTTGTTTCGAGCCTATGGAGAAGGCATCCAACGTAGGGAGGTCATACACCATCATAGAGCCTCTAGGCTGGGGTGTGTGCAGCTCAGAGAAAGAGAGCATTTGTCTAATGTGTGTAAAACCCTGGGCCATCACGACACCCCCCCCCCAACACCTTCCCCAGGGAAAGAGAGGGGTGTGAAAGTCCCCAATGTTGAACACTGCTCCCCAGCACGTCTGTGCAGGACCTTCCAGGCTCCCAGGGAGGCCTGCTGTGGATGGTAATGTACCTTTCTGCTTAGGTGTAACTAAGACCCAGTAAGAGCATTAGAACCCCTTAGAGTGAAAAGTTGATGTTCACTTCCTCTGTCCAGCAGATTTAAGATATCCAAGGTCATCGTTGTGGGGGACCTGTCCGTGGGGAAGACCTGTCTCATTAATAGGTAACCGGGCACTGGAGCTTGGCTGGGCAAGGACACAGTAGGGTCAGTCTTCACAAGGAGGGCTGTGCTACAGGCTACTTGGTGCCTCCTCAGGTTCTGCAAAGACACTTTTGATAAAAATTACAAGGCCACCATCGGAGTGGATTTTGAGATGGAACGATTTGAAGTGTTGGGTGTCCCCTTCAGTCTCCAACTGTGAGTATCCCGTCCCGTCCACCCCTTCCAGCCAGCCTTGTCCCCCTGCTGTGTACACCCTGCTATCTGTTCTACTTGTCTGTCTTCCAGTTGGGACACTGCTGGGCAGGAGAGGTTCAAATGCATCGCTTCCACCTACTACCGAGGAGCCCAAGGTATGCCTTGGGCCCCGGAAGGCAGGCAGTCTGAGAGCGAGCACGTGGAGCTAGAGCTAGGGGGTAGGGGAAGTGAGCCTCAGGCAACTATCTCTCTGCCAGCCTGGAGCTGTTTCTGTCCCTCTTTCAGCCATCATCATCGTCTTCAACCTGAATGACGTGGCATCCCTGGAGCACACCAAGTATGTGAGGATGCCCGGAACACAGTGGGAAAGTCCAGGGAGGCCTTAGAAAAGGAGATCAGAAAAAGAGGGTGTGTCTGTAGCTTCGTGGTAGAGCACCTTCCATCAATGCATGGGGAACTGGGATCAATCCTCTGAGTCATCCAGTAGGGCACAGAGAGAAAAACCAGAGCTAGTACCGGACATGGGGAAGATGGTGGGTGGGGTCTGTCGGGCTCACTCACTTCTTACTTACTGCTTGTCCACCATCTGTGGCAGGCAATGGCTCGCTGATGCACTCAAGGAGAATGACCCTTCCAACGTGCTTCTCTTCCTTGTGGGTTCCAAGAAGGATATGAGTGTGAGTGTGCCAGTGGGGGAACTTCCCACATTGGTGATGGGACCCACCCCCAACTGATGCTGATTTTCTCACAGACTCCTGCTCAGTATTCCCTAATGGAGAAGGATGCCCTCAAGGTGGCCCAAGAGATTAAGGCTGAGTATTGGGCAGTGTCCTCCCTCACTGGTGAGTTGGGGCCCGGCCTTCTGCTGTGTGTGCCTGCTCACCTCTCCCCTCACTCCTACGTCTGGAGCTGGGTCCAGTGTTCTACATACTGTTAACCCTGAGCATCCATTTTTGCTCCCCATGTCAGGTGAGAATGTCCGGGAATTCTTCTTCCGTGTGGCAGCGTTGACCTTTGAGGCCAATGTCCTGGCTGAGCTGGAGAAATCGGGGGCTCGGCGCATTGGGGATGTTGTTCGTAAGTGCTTACCGTGTTGGAGGTGGCAGAGAGCAAGGGGAGGAACCTCCAATCCTGCTTCATACATTTCCCACCCTTTTCCAGGCATCAACAGTGATGACAAAAACCTCTACTTAACTGCCAGCAAGAAAAAGGCCACATGCTGTCCCTGAAGAGGACTGTCCAGAAACTGCCCATTCCTTTGGCACTATGCCACACCAAATGCTTCAGAACTCAACTCCTGGACGTTTGCACTGACTTTTTCCAGACCAAAGAGGTGCCCCTTGAAGGCAGTGCCCCCAGAGGGTAACTGGGACCATGCTAGTCACTTCCTGCCCCCAGGCACCATGCCAAAGACTGGATGACCCTTGACCCCTCTGGGGCTCTCCAGGGTGCCTGGTGGGGGCCAGTGTTCCTGCTGCTTTTGCTCAGCCTGCTGGGCCCCTTATGGTATGATGATGCTTAATAATTCCAGCCTTATACTGTGCCTTATGTATTAAAGTCTGTTATTAGCATGTTCTGGGATGGAATCCTTTACAGGGGATAATGTGGAATGAGTAGGGACATGAAGTGGTTTAGGGACTGGAACCCTTGTGGAGAGTCTGTCTATTCCTGCCCCCTAAGACAGGGCTCACACCTGGATGACACCTCAGAGACCAGGTTTTAAAGGACTGATTGTATCCTTTAGATCCACATTGGGTTAAAATCTGAATAATTACCCTTTTTATTCTTTATCATCTGTCTTCTTTCCTCCCTCTCTGTCTCCCCCTCTCTTTGAGGCAGGGTCTCTTGTAGGCCAGCCTGACCTAGAAATTACTATGTATCTGAGTACTAAGTGACAGTGTCCCTAGAGAGACATGATCAACCCTGTTTGTGCCAGGGAGGGAACTGATGACAGTGAGCTATGTATCATCGAAGTCCGACTTGGTGAACACATGAGTTTTATTCAGGTTACTTATAGGGGTATGGATGAGTGTCTAAGCTGCAAGCTGTAAAGATATATGAAGTGGGATTTCAGCTGATTATGACAAGCTAATACCTGGAAGAAGCCAAGGGCCTTCTAGAGGTCAAGCCGAGGCTCAAGGAGCCTTGGTGATATTGGCTTTTGATTATCAGCCGTTTCCTGCTATGAGTTTCTTGTGTTCTACTGTAGCTTTTCCATCATTCATTGGACACAATCTCCCCTCTACTAAAGGAATATTTACATAACCTTCTGAGCAGTAACACAGCCAGGATCCCTAATTTCAGGCCTTTCTGTAATTATTGTCATTAGCAGCAACTGGCCAGGACCATCCCCAGAGGGACGATGAAAGTATCTTATCAGAGATACCTCTGCACTCTCTAGAACAGACTTAAGCATCCAGACTATCATCAGTTTGAGAAGGCCTGGTGGATGTGCTAATTAAACTTAACCTTCTCCTTTCCAAAATCTCATCTCTAGATCCACCCTTAACAATTAACTCAGAACTAAAGGGTTCCAACTTACAAGTACATCTAGCTGTGATGGAAGTAGCCTAGCCAAGTTGCCTAGTGATGGAGCACACTTGCCAGAAACAGCAGGAGCAGAGATAGCTTGGAGAGATAAGGGTCAAAGGGATAAAAAGGCAGTTTTATTTTCAGAGAGCAATTAGACAGAGAAGAGAGAAGAGAACTGGAGAACTAGGTGGAGAACTTGAGGACAGGATGGAAGATGAGGAAGAGCCAGATGGAAAATTACTAAATGGATAAGAAAGAGATAAGAACCTGGATGAGGCGGAACTGAGATGAGAGAATTAAGATAGAACTTAGAGGGGACAGCAGATAAAGAGAGAGATACCAGGCAAGAAAGCAGCGAGGCACAAGAACAGAACTGAAGCTGTGTAGATAGGACTTTTATCCCAGAGGAATAGAGTAGGTGGACAAAGAGCTTGCTGTATTTAAGATTCTTTTCCCAAAAATAATTCTCACCATTTGTAGTTTCTTTTCTGGGCCCCTGGGAAGAATATTATTAAGGCTGGTCCTAATAATATTCGAGATGTCTACTCAAGATACAGCTTCGTCACCAAAAGCTACCTCAGTACGAGTGCCAGCTTATGAAACCTGGAGCTTGCTGCACAGCCTTAAGGCAGCTGAACAGGTTGGAGGGTCTTTCTTCCAGCCAGTTCAGCTCATCTGAGAGTATCTCTCAAGCAGTCCCGACTAATTAAATACGCTTGGGGAAGGAGGAGCCTAGTATATCTGCTCAACATCAGGACTTCCTGAAGTCTTTGCATTGTTTACTTCCTGAGAGTAAAGAGCTTCCCTGCAGACCATCCTGTCATTTAAGGGGCTTCCATCCAAGATGGAAGGTTTTATGTCAGAGGAAATTGCTACAGAACATTCCTCTCCTTCCTTGGACTCTTAAATCCTTTCTGCCTCCTTTCCTAAAGGTCCCTGAGACTTAGAGGAAGTTACATAGAAGTCTGAGTGTGGCCAACTAACTCTAGTGGGATACTGGTGTCTTTTCATGTATCCCCATCTTACATGGCGTAACTGGTGACAAGCCTTGGCAATATTTCTTTTCCTATAAAAACACAAGTGAGGAGAAGGCAGAAAATGACCTATAGTCATAAATAGAGATGTTGGGGAACAACTTAGCTGGTACATCATACTCACTTACCAAAGCAATAGGTGTCGATTTTCCATGGGGGGGGGGGGGGGGGCTATGACGTCTCTCACCATAGGTTTTTGTCTAAGGCCCATATCAGATGTGACTTCCTTTTTGGAGACTTTGCTTAAGTCCAAGCAGAAAATTTGTTTTATTCATTACTGCTTATGCCTCGACTGCACTGGCTGACCGAGCTTGTCTGGCCCTTCCATCACGAAGCATGCAGAATCCACAGCTGAGTGGGACATTCCGGCCATGGTCCTCCCCAGCAACCTCTGTTGCACTTTCTGGTACTACAAGAGCTAGGTAAGGGACATTTTTGGCTCGGTCCTAGACTTATTTTTCCAAGTTCTGTAACCAACACATGAGACATCATTAACAAGGTCTTACCATTCAGTTTTGGAATGTCACTGACAGCAATGGTAACAGCATTGATTCCTAGAAGGCCTTCTCTGGCCTTCCTGCCAACAACTCCTATGGAGGTAATCCACCCCTAGGACCAGGGGTTTATATTTATTTTTGATAGGGTTTCATGGTTAGCCCCATGACCTGGACCTCAGAGATCCCCTGCCTCTACCTCCCAATTAAAGGCATATGCCATCACACCTGGCCTTGTTCCTGCTTCTTATTTTTTTTTTTTTTATTTTTTCCTCTTTTGAGTTAGCATCTCTCTACATAATCCCGGCTGTCCTAGAACTCACTATGAAAGCCAGGCTGGCCTCAAACTCAGAGCTGCTTTCGAGTGTTTGGATTAAAGGTGAGCACTAGGGCTAGAGAGATGTCTCAGTGGTTAAGAGCAATGACTGCTCTTTCAGAGGACTCAGGTTCAATTCCCAGCACCCACATGGCAGTTTACAACTGTCTGTAACTGGAATCTAACACTGTTACACAAACTAACATACAGGCAAAACACCAATGCACATAAAAAAGAAAGGCTAGCACCATCATGTCTAGTTCTCTTTAGAATATCTTTTAAAAATTTATTTTATGTGCATTAGTGTTTTGCCTTGGTTGTCAGGTCCCCTGAAACTAGAGTTACAGACAGTTGTGAGCTGCCATGTGGGTGCTGGGAATTGAACCTGGGGTGCCTGGGTCTTCTGGAAGAGCATTCAGTGCTCTTAACCACTGAGCCATCCTTCCAGGCCTGTCCTCTGCTTTTTGAGGCACATGTATCTTGGTTTCGGAAGCTGCTTGGAGGGAAACAGATAAGCTGTGTGGAATATCTGGGAAGCATCTCTCATTCAGTTACTTGTATCTATTTTCCATCTCTGTTCCCACAGCTCTGGTTCCGCCTTGTACAGAGCTGGTTAATTCGGTGTGCATGTGAGAAGCAACCTCAGTACTGGAGTGCTCCCAGGAGCCTGAGTGTAGAGTTCTGTGATCTGCATGTGTGGGGGTGGATGCACATATTGTTCAATTAGGTCTGTGTATTGTGTGTAGACTTGGCATCATTGTGTGTGATATACAAGTGTACATACTGTGTTTGAGGATGTAAAGTGTGTTTCCATGAATATAGGCCACCTTACTGACCAAACAGGAGAATTAGCTGTATGGGGCCCAGGACCAAGTGGCCTATGGGACTGAGGAGACCTGAAGTGGGGAGCTGGAGTGGATGGGTTTAGTGGTCTGGGAGTGTGGGGAGGTACCATACACAGTGGAGGAGAGCAATCCACGTTCAAGAAGACTGCTCTCTGAACTGTCAGGGGCGGACCTTGTGGATGCCCCGGCCTCCCCTTGGAAGGCGGAGCGGGTCCCCAAGTGCAAAGGCTCTTGAGACTGAACGGGGCGGGGCCAGTACCTGCTGGGGGCGGGGTTTCTGTCCCTTTTTTCTAGAAGTAGGGACCAGCGAGAGCTAGTGGTGGGTCTGTAATGTAAAGGCAAAGCAAGTACTGGCGTTAAGGGCGTGACGAAAGGGACCTGGAAGGAGCTGGAAATCCCGGATGAAGAACACGACTGACGCTTAGACCCGGGCTGGAAGACGGGGAGGGGGGAGGCGGGCTGGGAGTTGGGTAAGCATGAGGCGGAGCTAGGGGCTGGACTGGAGTTTACAGCTGGGCCGAGGGCTCCACCAAGCTGAGGTTCAACGTTGAACTCTACTAGGTAGAGTCCTGTGGAAGAACCGGGCTGACAACGATGTGGGTCAGGACGACACTAACGATTAAAAGATGGACTGAGGAAAAGTCTGGCTGCAAAACTGACATTTGGGACAAGAGCGAGAGCACCGGTAAAGGGGCGGGGCAGAAGGCTGGGGGGGGGGGGGGGGGGGGCGGGGCTCGGCTCTGTAGGATCGCCTGCTTTGGCCAGGAGCAATCGCTCCTGTGCCAAGGCGTAACTATAGAGCATTCATTAAGCTGCAGTCAGCCGCTGGCCTAGCCCGCTGCCCCAGAGGCTCCGGAAAAAAACACCCCCCTGGCCCATTGCTCACCCTGGTGCCGGGGATGGGCGATCGGTTCCATTGACCTTGAGTGCGGGAAGGACTCCGAGGATTCCACAAGTGACATCACAATCACTTCTAAGATGGGGCGCGAACCTGGGAGACATTTCCCAGAAGACTCAATGCCCCTTGCACCCTTCTCTTACTTTGTTTCCTCGTTTCTTCTCTCTTCACACTGTCTCCTTTTGGCTGCTCTGTGCCCATCCTCTGGGCCTCAAAGGAGGGGAGGGGCTGCGCAGGACAAGGAGGATCCTCTACAAATGAGCATCACCAGTGAGTTTGAGTTTGACCCTTGCTACCTGTCCCAAGGAAGAGACCACAGCTTTTCTCTTCCTTTCAAACTATTATCCATCCTCAATCTGCTGCAGGAGCTCTGGAGTGTTGCCTTGGTCACAGCTCCCCTCTATCCTCTGTAGACAAAGGGACAGGCTGCCTTTCTAAATCCACTCCTTTCCTATTTCCCTCCCATACAGCTGATGGTGTCAGCATCTACTGACGGTGTTAGTGGGAAATGAACAGGCTTCAACCCCGCACAAAGCCTGTTCATAGTGACAGGAGGTAGGAAAACCAGCGTAGTTTGATCCTGACCTAGGCGCACAGGCCCTTAGCAGAGTGTCTAGGATTCAAACTGAATAGGGGAAGCTGTGGATTTGGATTAAGAAAAATCAGCAGTGAGGAATTAGCAAAGTTGGGGATTAAAAGCAAGTGTTGTAGGGGATGACGACTGGATGGGGAGCTGAATCTAGTTTAAGACTCGGCTTTGGAGCTTATGGCATAGGGTGGCCTTTTGCTTATGTGTCTCCTTAGCCAACAAAGAACACAGGACTGGAAGCGTACTGGCTAGAGAGCCAAGAAGACCAGGGCTTCCCTTCTGCTTCTACTGTCTATTACCTTTCATCCTGGGCAGGCTACTTCGCCTCTCTGGGTCTGGGTCCCTAGCTATACAATTTAGATTTGAAGTCGCACTTTAGAAGCCCATTCTAGGATCTAGCCCTGTGAATGTGTACATCCTGGGAATCTCCTCCAGGAGAGCTAGGGGCTGGGGTTACAGCTTATAGATAAGAATGCTTGCTTAGCATGTATGAAACCCTGAATCTGATTCCCAGAGACTTCCCCTACTTCTTCCAAAACACAGCTCCAGTCAAAATAAGTAAGTAAATGAATAAAGTGAGCAGGGTGGCTCATGTGGGTAATTCCAGGATTTGGGACAAGGCGGCAGAACTACCATAAATTCAAGGCCAGCCTGGGCTACCTGGGGAATTCTAGGCCAGCCTGTGGCTATGTGAAATGGTCTCAAAAATAAATATATAAAAAGATAAAAACAGGGCTGGAGAGATGGCTCCGAGGTTAAGAGCACTGACTGCTCTTCCAGAGGTCATGAGTTCAATTCCCAGCAACCACATGGTGGCTCACAACCATCTGTAATGAGATCTGGTAATTAAAATTAAAAAAAAAAAAAAAGATAAAAACACAGTCCCCAGGTTTGAACCAGGAACAGACTCCCAAGAGCCGCTTTGAGGCTTGAATAGTGAATTTATGTATTCCAATAGGAGAGTGAACATCTACTCTCAGTCAGCCAACAATGACTGAGCTATTTCCATGGCTCTCCGGAGACAGAGGCAGGTGAAATATGGTTATTATTCTTAAGGAAATACAGAGGAAATACAGGAAAGTCACAGTCCCTAGATCTCTGGCAGCAGGTCAGTGGGCACGTAAAGGACACGATTAATTCCACTTGGATAGATGGTGTTTGTCTGAGACAATGTCTTGCTGTGTAGCCCGGGTTAGGCCTCCTGCCTCAGCCTACCAAGTTCTTGGATTATAAATGTGTGCCACTGTGAGCAACATTTCCCAACGAGTTGAGCAGCAGGGAAGAAAGAATGGCAAAGTGAGGGGTGGGAGAACTGCTGTGGTGGGTGGCCATCCCAGCCTTGGCCTGGGAGTTCCAACCCCTTTTCCTATGTAGAGTGGCCTAAATAATTTCACCAATAAACTGCCAGCAAGCAAAGAACTAGTCCTGGATCCTAAGGGTGTGATAAAAACCAGCACTTCATTGTGAGGGCAGGAAGGAAGGAAGCCAGGCCTGGTGGCACATGCCTATAATTCCAGCATATGGCAGGTAAGAGGAAAAGAAGTGTAGTAGGCCAGTTGATAGTCTACAAAACTCAACTTGGCTGTATGGGGAGGATTGAAGAAAGGTAGTGAGGACCAGAGGTGGGGAGACCAGGCAGAAAGATACATATGGCTGTATCCTACCTAGGTCAGAGATGATGGAGGTTGAGCTTGGCTTTGTGGCTCAAACCTTTAACCTCAGTACTTAGGAGGCCGAGGTAATTGAGCCAGGCCAGCCAGGGCTGCACAGTGAGACTCAGCCTCAAAAACAACAAACGGACAAACAAGAGATGGCAGGGCTCCAAACAAAGGCACAGGAAGGTACAAGGGTAGACAGTTATGGCAAGAAATGGCATGGAAGTGAGAGAGGCTTGGCCCTTGATTTCTAGCTGAAATATCTGTTGCTTTCTGAAAAGGATAAGATACAAGAAATGCACAGGTGGTGGGAAGCTGATAGGTGTGTGTGTCGGGGGGAGGGGACGACGACACAATTTCTTTTCTTTTTTGTTTTTCTTTTTCGAGACAGGTTTCTCAGTGTAGTCCTGGCTGTCCTGGAACTCACTCTGTAGGCCAGGCTGGTCTTGAACTCACAGAGACCCACCTGCCTCTGTCTCCCAAGTGCTGCGATTAAAAAGGCATGCGCCACTACCACCTGGTTTGGGATATAATTTTTTAAGATACCTTGGGAATGTTCAAGACACTTTTATTGGCTGTGCATACTCAGAAAATCATTCTGCAGTCGAGCAGGTAGTGGCTCAGTGGTAGAGTTGGTTTCACTTGTGTGGGTTCCAGCCCCAACACTGTGAAACATCAGGAAAGCAGCCAAGGCCAGATTCAGGGTGAGAATTAGTCTTTTTTTTCTCTGTGTTCTTGTTATTGTTGTTTGTTAGGAGCCAGGGTTTCATCATGTAGTCCAGGTTGGCCTCAAGCTTGTTGATTCTTCTGTCCTATCCTCCCCAGGATTGGGATTACAGTCATGTACCACCACACTTTGCCAGATTTATGTCATTTCATGGATGAAAATGAAAAGACTATGGAAATATATATTATCCAAAAGCTTGTGTCTGTTGAGCAGGTGGCCAAAACCAGAACCCTGGTAACCACCAATTTAAGTAGTATAGTGGAATGGGTGGTGGTGGCCCACGCCTTTAATCCCTGGTCTACAGAGTGAGTTCCAGGACAGCCAGGACTACATAGAGAAACCCTGTCTTGAAAATAACAAACAAACAAATACACAAACAAAAAAAAACCCAAACAACAACAAAAAACCAAAACCAACCCCCCAAAACAAACAAAAAAGTAGTATAGTGGAGGAAAAGGACACTATTCGGGTGGGGTGGTCCATACTAGTGGACCGTGTCATAAATGGACAAAGCTAGTCAAAGCTGTGAGGAGTGGGCTGTACACAACAAACCTACAGACACAATTATGCTGAACAGAGAAGAACCTCAAAGCATCTTCACTAAGACCAAGAATAAGACAAAAAAGTGACTCATTTTCTCTATTCTTTTTGAGACCATCTCTCTGCATTGCACTGGAACTCTGTAGACCAGGCTGGCCTCAAACTCATAGATCCTTCTGCCTCTGCCTCCTGAGTGCTGGGATTAAAGGTGTGAGCCACCACTGCCTGGCAATCTCCACTCTTCATAATAGTGCTTGAAGTCTTAACTAGAGCAATAGGACAACAGAAGGAAATAAAAGAACATAAATATGTATTATTATTTGGATAAGACCCCATACATAAGAGACAAGAAGGATCCCATCAGAAAAATGTAGTAGAAATGATCCTTTCAACAAAGTGGCTGGTTAAAAAATTAGATTACAGAAATGAATATCAAGTAGTGAGATGCTCAGCAGGTAAAGGCACCAAGCCTGAGGGCGGGAGTTTGATCCTCAGGACCCCCATGGTGGAAGGAGAGAGCTGACTCCTGCAGGCTGTCTTCTGCCCTCCACATGCACACTGTGGCATGCATGCCCACACACAGAGGCTCAGGATAAATGTGGGGAAAATAAGGAAATGACCTCATTCACAATTACCTGAAGTAGCAACAAGAAATTCTGGGGATAAGCCTGATTCAGGAAGTGACTCAACAGTTGAAACTTTAACAACACTGAATAAAAAAACTAAAGATGGGGCTTGGGGATATAGCTCAGTGGTAGAGCGCTTGCCTAGCAAGCACAAGGCCCTGGGTTCGATCCTCAGCTCTGGAAAAAAAAAAACAACAACCAAACAAACAAAAACAAAAAACAAAACAACAACAACAAAAAAATAAAGACACTTAAGATGAAAGACCTCCCATTTGTATGGTTTGGAAGAACTAATACTATGAAAATGGCAAATTTTTACCAAAAACAGCCTGCAGATTCAATGTAATCCAACTTAAAGTTTCAATGCCATTCTTCACAGAAATAGAAAAATAAAATAAAGCATAAAACCTGCTAACAGCTAAAGCAATCCTGAGTAAGGTGCTGGAGGTATCACCATGTCAGAGTTCAAGTGATACTACAAAGCCATAGTAACAAAAACAACATAGTACTTGCTCAAAATATACACATATATCAATGGAATAGAATATAATAAGATGAGCTGTGGTGGTGCATGCCGTTAATGCCAGCACTCGGGAAGCAGAGACAGGCAGATCTCTGTGAGTTCCAGTACAGCCAGGGCTACACAAAGAAACCCTGTCTCAAAAAAAATAAAAATAAAAATAAACCCATGCAGCTACGGCCACCTTAACTGTAGACAAAAATACACGCCGGAGAAAAGACAGCCTCTCCAGGACAAGGCACCACTGGATAGCCTCATGTGAAAGAAGGAAGTCAGTCTTGCTCTCACTGTGCACGACACCACTTCTAAATGGATCAAAGACCTTAGTAAGACCTGGAATTCTGAATCTACCTGGAAAAAAGGCATTAGGAAAGGACTTTCTGAATGTGACGAAAGTCCATCAGTAAATAAGATCAACCATTGACAAATGGGATCTCATGGAAGTAAAAAAAAAAAAAATTCTATGTAGCAAACAAAACAAAACCAGTTCATCAAGTAAAGAGACAGCCTAAGAATGGGAGAAAAATCTTTGCTAGCAATGCATCTGATAGAGGATTAATATCTAGAATATACAATACAAAAACTTAAAAAAAAAATCAAGCTGGGTATGGTGGCGCACAGCTTTAATCCCAGCACTAGGGATGCAGAGGCAGGTGGATCTCTATGAGTTGGAGGCCAGCCTGATTTACAGAGTAAGTTCCAGGACAGCCAAGGCTTTATAGAGAAACCCTGTCTCAAAACAGTTAAAGATGAGGGCTTTAATGGAAGTCCAAGGAACAGTTTGCAAGGGAGTGATTGGTTATTACTTAAGAGAAAAAGGCCGGGGCTGTGGCTAGCTATTGAGAAATTGCTAGCAGCCTTGGCCAAGGCTATTTTATATTTTAATAAAGGGGAGACCACTGAGAAGGAAGGGAGTCTGAGCTCACTGAAGGTTGAGTTATATGGCCCCCTTCATCACTGCCTAGTAGAGTTGTTTGGTGAATGAATAAACTTGACTTGGAAAGGAAAGGGGGAACATGCACATGGTAGAAAAAGTGTTGGAGGAGTGTCCCATTTGAAAATGTTCATAAGTGTGCTGGGCGGTGGTGGCACACTCCTTTAATCCCAGCACTCAGGAGGCAGAGGTAGTCAGATCTCTTGAGTTCAAGCTCAGTCTTTTCTAAAAAGTTAAGTTCTAGGACAGCAAGGACTAAACAGAGAAACCTTGTCTTGAAAAACAAAAACAAAACAAAACAAAAAAAAAAGAAAATGTTTGTAGCCTGTCATGGAGAAGAACAGTAAAGAGGGAGGTAACATTCCATACATTACACAGGCTTGGGGCACTAGGACCCTGGACACCTCTTCCCCGGCAGAAGTAGCAGTTAGAGGTAGCTACAGGCAGCGACTGCGACATTATTTGCAGAGGGCAGAGGGGAGCAGTAGTGGTTTAAGAATTTTCAGAAAGTGATCTTTGCATAGCCAATTGGCTTGGAACTGGCTCTGCAGACCAGGCTGGCCTTAAGCTCACAGAGATCCACCTGCCTCGGCCTCCTAAGTGCTGGGACCAAAGGTGTGGGCTACTACTATTCCTGGCTTCTCCTTTTCTTTTTTTTTTTTTTTAAAGACTAAGTCTCATGTAGCCCAGCCTGGCCTTCAAATCAGTATGTAGGCGAGGATAACCCTGAACATTTAACTCTTCCTCCTAGGTGCTGGGATGAGTGTCTCGACAGCTGGTTCCATGCTTCATTTTCTAAGGAGGGTGCTTCTCTAATTCCTCTGACAAGCCAACCCTATAGTTCAGTGGCAGAACACTTGCTTAGCATGCATGAGGTCGTGGGGTCCATCCTAGGGAACCCTACAAACCTGTGGTCTGCCCGGCTACCCTCTGAGCAGGCTCCACACACCTGCAACAAGCTATGGTGTTGGCCTCCCTGCCCAATCCCTCCAGTTCCACTGAAGGTCTTCACCGCTCCTGTCTTGGCAGGTGGCCCTTGTTCTCAGCGCCCTCCCCGTCCCCCCATTTCCAACACACTGATGCCATGGACCTCCTTGCCTGTCTCCTTGCCCCTCTCTCAGCCTCTGGAGAACAGCGGCTTGGTTTTTAATCCTGCATCCCGAGTCCGTATATGGGCCCAGCACCCCATCTGAGGAAGGTTAGTGACTGAACGCTGGGGGAGGTGGCTGCTGTCACTGCTGCCATTTTGTGCTCTCTCAGATATAGGTAGGTTGCCCAGCTGGAGGAAAGGACATCTGGCTAGTGTGGAGTCCAGCAGTGATGTGTCTTCCCTCTCCTCTGAAGGTGAGTCCAGGGGACCTATGGCCCCCAGAGGCTACATTACCCCTTATTTGTGAGAACTAACACTTGACAGAGGGAAGGGATCTTGATGGGATTACCCAGATGCCCCAGGGTCCAGTGAAATGGCTCATGGGTAAAGGTGTTTGCTGATAACCTGACAACCTGAGTGTGATCCCCAGGACCCACACGGTGGTGAACTCAGCTGCCCTGTCCTTACCTTGTCTTCTACAATGCCAGAGAAGACTCCTTCCTTGAGTCCTGATCACCCCTTCCCTTTGAAGAATAATTTATGGTGCACAAACATGAACTGAGTCCTTCTGACCTTGCATAATAGCTACTACCTCTTTCCTGTTCTGTGGGTAAGGAAGGCTCAGAAAAGTAATTGTCTTAGGTTAGTTACCCTATTAAGTGAAAGAGCCAAGACGCAAGTATGACTGACTCAAGGCTCAGAGCATATGCCTCTATCCTGCCCTTTGCCTCAATTAACAGTGCCCCCCCCCAAAAAAAAAACAAAAAAAACCAGCAGCAGAGGTGACAGTACAAGGTCCTGTGTACACACCCCTTACTTCCCTGGGGAGAAAAGGCACAAGAGAAAGTGGGTGAGGTGTCCTGTGGAAACTTGGGAGCCTCAGTCTTTTGGGCGAAAGGGGAGGAAAGCCTCAGACCACTCACTGTCTTCTCTCTCATGCACTTTAACGGACACGTGGGCTCCCATACCCTCTGCCTGGTCAATGAATTCCTGCTGTAGGGTCTCTGTGAGAAGTGGGGCAGGAGGCAGGGCTGTTGAGAGGCATGTTTACTTTTAGATAGGAGCAGAGGGAAATCAGGGGTTACCTGGATCCCTAAGCAGGGTTAGAGAGGAAGCACTGGGCACCCCATGTAAAACTCATGTAGCTCAGTAAGAAGTGGGAACCTCCCCTATCCCCGGCATCCTCTCCCTGTGCCTGTGAAAAGGGATGCAGTATCACGTTGCCTAATCCACAGACTGCCATAGGCCATGGCAGGCTGTCCAGCATTCTGTGGTTCTGGGAGGAGACGGTGATTTTAAAGCATCACTCACTTTCTGGAGGCAGGGCTTTGCTGTGTTGCCCTGGCTGTCCTGGAACTCACAGAGATCCACCTGCCTCTGACTCCTGAATGCTAGGATTAAAGGCCTGCACCACCACTGCCCTACTTAAAGCATTTTTTAAAAGACTTACTTGTGTGGGTGTGGTACCATGGCAAACCTGCAGCAGTCAGTTTTTTTTACCTTCAGCACCTTCCAGCCCAGACTGATTTTGATGCGTAAAGAGCAGGGGCAGAATAGAGAGAAAGGGGTGTGTGTGGGTGTGTGTGTGGGGGTGCAGAGAGGAGGCTGGGAGGAGAAAGGAGGCAGACAGAAGAGCCAGAACATGCAGGAGCATGCTGTAGAGGCCTAACCACCACCCTGGGCCATTTGGGTGGGGTGCACCAGAGGCCACCTGGGCCTGTGCAGGGGCAGGCGTCAGAACCAAGGCTGCCATTGGGGGCTTGTCTGCCAGACACAAAGACATGGCCATTCCCTCCCTGGCACTGTGGAGTGTGGTGGCTGGTGACTACCAGCAGCTGGATCCACAGGAGAGAGGGCGTGATAAAGGTGACAGTTGTTGGCAGAGAAATTTGGGGAAGCATTAAGATTGAGGTGTGCCCCGCTGCCTCCAAATGACCCAGACCCCTCTTCCCTCAGGTGGACGCCAGGAGACTGACAGGTGTTGCTGGAAACACCAGCAGTGTGCTGGACACATCATCCACCCCTTCTTGGACTGTGGCTACCACAACCGGCACATGCACGCTGTCAGCCACTGCGACTGTGAATCTAGGTGAGGGCCCCCTTCATGGGGGACCCATTCCCTTCAGGTTTCCCTCTTCAACTTTGGCCTGGTGCTGCCGGCCTAGCCCCAGCTTTAAAACCCTGCTCTGCTCCAAGAACAATGAATGGGGAGCTCTCTTGGCAGCCTGGGCCAGGCCCAGAAGCAGCTGGCTGTCCCTCTGGGCCCCTGGGGAGTCATGGAGGTATGGGAGCCAAGCTGAGAGTCTGGTGTGTGGCAGGCTGAAGGACTGCTCAGGGAAGACAAATAGTAGCAGATCCCGAGATGTAGGCCCGACCTGCTCCAGAGATCGGGGCTCAACCTGCTTCAACATCATCCATACCCCTTGCTTTGAATTCATCCCAGAGGAAGAGTGTGTGGAGCAGATCTGGCACAGCTGGTGAGTGCCAGCTGGCTATGGGGACAGGACTTCAGAGTGCCCTGCTTCAGCTCCATGACTTTCTTCCTGTCCCTTCCCCCCAGGTGCAAAGGCCACAGGCCTCTCTCTGTGGCAGTAATCCACCATCCCATCCATCATGTGTGTAGGACAGATAACCTACACGAGAAGGAGGATGAAGAGGAAGAGGAGGAGGAAGAGACCCCACCTTCCATCCCAACTCAGTTGTGCCCCACTGCTGTACCGACTGACCCAGACATCGGGGCGGTCACCAGGACTCCCGACTCAGCAGCGCCCATCACCATCTGGCGTTCCGAGAGCCCCACAGGAAAGAGTCAGGAGGGCAAGGCCACCAAGAAGATAAAGAAGAAAAAGGAGAAGGAGAAAGACAACGAGGATGAGATGGTGGATGAAAAGGCAAAGTTGAAGAAAAAAGTCAAGGGCAAGATAATTAAGAAGAAAAGCCTGGCAAAATCAGAGTCTTCCCCTCCAGACTTGAGCCGATCACTGAGCCCAAGAGAACTAGTCAGGACATCAGAGTCCAGCCCAGAGAGTCGGGAAGAGCTGGAGAGTGAGGACAGTTATGAACGGGGTAAAAAGGAGCCCTCCAGCGAAGATATTGTGGAGTCATCACCCAAGAAGAGAGAAAAGAGCACCTCCCAGGCCAAAAAGAATGGGACAAAGACCTTACAAACCAGGAAAACGAGCAAGAGAAAATCTCCCCCAGTGTCCAACCCCAATCTCAGCTGAGGCCAGGGCAACCAGAGTAAATAAATCAAGCCTGTAACTGACCCCTACTGCTATTCTCTCTCCCTCCAACAGGGCCTCTTCTTGTGGGAGGTGGCTGGCTCTGGGCCTACTATAGCCAAGGGGCCAGGGGTCAGGGGATACTCAAGGGGCAATCCTGCTTTCAAGGAGGAAGTCTATGTCTATGGGAAGTTAGGTAGGAGGGAGAGAGAACCCTCTAGGACCAGGTGGCAGACTCCATCTGGAGAGGGACTGGGCTGTGGGAGACCAGTGTTGTTTGTGAAAACTCATTCTGTAGTGGGCAGCACTATGCAGCACCACCTTCAATAAACTGAACCTGCCACTCACTCGGCCTGCCTTTCCCTCCTCAAGTGGCCCAAGGGATGGGCTGTGGCACCATGGAGGACATGATCTTCCCAGCTGGTGTAGTCCCAGCCCTTTCCACCCTTGCAGCAGACCTGTTTGTTATGCTGGAGAAAGTAAAGCATCCCGCAGCAGGCCAGCCCTTCCCCACCAACACAATAAGAGATGAAGAAAAGTGGGCATGAGCTCAGATGTAGGCAGCAGTGGCGACCCCAGCAGGGACAAAGGAGGGAGGCTTTACTGCCCCCCACGGAATCACCGGGAGATGAAGCCTGTGTGAAGAACAGGGACATCAGACATACAGAATAAAGAAGGCTGCGGAAGGAAGCAGAGCCAGAGAGCTGGCTGATCCTGAGCCAGGAGGGGAGAGGGTGGGAAACAGCCCTCTCCCATGGCCTGTGTGTCTGAGGGTGAGCAGGTGAGGGGCCCATTCTGGGCCAAGAACTGACTTCTCAGAGGCTGTCAGGGACCAAGGCACAGCTGGGAAATGAAGGGGTGCCCAGGGGCTCACAGATTTACGTTTCTCCACTGCGTGAGAAGATGAGAACAACACAGTGGTTTGATGGCTAAAAACGGCCAGGCCCTGGCCCTGGCCCAGCATTTCCTAATGCCCTGTGTGTGTCATCACCTCTTGTTCACAGGTAGGACAGCCCAGCGGTTAGTTAGGCGCACTTACTGCACTTGGAGAAGAACACCTGAGTTCCCGATACCTATGCATAGTGGCCCAGAGCCACCCATCACTCCGGTTGCAAGGGATCCAAAGCCCTCTTTTGGTCTTCTGTGAATACACTCACACATACACATACATAATTAAAATTAACCAGGGGTTGTGGTGCACACCTTTAATCTCAGCACTCAGGAGGCAGAGGCAGGTGGATCTCTGAGTTCGAAGTCAGCATGGTCTACAGAGTGAGTTCCAGGACAGTCAGGGTTACACAGAGAAACCCTATCTCAAAAAACCAAACACCAAGAAAAACAAACCCAAACCCCTTCAGCACACGTGTGTCCTTCCTGCAATTCTAGGCCTCAGGAGGCAGAGGCAGGATTGCTGTAACAACTCCAAGGCCAGCCTGGGCTAGAGACTCCACCTCAACAGCTGACAAAAGAGGTAAGAAGCCCACGCAGGGTCATGAGGCTCAGAGCAGGGAGGTGACCACAGGCAATCTGAATCCTGGCCTCTGACAGATTATGAGGGTAAGTTTTCGGTGTTTCAAACTGCTTTGGAACAACCCTTCAGAGCAGGGAGCTGGAGAGAGACCTCGGCAAGTGCTCTGTAGAAACACTGTTTATTCAAATGACAGGTAAGAAGCAGGTGGCCATGGGTAGATGAGGATAGGGTAGGCAGGGGCTGGCAGGTCAACACTGCTCCGTATGTCCCCCACAGTCCTACTCTGACAGCCACCAAAGTATTGACATCAGGACCCTCCTCTCCCTCCTGCCTCAAACTGAATAAATAGCATCGGTCTCCCCATGAAGGCTGGGGACATGTACAAGTCGAGCCTGATGCCCATTCTAGCCTGTGTCAGGTGAGGGCAGAAACTCAAAAATGGCTTCCAGGGGGATCACAGACTGCTCCACGTTCATTCTCTTCCTGGCTACATTCCTCCCCCAGCCTGGTCCCGGGACAGGTGGTTGGCACAGGTCTGGAGCGGGGGAACTGCTCCTTGGTGCACACCAGCTCACAAGGCCATCCAGCCTGCCACCCATCCAGGCTGACCATTAAAGAGAATGTCATTTCATGCCACTTTATGGACAAAAAAAGAGGGGCAGGGAGTGAGGCTGTGGGTGGCCAGGCCTCTTGGAGCCTCAGAGGTAAGCAGAGTCCGAGGAACAGGCCCCCTACCGATCCATCTCGTCCAGGAGTGGGGTCGCATCGCCAGCAATGGACATGGGGGTGCTTTCGATCATGGGGCTGGGAGAGGGTCGAGGGGTTAGCCGCTGTTTCTGTTTCCGACGTTCTGCCTCCTTCTCCTGTAGCCACTGCTCGGCCATCTTGCCCCAGTCGATGGCTGCATGGCTGTTGGACCTGGAGCAGAAAGGAAGAGCCTTAAGAAACTAGGTTCTTCTGGGGTCTGTGAGAAGGGCCCCCCCCCAGTCACAGCAGAGATCACAGAAGGAACCTGACTCTTACAGGAAGCAGCCTCTCCCCTGCTTTCCCATTCTTCCCCAGAGCCCAGGGGCACATCTCCTAGGTCTTGGCATTTAAGAAGACACAGAATGCCTGCTTCTGCTAAGTCTTCAGGCCACATGGCACCCCCGTTCCCACTAGTAACCCGCCTGTGGGCCCTCTCCATGGACTTACTTTGGCTGCTGCTGCCGTTGTCGGGAGCTGGAGGAAGGCTGGGGCTGGGCCTGGGTGGACTGTGGGGTGGTGCTGGCCTGGAGCTGGTGGTATTGTGGGGTGGTAATGGGCTGGCTTGGGGTCGTGTAGGAGTAGCTGGGGGTCATTAGTGGTGTGGCCACCGGCTGCTGGGCCGGTGTTGGGAACACCTAAAGAGGGGTGGACAGAGCAATAAGGGTATGGCATGGGCTTGCTTGACTTTACTGTGAATCTCTGACAGGTCATGAGAGCTGGCTGTGAACAGTGCTTCCCAGCTGACCCACCAGGAAGTGGCAGTTACTTTGGAGAGTAAAGAAAAGCAAGGATGGCACCAGTATACAAAATTGCCCACCAATCTTTCACACCTCAGATGACTGGAGGGTTCCAGATATCCCATAAGGCTCTGTGCAAAGGCCAGGCCCTTTCTTACTCCCTTCACTGTCAAATGTGCTGGAGATCAGGAACATCTGTTAAGAGATGGTTCCCAGGCCCAAGCACAGGAAGCTCCTGGTGGTGGGCATGGCCAAAGGTGTCTACAGCATCGGAGTCTATAGGTAAAAGATGACCGCTCCGTCTCCTCCCCTCCCTGCTCAGGAAGAATCCTCCCGAAAACACATACATGGTAGGCGCTGCTGCCTCCTCCACTGCCACCATAGCCATACTGGCTGGATGCCCACTGGGCTGGGGTAGCATTGGGGTTCTGTCCCTGCCCTGTCACAGCAGCAATGGCACTGAACATCTGCGAAGTCATGTTCTGAGGCAAGGCGTTCACAGCCCGTGTCAGATCTGTAAACACACAGTCGGTCATGTTAGGGTGTAAATCCCTTTAACTCCCCACTGCCCTACAAGCCTCAGCCCAAGCTTCCCACCTGCAAGATTGATGTTGGCTGGGGTAGCATTGATAGAAGCGGGGGTCCGAGTCCTGCTGCTGCTGCTGGGAGTGATACCTATAAGAAACATGCAGTCAGTTATGCTCCTCAAGAAAGCTACTCTGGCTTCCCAGTTCAAGAGTCAGAAGAGGGTCAATCCCAGCACGTAGAAAGCAGAGGCTGGTGGGTCTCTGTGAGTTCGAGGCCAGCATGGTCTACAGAGTGAGTTCCAGGACAGCCAGGGCTATTACACAGAGAAACCTGTCTTGAAAAACATAACAAACCACAACGAAGTCAGAGAGGAAAGGAAGAGGGTGGAAGAGGCGCTGCACAGGCCAGTGGATGGAGAGCCTCCCCGCTGCTCAAAGGGGGAGCGGGGTGAAGCAGTTGAGACCATGACTGACTTCACCTTCCTGAGCCAGGACCCATGTCCCTCTCACCACAGCCAAGAGCAGGCAGAGTACAGCAGAGCTCACCTGGTACAGGGTCCTGATAGTGATCCTTGAACCACCTGAAGAGCCCATTCACAGTTGGGAAGACCTGGCCCCGGTACCGGAATCCTTCAGGAGTCACTGTTACATATTCTATCCTGAGATTTTGTAAGGAAACAAGCATTAGATATTGCTTGTTTAGCTGGTTTTATATCAACTTGACACAAGCTATAAAGTCACTGGAGAGGACGGAGCCTCAGTTGAGAAAATGTCTCCATAAGACGGGCTGTAGTGGGCTGGAGAGATGGCTCAGCGGTTAAGAGTACTGGCTGCTCTTCCAGAGGTCCTGAGTTCAATTCCCAGCACCCACACGGTGGCTCACCACCATCTGTAATGAGTTCTGGCATGCAGGCAGAACACTGTATACATAATAAATAAATAAATCTTAAAAAAAAAAAAAAAAAAAAACAGGCTGTAGACATGTAGGACATTTTCTTAATTAGTGATTGATGTAGGAAGGCCCAATCCATTGGGGCTTCCCCTTCCTTCCATGAACTATGATCTAATAAACCCACCCCCTGCCAACTTGCTTGTGGCCACCTGTGAGAAAGTGACCAAATACGGGTCAACCATGTACACAGCCATACTGGATGCTGGAGGAGGGGAGATGACGGGGAGGAGTTGCACATGACTGCACCATCAAGGGTAAGGTGCAGTGGCCTTGTGTGCTGAGGCTGTGCTGGAGATGGGATGTCTTCACTGAAGACAGCATGCCTCAGCAGAGAGGGAGACCAAGGTTACAGGACATCAGGTGGGAAGAGGCCTTGCTGGACAGATCCAGATAAGCAGGGAGAATTCTTCAGCACTCTAGAAGGTGGCTAGTCTGCCCTCATTCACTACTTCTGAGGGTAGCAGAGTGGCTAGGAGGATGGGCCTTACCTTTATGCCTGGTTCTAGTTCTAAATTGGAGTTCTGCACTTACCACCTATGTGACCGTACCAAGCATAACCGCCCTTAAGCCTAAAGGGTGGTCACAAGTATCCAAGGCAGTCATCACATCTAAACGCAGTGCTGTGCTCACTCAAGAAGAGCCAACAACTGAGACAATGCTAAGCATGGCCAAGACCTCTGTTGTGCATGTGAACCTAACAGGTTGGGTTCACGAGGTCCGTGGAAAGAAGACAGAGGCACTCCAGGATGAATTCTAGCCTTCTGCACCTGCAGGGAAGTTAGCCTCTGGCGAACTGACTGACTACAGCTTAGTAAGGGGTTTTTAAATTGCTATACAATTCACACTTTCAGCAAGTCAATTTCCGTCTACAGAAACCTGTCATCTAAGCTCATCAAAGAGACAATGCCAACGCGGCGAATTCCACAGTTATAGACATCTCAGTTTGCGGAGTCCTCTTATAACCAGGTTTTGCATAGGCTTTGAAACTTTAGGAAACTCTCAGATAAGTAAGATTTAGACTTCAAACAGAAGGTACCAGACACAAAAGGCAGATCAAAGCTAGTTGCCAACACTTTGGAATCAAATCAGCTGCAGAACACTGCAGGACCTCCCCTAACAGGCTTCAATTATACTCAACCAAAAACTGTTTTCTATCTGTTGTTCCAGGTTCCCAACTTTTTCACGTGGTCTTTTTTTTTTTTTTTTTTTTTAAAGATTTATTTATTTATTATGTATACAGAAGAGGACGCCAGATCTCATTACAGATGGTTGTGAGCCACCATGTGGTTACTGGGAATTGAACTCAGGTCCTCTGGAAGAGCAGTCAGTGCTCTTAACCTCTGAGCCATCTCTCTAGCCCCTCACGTGGTCTTTGTGAGACATTTACATTCTCTCAGGGCCCTGGCTGCCTCTCTTAGAGTGCCTTCCAGAGAAGGCACTGATGTGGTAGGAAAGGCATCTCAAAAAGAACATGATGTTCCAGGTGCCACAAGGTCCCAGAGCTCCACTAAATGGTCCAAGCTATGTATCACATGTGGCCAGTACAAGGTTAGAGCACAAACGTCCTCGGTGAGGGTAGGATAGCTGGCGCCAACAGACCTAAGTAGATCAGCCTAAGGAAACTGGACAGGGTGAGCTAGAGGTGCAGGAAAAGCAGCGCCTCAGGAAAAGCAGTCTGCCAGTCACACACGGAAGAGAACAGAGGAGGAGACACATCTGCCACACCCACACTCAGTAGGACACAAGAGATAGACATTGTGGCATCAGTGAGCCACCATGTGCTGCAAGTTCTGGAAAGATGAAGAAGGGAGCCTTTCCAGTTACTGTAGTGCCTTGGGAATGGTGGTGAAGGGAACTCCTAGTGTGGATGAGGGTGTCTTTCTTAGGTGACTCTGCTTTTGTCTCTACCAGGCATGTCCAACCTTTTGACACTGTGACACAACACTGTCTCTTACAAAGTTCATGCTTGAGAACATCACAGTCAGCTTACAAAGAAAGGAAGGAAAGAAGGAAGGAAGGAGGGAAGGGAGGGAGGGAGGGAGGAAGGAAAAAAGCAGCAGCAACAAAACCAAAACCACAAAAAGCTCTCGTGCCGCCGGGCCACACCTGGACATCTGTGCATCACGAACCTCTCCCCATCTCTACCACCACTTCTGTTCTGATGGCTAAGAGGACAGAGGAAGGAAGAACCAGAGAGGTCTGACTCTCTTCTAGCTTATATGTGACCCCAGTGGCAGGCTGCAGCTTCTTGGCACCAGTGCTCACCTGGGTTTACCCCGGGGCTGGTATCCCAGGAGGAACTTGCCGGGCAGTTCCTTGCAGGCACAGATGAAGTAAGGGATGAAGGTGGGCTTCTCCTTCTTAGTTTTGATGAGCAGCTCCTCTAACTTCTGGGGGTAGAATGAGGGGACAGGTTGGGATGGTAGCATGCTTGGCACACAATGACTAGTGAATACACACATAGACTTCCTTCACCACTGAGCCCCACACTCAAGGGGAAGCATCCACCCTTAGGAGCCTGGAAGATGTCATCCCTCAGAGGGTCTCAGACCCACCTTTCGGTCTCCACCACTACAGTCCTGGTAATACTTGTGGTTCAGAAGGTCTCGAGCAAAGGAAGCCATGGGCTGGACATAGCGGGCAACAATCTCATCCAAGTCTTCAAATTCCTATAGGAAGAACATTAAGAGCTAAGACTCCCTGCCCTGTATAAACCCACCCTGAAGAGATAGGACAGAGACTGGCTTCCACCTCACTCTACTGCAAAATCCCCTCAATTTATCAACTGGTTTGATTAAATTCCAGACACTGGCTTACCAGAATAAAGTTGAGTACTAACTATGATGTTTCCCTGGTATTCAGGAACAATGGAGAACTTTGGATTTCTCCTTGCTGAACATAGGTAAGAGACCTCATGTGTATGTCTGCACACACACACACACACACACACACACACACACACACACACACACCACACACACACACACACACACACACACACACACACACACACACGTATTTTTTCCTCTTCCTCAATAGTTCTCTCTGGGCAATTTTAAAATTTGAAACATGGGGTGGAGGGAAGCTGGTAACTTATTCTACAAATCACCCTGCTCTGATGCTCTGCCTAACAAAAATATGTTACTGTCAGGTGAAAACAACAGAAAGAACTTGTTCAGGCCTGGCTCTCACCTCACTGTTGATCCACAGAGTGGCTCCCAGGCTGAAGGCGTTTTCCTTGCCCTCCTCCCGCACATCTACATGCTGGTAGATGCCATCACTGACTTTCCAGGTCACTGTCAGGTGGTTTTCACCCTTGCTGCTGGGTCGGATGATAACATCTCCTTGGTCCATGGTCTCCATCATCTTTTCTGCTTGCTTGAAATTTATGTTATGGAAGGATGGGTGTGCAATCACTCGCTTGATGTATGCTGAAGGGGGCAGGAGAGACAGACCAGGTGATGGGTTGGGGGCTGATAGCAACAGGACAACCAGGGGTAGCTTCTGAGCAGCTATGGGATTCTGAGACACTTTCTGGCTTGGGCTCTCTGATGTGAATGAACTGTCAGTCTTAGTTCTTAGGCTGTATGAGGAGATGAAGTTTAGCAAAATATAAGTCAGGAGACCCAGGTTCCAGTCCTGCTCATGCTTGCCTCTGGGCCTCAGTGCCATAAAACTGGTCACCCGTCCAGCCCTGGGAACCAATGCACACAAACCACAGCCTAAGTTCCCGAGTGCAGGCTGCGTATTCAGGAGCAAGGCCTACTGCTGAGCACTCACTGGTCCGCTGCTGCTTCCGCTTCATGTCCTCTTCCTGCTTGTGGTCGGCTGCCTCGGCGTCAAAGTCGTAGTAGGTATCCTTGGGCAGCTTCCACTCGTTGTTCCTGTCCATGAGGTCCGAGGTCCGGCAGGTCAGGTCTGCACTGAACTTTTCAATATCAATCTTCATGATTCGGCAGTGAACAGTCATCCCCACCTAGATCCACAGAACATGTGAGCTGGAAGGGACAAACACTATCTAGCCCAATGCTTTATTTCACATAACAAACAAACAAAACAGAAAACTGCAAAGCCCAAACAGAAAGGTAGGACTTGCTCAAAGCCAGCTACCAAACGGCAGAGTAGAGTTTGGGGTGGGTAAGTGTGCACTGCACCAGTGCTACCCACTCTTAACTGGAAAACTGGAGGACTAGCAGAGGCACCCCTCCCATGATACTCGCCAAAGTTCACGCCCTTTTTTGAACAGCTGCTTTTTTGGCTTTTGTTTTTGCCATCTTTCCCGACTTGAGCAGTCTGTTAGGATCCTGTTGAAAATCCTGCCTTCGTTATTAAGAATTTCTTTTGAGCCGTAAGTCCACAGCTTTCCCGGACTTATATAGGTTGTGGAGGCTGAATGAGAATGGCCTCCTCAGGCTCATCTATTTGCATGCTTAGTCTTCAGATGGTGAACTATTTGGAAGGGTTAGGAAGCATGACCTTGTTGGAGGAAGTGTCTCACTGGGATTGGCTTTGAGGGTTCAAAAGCCCAGGCCAGACCTAGTGTCTTTCTCTGCCTGTTGCCTACGGATCAGGATGTAAAAACTCTCAGCTACTGCTGCTCCAGAGCCATGCCTGTCTGCTTCCCACCAAAATGATCATGGACTAATCTAAAACTGTAAGTAAGCTTCCAATTAAATGCTTTCTTGTAGAAGCTGTATCTGGCAAATCTGGATCCAGCCATGTCACCGACTGGGTGATCCTAAAAGCATTCAGATCTCTCTAGGAGAAAACCAAGAGCTGGAAAATGGCTCAATTACTAGAATGCTTCCCCAGTATTCACAGGGTTTAATTCCTAGCACTACATAAAAACAGATATGGCATATATCTTTGAATTTTAGCCATTGGGAGGTAGAGGCAGGGAGATTAGAAGTTGAAGGTCCTCCTTAGCTACATACCAAGTTTGAGGCCAGGGTGGGTTACATGAGACCCTACTTTTTAAAAGAAAAAAAGAGTATTTGAAGTTGTAAGATTAGAGACAACATAGAGGGCTGGGGTGGTGTGGTGTGGGGAGGTGGCAGGGGCGTGACTCAGTGTGTAAAGGTACTCATGCAAGCATGGAGATCTGAGTTTGATCCTTGGAACCCTCATAAAAAGCCAGATGAGGAACCGTAAAAACTGAGGTAGACCTGGGTATAGTGGTGCATGCCTTTAATCCTAGCACTCAGAAGGCAGAGGTAGGCAGAGTCTACAAAGCAAGTCACAGCTAGGGCTACATAGTGAGAAGCTGTCTCAAAAACAAAACAAAACCCCCTCCCTACCAGGCACTCCAAACCAATAACCCAAGGTAGAAAGAGAGAATCAATTCTGGAAAAGCTACTCTCTGACCTCCAAGTGCACAACAGTGTGTGTATGTCCTTCCTCCCCTCAAATACAGGGTGGAGGACAGAACATGGATGGACATATACTCACTGAGTGTCTAGCTGGAGCCCAGTACGGGCAGCTGCAGGAGATGTCTATGACAGAAGGGAGCTTGGAAATTTACTGCCAAGCTCCATTTGGAGGCTCCTTCTGTGTGGCCCTGTTCTGCTGTGCAGCCCAGAGGTAGTCTATGGACAGAGCTGAGACACAGCCTTTAAAATCTCCTGAGCAACACTGTCTAAATAGCTTTCTTATTTGCGATGCTGGGTCTCACTTCCTGCCATGTGCTGAAACCACAGCTTCCCACACAGGAAGGAACCTCTCCCAGAGGGCTGGCAACCAGCAGAAACTGCTTACAAAGGCAGCAGACAAAAGCCACTGCTCATTCAGATGCTCTCACAGCTTCTTCCAGTTATTCTAAATCCTCTCTGCTCTGACCACCAGCAGTCACTGGGAAGAGAGCCTAACTTCCAGTAGGGAGGCCCACAGTTAGAAAGTCTAACTGGGGCAGCTGGAGAGTACACTACTCCTTAGGTTAGTCATCCATCTACCTTCACTCGCTCCTCTGGCCTCTTCACCACCTTGTCACTGAGGAATTTGGTAGGGATGAAGCCGGTGACACCGTTGTCTAGTCTCGTTTTCACACCAATGGCCTGGCCAGGGCACGAACCACTGTCGAAGTGGTTCCAGACCTAAAGAACAGAAAGCAGGTTGACTGTCAGGAATCTGGAGCTCCTGTGTTCAGAAGAGTAATGCGGGATGGGGAAGAGAGGGGAGACTAGACAGATAGCGCAGCGGTTTAGAGTATTTATTTACTGCTCTGGCAGGGAACCTGGGGTCAATTCCCAGCATCCACACAGTGGCTCACAAACAATCACATAACTCCAGTGATAAGGGGCAATGCCCTTTTCTGACCTCTGAGGGCACCAAGTACACCATATAGTGCACCTATACCCATACAGGCAAAACAGTCACATCTAAAATAAAGTGAATACATCTTTTTTTTTTTTTTTTTTTTTTTTGGTTTTTTGAGACAGGGTTTCTCTGTAGCTTTGGAGGCTGTCCTGGACTAGCTCTGTAGCCCAGGCTGGCCTCGAACTCACAGAGATCCACCTGCCTCTGCCTCCTGAGTGCTGGGATTACAGGCGTGCACCACCACCGCCTGGCGTGAATACATCTTAAAAAAAAAAAAAAAAAGAAAAAAAACTGCCACACACACACTATGGTGTATACACACATATATAAAAGAAATAAAATTAAAAAAAACACACACACACCAAACAGAAAGGGGTATCTAAGACTGCTGTAATTTATTCTACCACCGATGGTTGGCACTAGTCTGGAAACACAATCAGCTACCCACCAAGGGACAGTGAACATCCATAGTTCCTTGACTTAATGTTTGGCACTAAGGTCATTAGACGAACCTTTCAGGCTTAGCTGACTGACTTCCTAACTCCACCGTGGTCTCTTTTGTTCTGTTCTGCCGTACTGAGTGGAACAAGTATCTACACAGGAACTTGCTACAGTGAATCTAATAATAAGTGAAAAGCCAGAAAATGCTAGGTGACTTTAGAAAAGAACATGATAGTTGGGTGTGGTAACACACACCTTTAATTTCAGCACTAAGGAGGCAGAGGCAGGCAGACCTCTATGAGTTCAAGGCCAGTCTCATCTACACAGTGAACTCTAGGCAAGCCAAGGGTACATAATGAGACCTGGTCTCCAGAAGAAAAAAAAGAAGAAAAGAATGGCAGGCAAGCACATAATGCCTAGATGAATAAAGGGAAAATTAAGAGTGGGGATAAGGCCTGGAGAGATGGCTTGGAGGTTAAGAGCACTGGCTGTTCATCCACAGGTCCTGAGTTCCATTCCCAGCAACCACATGGTGGCTCACAAGCATCTGTAATGAGATCTGGTGCCCTCTTCTGGAGTGCAGGGACACATGCAGGCAGAACACTGTATACATGATAAGTAAATAAATCTTAAAAAAAAAAAAAAGTGGTGATACTACAAAAATCATATACAGCCTACACATACCCTCAAACAAGTATAAGGCACTGTCTACTCTGTGGGTAAAAAAGCATATTCTCAAATCATAACTCGCTATATATAGTGACAGACAGAAGGTGGGGCAAGAGTTACAGGTCACAGTGACTGCATAGAATGGAAGAGACACATGGCACCTCACTTCTTCTCACCCCTTCCCTGTGTACTTCTTGGGTGGGAGCATGAACTCAACACTCCCACCTCTGTCTCTGCACCAGACTTCTCAGTTAAAGAACTCACCCCCCAGGAGCACTGCAGCACATACCTCGCTGAGCTCAGGGAAGTTGTCCTGTTGGCAGAAGGGGCACTGCCACAGCCCTGTCTCGTCATTTCGGATGGCCTGGTCATAGCTCTCACCCTGTGGGCGTCTGTGAGCAATGCCAGTAACATTGCAGATGATGAGCTTTCCTGGAGGGAAAAAAGCAGGTTAAGGGAAGGGAGAGCTGATTCCGTCCCACTACTCTTTGCTGACACAGCATGTCTTAAGGCATCTCTACTGAGTTCTTCCTCATCCTGGAGGACAGAGACTTTCCCTGCACTTAATGCCATGGAAATGACTCCTGTAAGCCAACTTCATGAAAGATCTCAAAGCAAGCTAGAAGTGGAACTTTATCTGTATTTTGTCAGTGTTGGGGACCGAACTCAGGGTCTTGCAAATACTACTGAAATGCCCCAACAAGGAGCTATTCCCAAGTCCTCCTTTTACGTTTTATTTTGAGACCCATTCTCACTGTAAATTCACTCTGTAGCTTAGGCTGTTCCCAAATTTCCAACCCTCCCTCCTTTCTCTCCCAAGTAGGTAAGATTACATGTTTGCACCAACAGGCATGGACAGAGGTTTAACTTGATCTTGACCTCAATTCTGACTTCCAGTCTAGGCCTTGAATTCTTCCCCAACTTCACACAAACTAGAGACACCTGAGAAGAGGAAACTTCAACTGAGGAATTATCCTACCAGATTGGCCCGTGGACATGTCTTTGGGGACATTTTCTTGGCCACTAACTGATAGAGGACAGTGCCACTCCAGGGCAAGTAGTCCCAGGTATGTAAGATAGGCAATGGAACATGAGCCCAAGAGCAAGCCAGTAAAAGTAAGCAGCACTCTTCCACAGTGTCTGCTCAGGTTCCTGCCTCAAGCTTCTGTCCTGGCTTCCCTCAATGATGGACTCTAACCTGTAGGATGCAATGAGCCCTTTCCTCCTCAAAAGCTACTTTCGGTCAGAGTTTTATCACAGCAACAGCAAAGCAAACTAGGATAAAAGATCTCTTGGTCTTCCTCATCTGATGTGTAGACCTTTTGTTTTGTTATTGTTGTTGTTTATTTGTTTTTTGAGATAGGGTTTCCGTGTGTAGCACCAGCTATCCTGGAACTTGCTCTGCAGATCAGCCTGGCCTTGAACTCAGAGATCTGCCTGCCTCTACCTCCCCAGTGCTGGGATAATTAAAGGTGTGTACCATATACCCTGTAAACCTATCTTATACTATTGCAAACCTTTTCAATTTATGTGCACATAGTAAACACCCTGAGTTCTCCACACAGCATTCCCTAAGTACAGCCTCACTACTTACCAATGTAGAAGGTCTCTGGTGTCTCTTTGGTTAACATATTGAAGATCTCCTCTGTGTTAGGAGAGCGGTAGGCTGTCCTGAGGTCCTTATAACGACAACTGAGCTCTGCTCGGATATCATACAGTGTGATGTGCTTGTCTCCATAGCCCTGGGGAAGAAGTCCATTAGGAAAAGCCTTGCAGCCCTCAACCTGACTTACTGGGAATTTTAGTGACAGGAGGCAGCCAGTTTGCACCTGTCCATGCTTTTCTTTACTGTCAACATTTACTGCAGGAAATTCTCACTTCTTTCTCTCAACTTCTCCCTCAATGGTGTCTGATGTCCAAGTTGCCCTTGAACATGACATCTTCCTGCTTTAGCCTCCTGAGCAGCTGGGATTACTTATTACAGGTGTGTGCTGCTGCTCCTACCTCAATAAAGGAGACAACACACAGCTCTGCTGCTGGACAGGAGGAACGAGGGCTGCACAGCACATACTCCTCCTCCTCCGTCCTGCCTCTCACTTAAAGGCACCTGACACTTTCCTGGCTCACTAATGAGGGCTAAAAGCTTCCCTCAGAAGCTCAGTACAGCATAGGCAGGAGAGGAGAGGAGAGGATCAAGGCTCCCACACTAGTATCAGGGTCTCTGGACAGCTGCTGCACAGAGTTGAGTCCTTGCCTGTTGGGACGTACAGTCACCTACCTGTCTCTCCAGCTCTTCTGCAAAAGCATCAAGGTCAAGATCCTTCAGCCGCTCTGGGTTTTCCAAGATTTCCTCAAGGGCTCCTGCAGGATTGGCGTCCTCTGCAGACTCATCGTATTCCAAGGCGTCCACTGCCATCTTCCTGGCCCATTCATACGTTTCAGGGTGGACTCGGGAGCCATCAAGGACTTCAATGTATGAGTCAGTGCTGGAGGAAAGGCAGAGACGGAACAAGATATAAGACCCAGAAGTTTCAATTAGTTAACAACCCAAATGTCCACCAATGTGGAACTGGCTGGGTAAACCAGGGCACTCCATGATGGAATACTATACAGCCATTAAAAAGAATGAAGTAAATTTATGTTTGCTGACATGGGGAGATGGCCATGATATACTGATACGTGAAAAATGCACTGCAAAACACTATGAGCCATGTGATCTCATTTTTGAAGTAAATGAGTAGTTAGTAAATGCATAGCAAAAATAAAATTTAGAAAATTGTAGTATACATAAAAACTGTTATGGCAGTTTTCTCTGGGGGTGGAATTATGGGGGACTTCCACTTTCTGTATAATAGTTCCTTCTGTTGAGTTTTATATAGTGAGCTTATGAGTCATAATATAAAACAAGAGGGGAAACCTCTGAGAATCTGCTGCAGCTGTTCCCCCATAAAGCCTTCCCAGGCTGGTCTTGCCCGTGCACTCACATGGGCCTATGTTATTCGTGGAGTGTTACAGCAAAGCTGAGTGGAAAATGGAGTTTTAGAACTTGAAGCCTATTTCCCCACTGACTTCCATTACTGAATGAGGAGCTATGTGCCCGTGGAAAAGATCCTCCAAAGACTGAGTTGATAACTTCTGGAGAGGAAGAGGTCAATAGTGAAGTCTCAGTACCACCATCCTAAAACAGAACAAACCTCTCTCCCCTTCTTGAACCTCTTCAGACCCATGCTCTCTTCCCAGGGCCCCTTGCTTACTGTTCCCAATTCATCTGGCTCTGACAAACCCTGAGCACAACCTTATGCTTTCTCCTTTAAAGACCACACTGTTGCTTCTGTGTCTCCCTCTCAGATGAAAAAGCCTCAGAATTCATCTTTTCCGTAGGTCAGGGGCGACTTCTTACCTTTTCTTTAAAACATTTCCTAATTTTAATTGGCCTGGGGCCCTTTCAAAGGCCTAATTCCCTGACACCCCAAATCAATGCCCAAGGAATTGCTCCTGGCCTGTCTAAACAGAGGGTATCACCTGTCCCCCAGTGAGGCAGTGTCGATCTTGAGGAAGCCAGCACAATTCATGAAGACTTTGGGACCCATGTGACACATGGTGACCAGCTGAGTCCGGCTCTCGAGTCGTGTATTGTTCTGTTTCAAGATCTAGGGAAGAGGGCTGGAAGTGAGCAGGGCAGTAAGAGGGCCTGCATCCCTAGACTGCTTTCTGGTTTCTGATAAACTCTCTATGGCTCTGTCAGACTGAGTGTCTGAGACACCACCATGTTACCACTTAATAATGCCTTTAATGAGCTATACCTTACCTATCAGACTATGTATGGCTGAGCATGGTGGCACACACATGTAATGCTAGCACTTCAGAGATTGAGGCAAAAGGATCATGGGAAGCTCAAGGTCAACCTTAGCAACAAAGTAAGCTAGGGCTAAAGGAAACTGCCTCAAAACAAAAATAAGGCCGGGCAGGGCAGTAGTGGCACACGCCTGTAATCCCAGCACTTGGGAGCCAGAGGCAGGTAGATCTCTCTGAGTTCAAGGCCAGCCGGGGAATCACAGAAAAAAACTCTGTCTTAAAAAGCCAAACCAAACCAAAAGACAATGACATGTAACTGTGGATGGCTTGAAGGTGTATTGCAATACAGACTACAGTGGGCATCCTTCACATTAGAAAAACAGTCTAATGAATGCTTTTGACACTCTCTCTGAAATTCCTTTTTGTTTGCACTGGAAGAAGAAAGTGCTTTTCTGGTTTTTCCTGTTTCCATCATGGCTTACAGGCACTATAGCACAGCAGTGAAGAGCAGGGCTCGGCCTCTGCACCTGAACTTGGCTCATTGGCCGAGCGGTTCTCAACAAACCTGCTTTACCTCTCTGATCTGTCAATTATATTGGCAAAGTTCTTCACACTCAATGAAATGATTGCTTTCTAATCAACCAAGCCTACCTTCAGCAGGTGGGTCCCTTTTCGAGGTCCCAGGCCACAGACGTACTGGATCAAGGCCTGGCTGTAGGGGTGGGCAATGGCTCGGTTGACATCAACCCCAACCTCGTTGACACGGTTGATGAACTCGCAGTACAAGGCGCTGAGCAGCTCTTCTTTCACAACGTGCTCCTGCCGGCGGAGCAGCGAGTGAGCCACTGTGCCCTTCCACCCCCTGGCCCACAGGCTCAACCCACTCACCTGTAAGGGATGGAACTTGAGACACAGGATGTCCTCATCCGAGCTGCACACCTGGGCAAACTCGATCAGAGGGTCTTGGATGCGTCGGGCTAGAGAGACGGCTTGTCTCAGAACTGGTGGATAGTCCCGGAACTCTGCCTAGAAGCAAAGGAAGGTCACAGACCTTTAGGGTGTCCAAAGTGACAGGGTAAGAAGACATCTCAACCACTCTGGCTTGAGCTACCTTTTTATCTCCTCTGGGGCCTTTGCTTCTTTTCCTAGGACCACTTCAATCTCTGGAGCTGCCAATCTGAATGCTCCGTAGCCCAGAAAGTCTCTGCATGGTAAGCTAACAGGTGTAGTCCTAACCCTGACAACCTGCACTTCCTATTCAGTCCCACTGGGGTTCACAGCAGTTGGCAGAGGAAGCCTCGAGGGTGGGAAATTAGCATTACCTCTGATTTCTTGCTGTTCATATACAGAATGGCCAACTCGTTGTCAACCAGCTCCACCCCAATAGAAGAAAGCTGTTGGCCTTGGTCCAGCTCATGCACTATGCGCTTCACATCCTCAATCAACATCTGGGCATCCCTGGAAGGATGAAGAGTATTGGTCAAAGGACCTATTTCCTCAGGAATGGATACTCTTGACTGAGGAGGGGTTGGGAGGAAAGAGCTTCAAAGCAAAGAGGAGCCACATCTCCAGAGAGATCCCTGGGGTATCAGCATTACACCCAGACTCTGGGCACATACCAGATTAAGCAATAAGAGACAGTGACTTTGGGTCACACCTTTACACCAGACTTACCTGTTCTCTCCCGCCACAGTAACCACATGAGGCTTCTTATTCACAAGAAACTTCTTTAGGGTTTCAATATCTTGAGCCTGGATTAAAAGAAGATTGTAGCTGAATAGCTCCAGGCATGCAAAGATTTCTTTTTAAGATGATTATTGCTGGCTATGGTGGCATATCTTTAATCCCAACACTTGGAAAGGCAGAAGCAGACAGATCTCTGTGAGTTCAAGGACAGCCTGGTCTCAAAGAGTTCCAGGGCAGCCAGGGATGTTACACAGAGAAGCCATGTCTCAAAAAACAAAACCAGAAACAAAACCAGAACCCGCTTTGTAGACCAGGCTGGCCTCGAACTCACAGAGATCCGCCTGCTTCTGCCTCCCAAGTGCTGGGATTAAAGGCGTGCGCCACTACCACCCAGCCACAAAAACCTTTTTTATTGTGTAGACCACAGTCTGACAATACTATACTGATATTTTGATCCTCATTTTAAGATGTAAAAAACATGCTGTTTGGTAAACTTTGTTGTTATTTTTCAGAATGGGGCTCTTACCAAATCTTGAAATACAATTATGATAAAGAAATTCAGGGGGGCTGGAGAGATGGCTTAGCAGTTAAGAGCATTGGCTGCTCTTCCAAAGGTCCTGAGTTCAATTCCCAGCAACCACATGGTCAACCACCTATAATAAGTGGGGTCTATAGCTCTTTCTGGCATGTATGCAGACAGAGCACTCATACTAAATAAATTAAATTAAATAAAAAAAAAAATTCAGAAATATTCAAATCCATCTTCCTTTAGAAGAAGAGGTACTGAAGGGCAGAAGCAGGGAAAAGGCTGGATTAATGCTCCAGTGGCTCTCAGCTCATGAAACAGTCTGACCCAGATGCTGCTAAGAACAGAAAAAGCCATGGCAGACCCAGAAGTACACAAGGCCTAGGCACTGGCTGGCCACCAAAAGCAAACCACACCCAGTAAAGAGTGCCATCTACTGCCTTCAGAAGTGAGACTGACTCCCAAAGGTGAGAGAATTTTAAAATATTAAGATGGGGATTAGAATATCAGTGTTATTTAAACTAATGTTTTAAAAAAAAAAAAAAAAAAAACCAACTTGCCAAGGGTGGTGGTGCACGCCTTTGATCCCAGCACTGGGGAGGCAGAGGAAGGTAGATCCCTGGGTCTGAGGCCAGCCTGGTCTACATCAGTTACAATTTCCTAAAGTGATTACACTTCTGGCTTAGCCTCAAGATGTGATGAACTTGACTTACTATGTGAGGTTTTGTTGTTTTACTCAGACAACAACGCTTGAACTCACGGAAGCAGAGTGCACTTTGAGCACATACTTGTGTGACCTGTTCTAAAGACCTACCTTCTTTTCGCGCTCTTCTTCTCTCCATGCAGTTCGCCGTTTGGTAAAATGGGGCAGGCGGAGGAAATCAGTCACTTCTCCTTCACCATTGACTAAGGCACAGAACACAGGGTGATCTCTGCCAGCCAGCCACAGAAGAAACAATGCAATAGTTAGCCACACAAACCACAGGCAGGAAGAAGATAGTGTGAAAGGCAGCTGAGAGTGGAGTGCGAGGCAGGTAGGTACCTGGCAGAGGAGAAAGCAATACCCAGGACTCGAATGCCCTTCCCCTGGTTCTCATCCATAAAGTCGTCATCTTCTTCTACCTGCTGATCTGGTCGGTAGGGTGCCACCCTTAACCAGTTGTAGAGCTTTCGACTACAGGCCTAAAGTAGAGACACAGCAGAAGCTATGGTTACCAGGGACTTCCAGTGTGCAAGGACATGTATTCATGGGGCACATGTTTCTAGCCACTTGGCAGACCTACAACACAAAAGCTTGCTTGTATGTTGGAAATGGCAGCAACATAAGCAGGACATATTTAGATGAGGGAAGAGAGGGAAGAGGCCTGGAGACAACTGAGGCACGAACCCTTTGCCCCGTTCACACTTTTCTCACCTTATGCTCTGTACGTCCCCATTCTTTCTTTAGCTATAAGACAACTACGGGCTTCCTCATTCTCAGCTCTACTAAAGAGAATGAAAGCTAGGGTGTGGTAGCGTAAGCATCAGGAGGATCACAGGGTCAGCCTGGGCTACATACAGACTTTGTCTTAAAAAACAAAAAACAAAATAAAACAAACAAACCAACCCCCACATCAACAGGGCCAGAGAAACAGCTCCACGGTCAAGGCACCTTTTGCCAGTCCTGCCGACCTGAATTTAATCCATGGGAGCCACACAGTGGAAGGCGAGGATCAACTGCTAAAAGATGCCCTCTGGTCACACAGGTCGTGCACATACCCACACCTTTAACTAATGAGTAAGTATAATAAAGAAGAGAAGACAGAGAGAAGGAGTTACGGCGGGCTGTGTGGCTCAGTAGTAGTGTACCGTCTACTTGTGCAAAAGCCTTGGGTTAAACACCTGGAGCCACCCTGAGGGAGCGAGGCAGCAGCTTGTGGGCCTCACCTTTACCACGCTGTCCCTGGCCTCGGCTAGCAGCCTGTTCTTGAGCTCTTTGGCCATCTGCACGTACAGGAACTGCTGTAAAGCTCGTTCAATGGCCATAGTGCGTTGCCGGTTCCATTCTTGAACTTGGTGGCTGAACTCGTCCCGGTAATAAAACTGCTTGATCTCCTCGAAGTATGTTTGGTCATTGCCATACCTGAGGAAAGGCACAAAGCCCTGGTGTCTGGTGGAGAAAACTCCGTGGGTGAACCAACGACAAGGCTCACTTAACTCAGAAATGGCGGTTTGTGTGTGTTCCTGAGGGCTGCCCTCCCTCCTCCAGCCTCCTTCAGCCTGTTACATTTAGGAGTCAGTTAGATTTAGCTTACCCTTCCACTCCCTTCATATCTATGCTGATGTCAATGGTGAGCAGCCCTTCATCTTCAGCCAGGCCTATCTTGAGGAACTGATCATCTCTTAGCTCTTTCACAGGCTTGTTCTTTAAGTACTTAAAAGAATAAGCATAGTGGGCCTCATCCACATCCTGAAGACATTGAGAGAGAATCATTAGCAGCTAGGCAGAGCTTGGCCCTGGGAGAAAAGATTGCTTTTTGGTTGGAGGCAGACGCAGTCTAGAGTTTGGCCACACACAGCACAGCTCTCTCCCCAGCTTACCTTTCTACCTTTCTTGGTTGGGGTTATGTTTAGTTTGGCTCTCTCCTGGAAGGTCTGCCTCAGCACCTGTCTGACAAGGGGCTCCCGGGCAATCTGTAGTGCAACCATGTATCGGGCACCTTCAAGCACAGCTTCTGGTGTAGGGAACTGGCTGTAGGGACAACAGTAGAGCTGCAGAAGGAGGGTGTCCCCGCTTCCAGGTCACCCCTCTTGCTGGCCATCTGCTGCATGCCCACCTGCAGATGTAATCTTTGGCCAGCTCCAAGGGCTCTGCAGGGAACTGCTCTGTCTCATGCCGTTGGTAACTGTCTCGGAGGTTCTCCCCAAACTGCTCAGGTGTGAGACCAAACTTTTTGGCCAGGCCATCTAAAGCAAAGAGAAGAGTGAAAGGTGAGACAGCAGCTGCCATCAGACTTCTTGGTCGTCAGAGGCTATAGCAGCTGTTTTGGGCATCAGTGTTTAAAGAGGCAACGAGGCAATGAACAGGTAGGCCAAAGAACAACCCCTCAAACCCGACTTTAATCACTGGAGAGACTTGAGAGACATTGGGTAACCATAGAGGAAGGGAACAGAAAGATAGCTGGGGGAACAAGTGTTGATGGAGACTCCCAGTTCATCCAGTCCACTAGGGCACTACTGGAACTATCTCATTATTCAAAGCTAAAATGCCTAGGGACAAAAGGTGGTTTTTACCCAGCCCTGCACTCTGGCAGATGGTGTACATGTCTCGGCGGGAGGCTTGCTTGAGCTCTGGTCCCCTCTGCTCCTCATCTTCAGCCTCCTCACCTTCACCTGGGAACAAAATTTGAGGGCCATCATCAACTCTTGATTTCTAATCAATTCCTGACCTGAGATTTCAAAAGTCCAAGGACAGCCAGCCCAGCCATGGAGACTGGCCTTTCTTCCTCAGCACTCACCTTCCTCATCTCCATCCTCCTTTATGCGTTTCAGCTTCTTACGACTGGCCTTGGCAGCATTCTGCATCTTAGGGATGTCACGACCATAGTAAAGTAAGAAATGGTTGTAGACGTCTTTTAGCTCATCCATTGACTGTACATCTTTCAGTCTGAAGGGGAAAGATTCGAGATCTCTTACTGGAGGCAAGCTTTGCTGCAATACTTCTAATTCCCAGGAAACAAGATCAAGTAGGATGAGCAAACAAAGTCATACGGCAGTCTCAACTACAGTTTCAGCACAGCCAGGGTATCTAAAAAGAATGTATGCTGTTGGGGGTGGCAGTGCATGGTTGTAATGTTTAGAGACTAAAGCAAGAGACCTGCCACAAGCCAGAGACATTCAGCAACATCCTGCTTCAAAAACAATCAAGTAAGCTGGGTGTGGTGTCTGAGAACTTGAGAGGTGGGAATATTAGGACTTTAAGGCCAGACTGCACTATATGAGATTCTGTAACATATACACATACAATACACATACACGAAATAGATCAAACTAAAATGGTTAGTGGTAATTACTAGAAATGAAAATATGGGGGTTGGGGATTTAGCTCAGTGGTAGAGCACTTGCCTAGCAAGCGTAAGACCCTGGGTTTGGTCCTCAGCTGGGGAGGGGGCAGAATGAAAATATAGAGGCCAGGTGTGGCACTACACACTTGTAATCTCAGCACTAGAGATACTGAGACTAGATTACGAGTCTGAGGTCAGTTTGAGCTGCACAGTAAGACTCTATCTCGAAAGAAAATAACAGTATAAGGAAGAGGCAGACCAGGCAACATGTCTTTAGTGAAGTTCAAAGTCTTTTGAAACTACTTCTCAGCTTGTAAATACTATCTACCAAAACCATCTGTTGCCCCTAATACCACATTATTCAGGCTTCCAAATTACTTTCCAATTATAAACTGTTTCTTGCGTAGCATTATCAACATGGAATAAATACACATATTACCAAATCTGAATACCTAATACAAGGGCTGGTGAGATGGCTCAGAGGTTATAAAGCACTTGCCACTGGACTGCCTGATACCTTTCTTTCTTGTTTTGCCTCTTTTTTTTTTTTTAAATGAGCTGAGGATCGAACCCAGGGCCTCTACCACTGAGCTAAATCCCCAACCCATTATTTTGCTTTTTTTTTTTTTTTTTTTTTTTTTAAGCTTTTGAGACAGACATTATGTTAACCAACTTTGAACACTACCCTCCTTATTCAGCCTCTCAAGTACTGGGATTACAGGTGTATGCCACCATACTCAATTTGAATTCCTAATTCTTTTTTTTTTTTTTTTTTCCCCGAGACAGGGTTCCCTGTGTAGCTTTGCGCCTTTCCTAGAATTGACTTGGTAGCCCAGGCTGGCTCTGCCTCCCGAGTGCTGGCATTAAAGGCGTGCGGTATAACCGCCCGGCCTTGATTCTTTTAACAATTTAATTTTTGGTAAATAAATTAGCTTGTTTATTATATACCAGTATGGAAAATCAAAGTGAAACTGTCAGATCATTCATTCCCTTGCTCCCCATGGAGTTTATTATGTAGTTCAAGCTAACTTTGAACTCAGAGTCCCAGCTCTACCTTCCAAGTATTGGGATTACAGAGGTAGACCAATACTCAGCTAGAAAGCTCACTTTCCCGCACTTGGGAGGCAGAGGCAGGTGGATCTCCATGAGTTCAAGGCCAGCCTGGTCTACACAGTGAGATCTAGGACAGCCTGAGCTACGAAGAGAACCTGTCTCAGAAAGGAAGAAATAAGTAAGTTCATTTTGGATGTGTTGACAATTTGGGTTCTAAGGGCTGGGGCCCCATTTGACAAATTTTGCAACGTAAGAGTGCTCCTGAGGACCTGCCTTTAGTCTGGAGGCTCCCTGGAACAGAATAAGCCTGCATGTCCTACCTCTCCATATCAGTAGTATCCAAAGCCCGGATGCCATCAGCAAGAGGTTTGTCAGGATCAGCAGAGATTTGCTCATACTGGTAGGCCTGCATCTTCTCAAACAGCCGCGTTAGGTTCTCTTTTCGGATTCTCAGCTGAGTCCACTAGGGCAGAGGAAGGCAAGAGTGTGGACTAGTGTTAAGCTCTGGAGACCCAAGTCCATTATTGTTTCCTTCAGCAGAAGCCCCAGTAGGGGAAGCTGGCAGTTCTGGAGGTCAGAGCTACAGCACCCTGATACTGGTTTTTCTCCACCTGGTTCTTAGCTCCTTGTGGGCCTCTTGTCCATGTTACCTTTTCATCCCACTGCCACACTCTCCACAGGTCATTGATGTGCAATTCAGGTTCAACATACTCCTTTCGGTAGAAGGCAATAAAAGGCACCTATGGTAGCAAGGATACTGCTATCAAACAGAAGAAAGATCTGCAAGTATCTCCTCTGCTAGAGGATAATCATTCCCTAGTCTAACACCTCCACCAAATTCACAATTACAAGAACGGCCTCTCTAACTGGCTATCCAGTGATGCGGTCTCCACAGTGAAGTAGGTAACATTTCAGACAGGATATCTTGTCCCCTTGGTCACTAGTGCCTCTGGTTAGTCGTAACATTCTCGAGTTAAGGGATTCCTAAGGATGATGAAGGGGGTTTACTTGATTGTAGCTACCTCTTGCCTCATTCTCTCAATTCTAATGAATTTAACCACTGGGCTACCTCAAAATGCTGATTCCGCATGAAGCCCAGGGCCTCTTTGATCTTCTGAATTGTGCTGGGCCCTTTGCGACTGAAGCTACTAGTTGGCTGCCCACGGTCTAGGTAATCACAGCTTTCCTATAGTACAAAGCAAAGACAAAACAAAAGCAGCAAGTCAGTGACCCTCTGTCGTCTTACCCACAAGAGCTTCATAACATGATATTTTTCTTTTCTTTTCCATCTCTTTCATTTTTTTTCAAGACAGGTTTTCACTGTGCAGCCCTGGCTGTCCTAGAACTCAAGCTTTCTAGACCAGGCTGGTCTTGAACTCACAGAGATCTGGCTGCCTCTGCTTCCCGAGTGTTGGGATGAAAGGTGTGCACCACCACCACCACCACCGCTTGGCTTAAAAATTTTCCCATATATACATATACATATATTCTTTCCCAGGCATACATACAGACACATCACACAGGGAAGGACTAGCTTCTCATTTTCATCAACTGACCTCCGGTTCAAGTCAGAACTTTTAACATTTATTTTATGTGTATGAATGCTTTCCTGAATGTATCTATATGTACCATGTGAGTGCCTGGGCCCACAGAGGTTAGAAGAGGGAGTAGGAACCACAGAACTCCAGGTACAGGCAGTTGTAAGCCACCATGTGGGTTCTCTGCCAGGGCAGCAGTGCTTCTAAGCATGTAGCCAGCTTTCTAGGCTCTCAAGTGAAAGCTCTTGAGTACCTGTAGGGAAATGGTTGGTGTGGCAAAGGCGTTTCTGTAGATCCAGTCAGCTTCTTCTTCTAGTTCATCATCTTCAGCTGCCTTGACAGGGATGGAGCGGAGCTGTAGTAGACAAGACGGTGAGACATCTTTATTCTGTATCCTGCTTAGGAAACACACACCACTTCTGGATAGAAGCGTGTGACCCTCAGTATGTATTTCTAGTGTCACCTAACATGAAATGAGCATTTTCCAGATCTGTTAAGAATACCCCATCTAAAATGCCGGGCGGTGGCGGCACACACCTGTAATCCCAGCACTCGGGAGGCAGAGGCAGGTGGATTTCTGTGAGTTCAAGGCCAGCCTGGTCTACAAAGCAAGTTCCAGGACAGCCTCCAAAGCTACAGAGAAACCCTGTCTCGAAAAACCAAAAAAGAATACCATCTCATGCCAGGTGGTGGCGCATGCCTTCGATCCCAGCACTCGGGAGGCAGAGGCAGGCGGATCTCTGTGAGTTTGAGGTCAGCCTGGTCTACAGAGTGAGTTCCAGGACAGCCAGGACTACAGAGAGAAACCCTGTCTCAAACAACAAACAACCAACCACCCAAAAATTTCAGGGCTAGGAAGTAGCTTAGTTGATAGATTGCCTAGCATGCACAAAACCTAAGCATCACAAAACCTGGTATGATGGTATATGCCTGTGATCCCAGCACTCAAGAGAAGATAGAGACCTGGGCGGTGGTGGCGCAAATCTTTCAGCACTTAGGAGGCAGAGTTCAAGGCCTGCCTGGTTTATAGAGCAAGTTCCAGGACAGCCAGGGCACACAGAGAAACCCTGTCTCATTTCCACCTCCCCCCACCTCCACACACACACACACAAAAGATGGAGGCAAGAGGATCAGAAATTTAAGGTAACATACTGAGTTTGAGGCCATTCTGGGCTACATGAGAACCTGTCTCAAAAACAAACAAAACAATAAAAATAACAAAACCAAAAGCAAGCATGTCATTTCGCCGTCAGTCTTGTAATCGTTGCTACTCAGGAGGCTGAGGTTTAAGACTTGCTTGGGCTACAGAGTCAGTTGAAGGCCAACCTAAGTGAGATTGTTTCAAAATAAAAAAAGTAAAAAGATGACCAAGGATATCATTCAACAGCAGCACTTTTACCTACCATGAAGAGGGCCCTGTGTTTAATTTTCAGTACCACAAGAATAAATAGATAATCAGACTCCCTGGACCCAAGTCAGATAGCTTTCAAAGTCCATGATGGAAACTACTCATTGTGTTTCCTACCTGGAACCTCTCAGGCAAGTCAGTGGCTCGGATTTCATTGTCCTGGTCTGTCAGGTGACTGCTCTCCAGTTCACTTGGCTCATACATCTCAAAGATGCTCCTGCGGCTCACACGCTTCTTGGTAGTTTTCTTGGGGCGCACTCGGATTTCCCCTTCAGCCTCGTCATCCTCATACTCATAGTCTTCCTCCAGCTCTTCATCATATTCATTGTATTTCTCAAATTCATCGTAGTCAAAGTCCACACCGAAGATCTCCTGAGCTTCTTGTAGGGCTCTGTGTGTGAGAATAAGAGGCAGTGGGCTCAGGATTGAAAGGGAGGAGAAATGTAGCCCCTGCCCAGATCCTTTGCATGCCTCAGAGGACTAAAGGGGCAAAGAGAAAAGCCAGTTGGAGAATCACATTCAACATGGAATAAATAGGTGCCTGGAAGTTTCAAGGCAAACTATTATCGGAGGATAAAAAGCTTATCTCCTGCCAGTGACAGGAGCCAGAAGCATAGGTAGATGGGTCCTTATTCTGCTTGGTGAACCGTCTTCTGCCAAGATGCTATAACATTCCCTTAGAATAAAACCTTTCAAATTATTATGCTTTGATGCAGGTTAAAAGGTCTACAGATTAATGTACTGGGCAGAAGAGGGATCCTGGTATCATGCCCATGTAGAACTTTATTTTACACACACACACACATATTTTTTTTGGTTTTTCGAGATAGGGCTTCTCTGTGCAGCCCTGGCTGTCCTCAAACTCAGAGCTCTGCCTCCCCAGTGCTGAGATTAAAGGTGTGCGCTACCACATCTGGCTTTATCCTAATCTTTTGAGGACTTACATATTTGAGAGTTGGAAATCACTGCCTAGTAGAGGTGATATGAGCCACAGAACAAATGTGGATGAGAGTTAGGAACATCTTAATTTTGGCAGAAGCCTCTGGACTTCCCGATCACATGCCCATTCGATGTCTTTATCACCACATGCTAACAGGAGCACTTACGCATCTGTATATCCAGGAAGCTTTTTTCGCCATTTGGGTTTTTTTAGAGGCTGTCCATCATCATCCACAATGAAATCATCAATATCTAGGAGGAAGAAGGCACAAGTCAGTGTTCAGTCCGTGGGTATTTCTGGTTCCTACCAGGGAGAGTTAGGGAGGTACTAGGACTTTCCTATTAAGGAACAGGAAATCTCAATACCCACCCAATGCTGGTTTTCCTGTCCAGCACCTTTCACATACCTGACTCTTCATCATCTTCCTCCTCTTCCTCTGGAGGAGCCATGGGGGCTTCTACAGCCTCCTGTCCTTCCTCCCCTTCTTCATCCTGGAAGATTTCCCCTGCAATAGCCTCCTTTTCATGTTCCTCTTTGCCATATTCCTCTTCATCATCATCTTCATCATCAGACATTTTTTTGACACGTCGGTATTTTTGCTAATGTTGAGAAAAATATCCTTTATTAGTATGGGGTATATGGGTATCTAATATAAGGATGCCTGTTATCCAGGCTCATTTCTACATCCAACCATAATTACTTTTATCAAGTGAGATGGGAAAGATGTTTATCCAGCCTCAAGACCCACCCTGCAAACTGACAAATCTTTTTCTAACAGACTTCAGACCTGGGCTCCACAGCATTATGCTGCTGGGCACCCTTCTCCTCTCTGATGACCCCAAACTATGGGGGAGAAAGATCCAGAAATAACTTACTCCTCGTTTGACCTTCACACCCAAATTCTCCTCAATGAGGTCAAAGTCATCATCTTCCAGGCGGTCATCAAAAGATGCTAAAGAGAACAAAGTGTATGCATGATGAGAGGGAGCTCTTCTCCCCTGCAACTTCCACCCCAGCCTCAGCTGACATGGGGACATGCTACTCACTGCGTTTTCTCTTCTTGTGGCCAACATCATCTTCTGAATCACCAGAGTCGCTGCCCTCATCTTCCTCCCCCTCTTCTTCATCATCATCATCATTGATAAAGCCTTTCAGGTTGCCTTGCTCATCTTGATCATCTAGATTCTCCTCTTCCTCCTCCTCATCTGAAAACATGTGTGTCTGAGGCATGGAGATTGGGGATAGAGGGGGGTGGGGCAGACTACCCTCTTAACTTCAATCATCCATCTGCCCTGAACCCAGTGTCTAGGTGGCATGTTAATTTTCTGCCCCATGAATTGGCGCACGGCAGGACTTAGAGCAGCAGCACCTACAAAGGAAGACTTCTTTCCTACATTTACCATGTCTTTAGGAAAGATGATCTTCCCAATTACCCTGCCTCCTCAAATCATTAGTAGAAGTTTTACAGTTACCAGTAACCTATTTTCCTCAAAGTATAAACTCAGTGGCTATGGTCTTTCTTTTATTCTTTTGCTAAAAGTTATACCTCCCATTCCCCCTTTAAAGTTATTTCAGAATTCTACTCTCTTGATGACCCTAAAGGTTAGAAAATGGGGTACATGAACATAGGGCTAGAAGTGGGAAGCATTACAAATTTATTTATCAGTTTACTGTCTGTCCCACACACTAATGTGAACTTGAACTAGCATAAGAATATCTGCACCTTATTTTGTCTTGCTAGTTTTCTAAGTACTATGCCTGGGATACAGCAGAGTGGTGCACTATGCATTTCTAAGAATGACTGAACGTTCTCAAGCTGGTACCTCATGAGTGAGAACTTCTGTGCTCAGCCTGAGCCTCTCATCAGCAAGAATCCAACTATCCAAAGCTTAGGAATAGTGGGGAGAAGCTTGAGGCTGGGGCCTCCTCACCATCATCCTCTTCTTCCACAAACTTCTTGGTGACTCTAGGTACCACCTCGCCTTCATCATTGTATTCTTCTTCTGACTCTTCCGCCTCACTTTCCACAAAATCAGACATTGCTGCTGCTTTTCACAGCCTCCTTGAAGACTACAGAAGGAAAGAAAGTGGGATAGTGTACAAAAATTACACACATGAGCCAGGGTAGTGTTGCACACCTTTAATCTCAGCACTTGGGAGGCAGAGGCAGGTAAAGCTTTGTGAGTTTGAGGCCAGCCTGGTCTATACAGTGAGTTCCAGGACAGCCAGAACTACATAGTAAGACCCTTCCTCATAACAAACAAAAGATACATGATTTTAAACAGGGCTCTCAAACCTCTCCACAAAATCCTTGTGGCTATCTACCATGGCTCTGCCTACTCTATCATTTTTTCTTAGTAAGAATCATGAGCTCAAGCTGGAGAGATGTCCCAGTGGTTAAGAGCACTGGGTGCTCTTCCAAAGGTCCTGAGTTCAATTCCCAGCAACCACGTGGTGGCTCACAACCATCTAGCCTGATGAGATCTGGTGCCCTCTTCTAGCCTGCAGGCATACACGTAGGCATAACACCTTAATAAATAAATAAATCTTAAAAAGAGAGAGAGAGAGAGAGAGAGAGAGAGAGAGAGAGAACCAGGAGCTCAGCTACAGCTCAGGAGTGTAGCTCAATGGTAAGGGCTCACCTAGCATACAAGAGGCCCAAGTTTGATTCCCAAAACTAGAAAACAATCAGAAGGCTCCAAATCTCCCATCTGTCCTAGGGTGCTCCTCTTGTGTGTATTTTAAGAAATGGCAATTATAGATAAATTACATCAGTATCTTTTCTCTTTCTCACTGTTTTATTGAGAAAGGCCCTGTAGCCCAAGTTGGCCTTGAATTCACAGCAGTCCTCCTGTGTCTGCCCCTCCAGTGCTGGGATTACAGGAACTAACCAGCACATCTAGTTTTATTATTTCTCTTAACCCAGATGTTTTACTTCACAGTATCTAGGCAGAACTGGGCAGCTGAAGAAAGCAACCAGCACAGGGATCATTATACAGGGGAAACATTATATGAGGGGAGAGTGAGATGATATGACTTGTTCCCAAGAAGTTTGAGAAACAGTAATTGCCCAGACTTCACACAAGGTGCTTTCATACATACTCTAGCAGAGTTAAAAGAAAAATCCTTGCCATGCACAGTAGCACAGGGTTTTAATCCTAGGATGCAGAGGCAGGAGGAGGATCTCTGGGAAACTGAGGCCAGTCTAAATAGTGAGTTCCAGGTAAGCCAGGGATACACAGTAAGACCCTGTCTCCCAAAAAGGAGGTGGGGGGAGACTAGAGGGATGGCTCAGTGGTTAAGAGCACTGGCTGCTCTTCCAGAGGCCTTAGGTTCCATTCCCAACATCCACATGGTTGCTCACAACCATCTGTGACTCCAGTTCTAGGGGATCTAATATCCTCTTCTGAACACCTTGGGCACCAGGCATATACATGGTACACAGTCATACATGCAAGCAAAACATCCATACATATAAAATAAAAACAATAAAATTACTTAAAAGAAAAATCCCTTTCAATAGATTAAACAACCACTATGTGAACTTATGCCTAGTGGATGTTGGTGTGAAGAATTAGGCTGAAACATCAGAACCATGGTGAATCCATATTTATCATTTACCCCCTAGTTTCATTTCTGTCGCTGGGATAGAGGAGGGAAGAGTTTCTTCATCCTACAATTCCAGGTCACAGTCCATCACTGAGGGAAATAAAGGCAGGAACTCGAAGGCAGGCTTACCAGGTATTCCGTACAGCATCACCTCTGACCAAGGTACTCCCATCACAGGTAAGACACAGTAGGAGCCATGAAGAATGCTGCTTCTTAGTTGGCTTACTTACGTGGTCCAGGACCACTTGCCTAGTGATGGTACTACCCATAGTGGGCTGGGCCCTCCTCCATTAATTAACAATCAGGACAAACCCCGCAGACGTACCAACAGTCCAATCTGATCTAGGCAGTTCCCCAGCTGAGGCTCACTCCTCGCAGATGACTCTAAGCTGTGTCAAGCTGACAGTTAAAGCTAACCAGGGCATCTCCCTTGGGGGAAAAAATCTCTCAATGTCATCCATGGCCTACGCAAAAAATGGAAAGCCTGGTGAACTTAAGAGCAAGATCAAATTCTGATCTCTGACCTAACTCTTAGATCACCAGGAGAATGGCAACACAAGTAGCCCAAGCCTGCTGAACTGAGTTTGAGCTCTAGAACCATGCTTGAAGGAGAGAATGGATTCCTCAAAGTTCTCTGACCTCTACACGCACACACAAACCATACACACAATAACAATTTAAAGATGATGATGGAAGTTGGCGGGATGGCTCAGTGGGTAAAAAACGCTTGCTGCGCAAAACCTGGTGACCTTAGTTTATCCCTGGAACCCACGTAAAGATGGAGAAAACAGACTCCACAAGAGCTGTCCTCTGTCCTCTCTCCCTACCCCGGAGTAACACATAAAGAAGAATCACCAGGCAGTGGTAGTGAACACCTTTAATCCCAGCACTCAAGAGGCAAAGATGAACCTCTGAATTCAGGCCAGTCTGGTCCACAGAGCAAGTTTCAGGACAGCCAGGGCTACACAGAGAAGCCACATCTCAAAAAACAAAAGTCTATTGTTTCTTCTTTGTTTTAGAGAGACTGACTCAATATGGCCAGAGTGGCCTAAAATTTGCCATGTAACCAAGGAACCTGAACTATAGATTCTCCTCTATTTACCTCCTAAGTTCTGAAATTACAGATGTGTATCATTATAACAAGAAAGAATGTAGTTTCAAATAAATGTTAACTGGGTTTCTTTTTTGGGAAAGAAGAGATGGCTCATCAGTTAAGAGCACTGGCTTATTTTCCAGATGACTCAGGTTCAATTCCCAGCACCCAGCACCAATATTTCAGCTTACAACTGCAGTTCAGTGGATCAGACACCCTCACACAGACATATATGCAAGCAAAACACCAAAGCACATGAAACATAATTAAATAATTCTTAAAAAATGTTTTGTGTTATTAGTATTTTTCCTGGGTGCATGTGTGTACCACATACATGTAATGCCCAAGGAGGCCAAAGGAGGGCATCAGATCCTCTGGACCTGGAGTTACTCAGTTGTTAACCCCTAGGCAAGTGCTGGGAAACCTGGGTACTCTAATAGAGCAACAAACACTTTCATCCAAAGAGCTCTCTCTCCAGCTCTGTCAGCTGGGTTTCAGTTTGAGTTCTGGGTCTCATTTTACTTAGCATTCTATAATTCTTTAAAAAAAAAAAAAGATTTATTTATTCATTCATTCATTCATTCTTTCATTTGTGTGTACAGTGTTCTGTCTGCATGTGTAGGGTCTCATTTTACTTAGCATTCTATAATTCTTCCCAAAAAAGATCTATTTATTTATTTATTTATTTATTTATTTATTTATTTATTTATTAATTATGTGTGCAGTGTTCTGTCTGCATGTGTCCCTGCAGAAGAGAGCACCAGATCTCATTGCAGATGGTTGTGAGGCACCATGTGGTTGCTGGGAATTGAAGTCAGGACCTTTGGAAGTGCAAGCAGTGCTCTTAACCTTTCAGCCATCTCTCTAGCCCCTGCATTCTATAATTCTATACCAACCAATAACGTCACCTTCTACGTCCCTGCTTTCCAACATAGCTAAAGGCTGTCAGGAGAACTCAAAAAGCCATACGTGAGCCTTGGGTAGGACATTAAAACATAACACACAGAAGCAGAGGATGTGGCTCAGCAGGTAGATTGCCTGCTTGGTACACATGAAGTCCTGGGTTCAATCTCTAGCATTGCAAAACCAGTTGTGATAGCAGAAGCTTCTAATTCTAGCTTTCAGGAGGTGGCAGGAGGAGAATCAGAAGTAAAAGGTTACATGGGTTTGGGAGCTAGTTTACTTGGTAAAGGGTTTGCCATGTGAGCTTGAGGACTTGAGTTGATCCCTAGGAACCATGAGGAGAAGCTGGGCATGGTGGCAATGACTGGTAATTTCTACCACAGGGGGTGGGGATGAGGGGTGTGTGGGGGAAGCGGCAACAGGTGGGTCTGTAGGGCTCCCTACCCTAGTCTACTTGATAAAGGTCAGGCTATAGAGACCACTTAAAAGACAAGGTGGACAACCCCAGAGTAAGGTACTTGAGTTTATCGTGCATCTGCAGAGTATGCTTACACACTCCATACACATGAACAAAGGATAAGTTTAAGGTTATTCTTGGGCGACATAGTGAATTGAAAGATAGCCTGAGCTACCTGAGATCCTCTTGGAAAACAAAAACACAAACAAAAGGCCCTAAAACCCATGCACCAAATAAGCCAAGTATTAACCCCAAAATTCTAGCTCAGAACCTTGAAGCTGGTTGCTCATAAACTCAGCAACACCCCTCAACTTACTTGTACTATCTCTACATACCCCTTTCCCACACTCTAGAAGTTTCTGGAAGACAGAGACTGTACCCAGTTGAAGCACTAATAAAAACTATGACAACAAATGACTATCCAAGAGGCACTGTAAGGCCTTTAGTGGTTCTACAGCAGAAAAGCTATATCCCTCTAGGTGCTCTGCAAATTACAGTTGCTTAGTGTGTTACGTAATGTGGTGGCTGTAGTTCCCCTGAAAGTCACCTGAACTGGTATCAACCAATACCATACCCAATTAAGATGAACTGCGTTAAAAGTGACAACAAATTGGAACAGCTGGCTGGCCCTACCCCTTGGTAGGTTTACTGTTCACCTATGAAATGCCAGACAGTAAATATCCTATTAATCTCTACTTGTTCTGTAAGTTATAAAACATTAAAATATTTCTTTATCCATTTAAAACAGAGGGAAATAAAAATCAAAAAGGGGGGTTTGGGATTTAGCTCTAGCTCAGTGGTAGAGCGCTTGCCTAGCAAGCGTAAGGCCCTGGGTTTGATCCTCAGCTAAACATTAAAAAAAAAAAAATCAATAAGGCACGAAATACATTCAGAGGTGAAGTGTCTTGTTCAAAGTCATCAACAGTTAAGGCCTGATTTCAACATCATATTGGTCATGTTGTATCAGTAATTCTCAGAGTGTGGTCCAGGGATCTCCTCTCCTGTGTTGTAGTATTTTCCAGAGGTCATATGACACGTGATAGCACAACAGACTGCAGAAAAACTTGTGAGAATCCAGCTATATTCTGCAGGTAGATATTACATTGTCAAAAACAGATTTATTTTAGTGTATGGGTCTTTAGCTTCTATGTATATGTACCGTGTGCATACAGTGCCTGAGGAGGCCAGAAGGGGGCATCAGAAGCCCTGGAACTGAAGTTAGGGATGGCTGTGAGCCACCATTCCGGTGTTGGGAACTGAACCAGGGTTACAAGAGCAACAAGTCCTCTTAACCACTGAGCTAATCTCTCCAGCCCCTTGACAACTACTGTAAGGATTCTGCAGAGCTGTGACATGGGAAGTCTTTAGATTAGGTGGATGCCCCTCTCCCCTTTCCCAAGATCTGTATCCTTAAGTTCTTTTAGCTTGAGTAACACCAAATGAGTGTCTCAAAAATTCTGCCAATTAAATTTGGAGCTCTAGGCTGGATGTGGTGTCTCATGCTAAGCCCAGTACTTCGAAGGTAGAGGCAGGGGGAATCTCTGAGTTGGAGGACAGCCTGGTTTATATACAGAGTTGCAGGCCAGGGCTATACAATAAGACCACATCTCAAGAAAAAGAAAAACAACCTGGACAGAGGCAAGACAGAGTTAGAACCCCACTTCTATACTTGGTGTTTTGAGGCAGGGTCTTACTGTAGGCTGTGTGACCTGAAACTCAACTTTTTTTTTTTTTTTTTTTTTTTTTTTGCCGGAGCTGAGGACTGAACCCCAGGGCCTTACACTTGCTAGGCAAGCGCTCTACCACTGAGCTAAATCCCCAACCCTAAAACTTAACTCTTTGGGACTCACAGCAATCTCCGTAACCTCAGCTTGAGTGTTGTAATTAAAAGACTGAGCAATCATGCCCATTCACTTTAATTTTAACGTTGCTCCCCCTAAGCCTTGAACTGAGACATTAAAAATAGATTTGGATACACCAATCTCCGACACAGTTTGCTTTAATTAGGTCATCATACCATGAATTCAGTCTTTGAAGGGATCAACATCTTCAAGTTAAATGCTAGCTAGCCTGGTCTATTTACAGAGAAATGGACAGCCTACCTGAGAAAACAGGTTATTCTTTGGTCCAGGGAGACAGCAGGTGTTCCGGTTACAATCAGCTTGGGAAGACAGCTGTATCCCTTCCCCCCCCACTCCCAGCCTAGGTTAATGAGAAAGCACACTCTGCTATCGATGTGGAATGTTCCTAATCTAGCTTAGACAAGACTTCCAGTTTAAATAAATAAATGTGCCAGAAGCAATCATGACTTTCCACAGCTAGATTTGAAGAGTGCTGCATCAGCATTGCAGGCCGAGGATGCCAAGCAGAAGTGACTCCAGGATAAAGAACATGTCGCTTGTGTATGTTACTAACAGATGGCTTACTTCGATGAGCTGATTGTAGGGGGGGTTTTGTTTTGGTTTTTGGAGACAGGGTTTCTCTGTGTAGCCCTGATGTCCTGGAGTGCTGAGATTAAAGGCCTGTGCCACTGCCGCCCAGCCCTGATTGTAATTTTGATTTTTGCATTTAGTACTCACATTCCTCAAATTTCCCACATTCAAGATTGTTGTTAAATCTGCATCTGGAGTAGGCCTGGGACAGGAACAGAGGTGGAGAGACATGCAGAGACAAAGTGCAGTCTAAGATGTGGCTCAAGGGGGGGGTGGTGGTGGTGGTTACCATGACATTCTCCAGAAGAGAAATACAGCTGGGATCAGATGGCCACAAGGGAGGCCCTCAGCAGTCCCTACTTTCTAACAAGAACTTGTAGGAGGCAACTAAGAGGAGACCTGGCTGAAGAGACAGCCTGTTAATTCCTTTTGCTCTGAAGCTTCAACTAACATTTAGATTCTGTTTGTTTGTTTTAGGGTCAAGCTCTGTTCTGGATCTCAGTAGGTAAAACTGAATAAAATATGCTTCCTCCCTGGTAGGGTTCATAATTTTCATAAGTTACATTATGACAAAATGTGCATGAGGGTGAGGTATATCTCAGTGGTAGACAAGAACATTTGCATATCATGTACAAGGCTCTTGGTTAATTCTCTGAAACCAGAAAAGTTAAAATGAAACAATATCCTGTAATTAGTGATGAGAACAATATGGTGACAGAAGTCATGGACTACTTCAGAAGGGGACTCTGAATGAGGAGGTGAGAACACTGGGCTGGGCAGTGGTGGCGACACGTTTAATCCCAGCACTGGGAGGCAGAGGCAGGCAGATCTCTGTGAGTTCAAGGCCAGCCTGGTCTACAGAGCAAGATCCAGGACAGGCTCCAAAGCTACACAGAGAAACCCTGTCTCCAAAACCAAAAAAAAAAAAAAAAGACCCTCCTGAAAAGGCCAGTGAGATGCCTCAGCCAGCAAAGGCACCTGCCACACAACCATGTACACAAAACGACAATATAGAACTGCAATGAAGGTTTCAAAGACTAAAATAGGAGCAGCAAGCTCAACAGAGAAAGTCCAAGAGCAAAGTATTAGCAACAGCAATAGCGACAAAGCTTCAAAGAGTAGCTGTATTGACTCTTTCAGAGATTACAGAAATGAAAAGTATCCATTGGACTTGGCAACATTGTAGCCATTGGTGACGCTATCAATTTTGCCGAGCAGTTAGAAGAGAAGCCAGACTGATATTGACTAAAGCTTCAATGAAAGAGAAAGTTGAACTGGTATAGGCAGAAAACCATGAAATGAGAATTGAAAAAGTTAGTAGGTCAGTGGTAGCCAACGCCCTTGATTCCAGTACTGGGGGCAGGGGCGGGGACGCAGCCCGGCGGATCTTTGTGAGTTCGAAGCCAGCCTGGTCTACAGAGCAAGTTCCAGGACAGCCAGAGTAACAGAGAAACTCTGTCTGGAACCTACCCCTCTAAATAAATAAGTTAGAAAATGATGAAGCTGTGCCCAGTAGCACATGCTAGTACTCCTAGCACTAAGTCAGTCTGGGCTACATGTCAAAAAAGATGATAGCTGGGGGGGCCTTTGAGAGACACGGGAACATAATCTGCAAGCTGATGGAAAGAGGTTTTTCTTTTCTTTTTTGGGGGGTGGGGTGGGGTGGGTTGGGTTTCAAGACAGGGTTTCTCTGTGTAGCTTTGGAGCCTGTCCTGGATCTCGCTCTGTAGACCAGACTGGCCTTGAACTCACAGAGATCCGCCTGGCTCTGCCTCTAGAGTGCTGGGATTAAAGGCGTGCGGCAGCCCATCCCTCACCCCCGGTGGAAAGGTTTTTTTTTTTTTTAAACATAGAATTTGGTGAATGACATTGGAAAATAATGGTGAGGAAGCCAGTGATTATACTTAAACCAGATTGTGATGACATATGTTAGGAACAAGAATATTGCCAGATGGTGTGTGTCTCACGCCTTTTATCCCAGCACTCGGGAAACAGAGGCAGGCAGTTCCTCTGTGAGTTTGTGGCCAGCCTGGTCTACAAAGACAGTCCAAGGATTACAGAGAAACCTTATCTCAAAAAAACAAAAAAAAACAAACAAAAACAAAACAACACACACACACACACACACACACACACACACACACACTCACACACAGAGCCAGAGCAAATTTATTTGCTTTCAAGAATGTTTCCACCAGACAACAGATTGTTTTCCTATGAAGAAGGCCCCCAGGGGGTGGTAATATAAAATGTGACTGAATTTCAGCACTGTACCACTTTTTGGTGTGATTAATCCCTTGGTAAAGATTAAGCTCTTTTGGAAAGTATTAATACTTTGCCAATCTAATCTAATAGCCACACAAGCCAATCAAATAAAATAAGCTTATAGTGGTGGGATACTAGACATGAAAAGGATCTCTAAATTCATGGCTGAGGGAAAGCTGGTTTTCTTTGAGACAGGGTCTACGAATGTAGCCAAAACTCAAATTCCATGACCCTCCTGGCTAGGCTTCTCAACTGTTGCTATTATAATTGTTTGGTAGTTAAAACACTGAAGACTTACAAACTGTCAACTTCAATGTTCAACAGTGGAACTAAGCTTTAAAAAAAAAAAACAAAAAACTGGCGGGCGATAGTGGCGCACGCCTTTAATCCCAGCACTCAGGAGGCAGAGCCAGACGGATCTCTATGAGTTCGAGGCCAGCCTGGTCTACCAAGTGAGTTCCAGGAAAGGCACAAAGCTACACAGAGGAGAAAAAAAATAAACTAATTTAATTCAACACCTTCCATACATTGTATAATATTCCCTTGCCCCTCCCCTCCCTGAAAATTTATAGGCAGTTAACGGTTGCTAGGGGGGAGGGGCTCACGAGATCCCACCAGTCCTAAGGATCTTTAGCAATTCATGGTTGCTGGGGGAGGAGCAATTTCTTTAGGGTAGTAGTCCAGGCTTCTCTGGATAACCCCTCACAGACATTCTTGTAAGTAACCTTAAATCTACTAGTTAAACTACACACATACAACGACAAATAAATGAAAGTAACAGGAGATTGTGAAGGGGATCATCAGGAATGGGGTGTGCATGTGAAAATGAAAAAAAAAAATTACCCTACTACTTTTGATAGTGACTTCCCGTCTAGATGTTACAGGAGTCCTGCCTCCTCAAGAAAGATAGGCATCAATCTTTCCGTAACAGGGAAACTGCTTTACTTAGACACTTAAATCGAGTACTCGAGGTTAAACAAGAACACAAATTTTTGATCTAACAACCCATTCTGATATTTACGGTAGGTCGCAAGCGTTTGAGGGAAATGAATTACGCAGGATGGAGGGCTTCAGGTACTTCTGTACAAAATCGCATCTTTAGAAAGGGTTAAGGGACCCAGCCACCACGGGGGAAACAAGTTCAATTATTCAACAATATGAGAAGAGCTAACATTCAGCACAGTACACCAGCCTCATGGCTGAACCATCGAAAAAAAAGTCCGGTAGGATCCAAAGAGCCAGGAATAGTTAATCCGATCACCTGACACCAAGTAAGAAACATTTAGGTCTCTTCTAGTCCCAGTTTTTCGCGTGGCCCAGATTCCAGAAGCTACGGGGAAGATGGGATCCCCGACAGACTGTTGATTCAACAGGCAACCCCAGTTCACAGGTTCCGGGTGATACTGCGTGGGGAAAGGCCTCAAGAGTCTGAGCAACCGCGGCGCTTTTCTGTCCCTTTCCCGGTAGATCCGGAAAGACCAGGGCCCCCCGGGGTTCTTCCCGCAGTGGGCACCCCAATGCCTCTTCCCCCTACGGGACCAGGCCCTTGGAGTCGGCTCGCCACCTGCGCACGCCAGAAACACGCTGCAGGCTGAGCTTTACCTGCTTGAAGGTCGCTGTTTCTCCGCTGCGCTAAGCTCCCACGGAAGAAAATGGAGTCGCCGAACCGAGACTGGAAAAGGATAGTCCGGACCCACCGCAAGGGCCCCCGCAGCCGCCGCCGCCGCCGCCGCCGCCGCCACCACCACCGTCGCCGCTGCTGCGTAAACGTGCTACGTCACCTCCGGCTCTCTGTCATTGGGAGTGGGCGGGTCATTTCTTGTTCTCTTTTTCCCCTCCGGTGTCTAGCGCTTTCTCCTCGAGTGTGCGAACGGTGACTGAAGGCAATAAGGAACGAAGCGGCCACGGAGCAACCAGAACAAAGCGAGGTCCCTAAGGCCACCCGGGCCAGCGTGTTCCTTAAGCCGCTCTAGCCAAAGGAACCATAAAGCTTCAGGTTAAGGTGTCTTCACTTCCTCCTCCTCGTCGTTCCGCCCTTAGCTTCCGGTTCCGGGGAAGGGCCAAATTTTCTTGGATGATTAGGGACTCTCAAGTCTAGGATGGCTGTCTTGTCGCTTCTGTTGTTGGGTGGTTTGTGGAGCGCTGTGGGAGCGTCCGACATGGCTGTCGTTACTTGCGGCTCCGTGGTGAAGCTACTCAATACGCGCCATAACGTCCGACTGCACTCTCACGACGTGCGCTATGGGTCAGGTACTCGGGGAGACCAACCCGGGTTGGGTGGGCTGCCTAGGCCGGTGAGCCCCGAAGGGGCGTGGCCTCAAGTGCTGAGGGCGTGGTCTTGGAAAGTTAAAGGTGTCCTAGGGAGATTCATGAAGAGGACGATCGAGTTGCTAAGGAAATTTAATCGTAATGTTAGTTTCTGTTTGATGAATGTGTGCTCAACGTGTTACAAAGGTACTTCTCAATTTTTAACATTGTGTTGAGATAGTAAAGTTATTTTCATAGGTGAAGAAATAGACTCAGTTATTGCTCAAAAGCCTTACAGCTAGTGAATGATGGAGACAGGGTTTAATCCATCTCTGTCTAGGTTTAAAAATCTTTCACTGCCGGGCGGTGGTGGTGCACGCCTTTAATCCCAGCATTCGGGAGGCAGAGCCAGGCGGATCTATGTGAGTTCGAGGCCAGCCTGGGCTATCAAGTGAGTTCCAGGAAAGGCGCAAAGCTACACAGAGAAACCCTGTCTCGAAAAACCAAAAAAAAAAAAAAAGTTCAGCCTGGACTACACAGTGAGAGCTATCTCAAAATATCACACAAGAAATTCAAAGGCAGGGGTTAGAGAGATGGCTCAGAGGTTGAGAGCACTGGCTGATTTTTCAGAGGGCCTGAGTTCAATTCCCAGCAACCACATGGTCACTCACAACCATCTGTAATGAGATCTGGTGCCCTCTTCTGGCATGCAGGCATACATACAGGTATACATAAATCTTTTTTAGTTCAGAGGCTGGCTAATTAGCTTAGTGTGTTAAGAGTATTTGCCAAGCATTAGAAAGGCCCTAGGTTCTGCCCTTATACTTAGGGGAAATAAAAGTAATGAGATTTGCTTAGTCTGTGGTTCCCAACTCTAAGAACCTGTCTGACCAGTTTAGTCCAGGGAATGTATAGTCATCATTGGGATATTTTTATATTCCTAACCACCTATTCAGGAAACACCTACCTGTATGTCAGGCATATTACATTTTAATTTAATCTGTTTCCTGTTTTGGATCTACTAAATTAAAATGGAGTTAGAAAGAGGCCCAGTAAACTTCAGATCTTTACCAGTGGTCCTTATGGGTAGCCAGATTTTGAAACCATGTTCACTCAGAACCTTAGGAGAGGAATCTGTGATACAGCGTTAGATACAATATTCTTTTAAAAGCTTCTTTGTTTTTTTGAGACAGAGTCTATCTAGCCCTGGCTGTCTTGCTGCCAGGAACTCACTGTAGACCAGACTGGCCTTGAACTCACAGAGGTCCTCTTGTCTCTGCCTCCCAAGCACTGATATTAAAGGCTTTCATTTTTTAAAAATATATTTTGTGTTTTGTGTGTGTGTGTATGTATGTGTGTGTTTGGATGCCTGCTTGCTATGGTGCATATGTGGAGATCAGAGAAAAACATTGTTCTCTCCTTCTATCATGGGAGACCTAGGGGTTGAATTCAGATTGTCAATCTTTTCCAGCTGAGACATTTTACTGCCTAGATACAACATTCTTGTCCAGATAGTGCTTGAAGATACGTGAATAGATCAAATTGCTCAGGATAAGCTATATGGTCCTCAATCTGAAAAATTACAATAAATGTTACTTGAATTACTTTGTCTGGACCCCCAAGTGTTTAGGAACAGATTAAGGTCAGATAGAATTCTGGCTACTCTCAAGGTATAAAGAGGTCTCCGGAGGAAGTAGAGAATTGAAAGAAATAAGTGGAAAATTAAAGAGATGATTAAAATGTAGAGAACAGTGCTAGAGAGATGGCTCAGGGATTAGAGTACTTGTTGTTCTTGCAAAGAATCCAGGATTAATTCCCTGCATCTACATGGTTAACTCTAGTTCCAGGGCATCTGACTCCCTCTTCTGACGTCTGTGAGCCCAAGCATGTACAGACATACATGCAGGCAAAATACACAAAAAGTAAAATGAATAAATCTAGTAAGTGTTTCTGTAAAGGTAAGGAACAAGACTGAACTCTGAGTGAGCTGGAAGGCATTAATAAGAAAGGGGGGGGGTGCTGGAGAGATGGCTCAGTGGTTGAGAGCACCAACTGCTCTTCCAGAGGTCCTGAGTTCAAATCCCAGCAACCACATGGTGGCTCACAACCATCTGTAATGATGAGATCTGGCGCCCTCTTCTGGCTTGCAATCATACATGCTGTATACATAATCAATCAATAAATAAATCTTTAAAAAAAGAAAGTGGGGAGGGCAGCTGAGGTAGGTGTCACAGAGGCAGGTGGATCTCTGCGAGTTCTAGGCCTGCCAAGGCTACACTCTGTGGTCAGAGCCTGCCTCACAAATAAAAATAAAATTTTAAAAAATGAAAGAGAGCCCAGCAGTGGTGCACACCTTTAATCCCAGCATTTGGGAGGCAAAGCCAGGCGGATCTCAGTGAGTTTGAGACCAACTTGGTCTACAGAGTGACCTTGGTACATTGGGTACATTGCTTACCCTTCCTAACAATCCAATGTAAACTTGGGACAGTAACAGTACCTGTCTCAGAATAAAATGCATCAGTTATTCAATCAAGTAGGGTAGGAGACTTTTAGTCCTATCATTCAAGAGGCAGAGAGAGGTGGATCTATGAGGACAGCCTGGTCTACCTACTGATTTTCACGCCAGTCAGGGTTACATAGTAAGACCCTGTCTCAAACAAATAAACAAACAAAAATCCAAATTAGGGGCCAGGTGGTGGTGTACGCCACATGGGAGACAGGCAGATCTCTGTAAGTTTGAGACCAGCATTGTGTACAGAGTGAGTTCCAGGACAGCCGGGGCTACATAGAGAAACCTTGTCTAAAAAAACGAAACAAAACAAACAAACAAAAAAACCCCAAGAAACTCCAAATTATTCAAGCAAAGAACTTGGATTAGCCAGGTAAGTGACAGTACATTTTTCTTTAAAACCTATGGCTACCTGCTAGACAGTGGCACACACCTTTAATCCCAGCACTGGTAGAGGCAGGCGGATCTCTGTGGTTGATATATTGTGCACCCCAATAAACTTATCGTGGGGGTCCGAGAACAGAACAGCCATAATATTAAACATAGAGGTTAGGCAGTGGTAGCACATGCCTTTAATCCTAGCATTCCAGAGGCAGAGATCCATCTGGATCTCTGTGAGTTTAAAGCCACACTGGAAAACAGCCAGGCATGGTGACTCACGCCTTTAATCCCAGGAAGTGATGGCAGAAAGCAGAAAGGTATATAAGGCGTGAGGACCAGGAACTAGAGCTGGTTAAGCTTTTATTATTTATTATGTATGTAGAAGAGGGTGCCAGATCTCATTACAGATGGTTTTGAGCCACCATGTGGGTGCTGGGAATTGAACTCAGGACCTCTGAGCCATCTCTGCAGCCCTTTTTTTTTAAATTCTTTTTTGTTTTTTCCAGACAGGGTTTCTCTGTAGCTTTGCACCTTTCCTGGATCTCGCTCTGTAGACCAGGCTGGCCTTGGACTCACATAGATTCGCCTGGCTCTGCCTCCCAAGTGCTGGGATTAAAGGCATGTGCCACCACCGCTCGGCTCTTATTTTATTCATTCATTCATTCATTCATTCATTCATTTACTTATTTATTTTGAGTGCCGAATGCCGTTTATTGAAGGAGGGAGGAGGTCTTAAATACAGGCTTACAGTACAATGGGAGAACCCCCGGAGGGCAGAAGTTCGTTTCTGATGTGTTTTTTTTGGTTTTGGTTTTGTCTTTGTTTTTTTTTTTTTTTTTTTTTTTTTTTTAAAGCAGAGGATCGAAGCCAGGGCCTTGTGCTTGCTAGGGAAGCGCTCTACCACTGAGCTAAATCCCTAACCCCTATATTTTTTTAAATAAGATTTTTATTATTTTCTATTTGTGTGTGTGCTGGGTGTGATGAAGCACACCTTTACTCCCAGCACTCAAAAGATAGAAGCAGGCAGATCTCTGAGTTCAAGGCCAGCCTGGTCTACATAGGAGCTCCAATACAGCGGGGACTACTTAGAGAGACCCTGTCTTAAAAAAAAAAAAAAGAGTAATTATGTGCATGTTCAAGTGCTCATGAATACAGGTGCCTATAGGGACTAAAAGTGTTGTGTCCCCTAGAACTGGAGTTAACAGGTAGTTATGAGTCTGCACTGTATAGATGCTGGGAACTGAGCTCGGGCCTTCTGTATGAGCAGTATTGTCTCATAACTGTCTCTCACCCTTTTATACTTTTTACCTGTGTTCTGGAAATTGATGTTTGGTTGTCAGGTTTGCATGGCTAGTGATTTTTACCCACTGAGCCATCTCCCTGGCTCACACATTGTTATTTTGGGGCATGATCTCTTATTGGGAGCTAGGGCTTACCAATTTGTCTAGGCTGGCAGGTCAGTGAGCTCAAGGCTGGCTGGCTCCACCTTTCCAATGCTGAGATTACAAGTGCAGGCCACAATGCCCAACTTTTTTAATGTGGGTTCTGAAGATAGAACTTGGGTAATCAGGTCTCGTAGCATATGTCTTTACCCGATGAACCATCTTGCTAACTCACTTCCGTGGAATTTTCTGGTGTAACGTGTTAAAACCAATTTGTTCCATGTTTATTTTGTAAGGGGAGAATGAGTGAATGAATGTGTGTTGTTGAATGCATCTGCTGGCCAGAGAACAACCTGCAGGAATCAGTTCTCTTTTTATTATGTGGGTTCGGGGATGACCTTAGGCTGTCATGCTTAGGCAGCAGGTGCCTTTACCCACTGAGTATCTCATTGGCCTTTTCACACACTTTTAAGTGTATCTCATCTACAATATATGAGAACATTTAGCATGTTTTAAATTTTAATGTTGTGAAAGTAAAATATTACCAACATAGTGTTCCCCACCATACAACTTTTGTGACACAGGGCACATCTTTGGCCCTGGAAAGTGAAGGGGTTAAGTTGAAACTCCTGTGCCTTTTTCTTCTTTTGTCTATTTAGTAGGGCTATGTATTTATTGTTTGCTATAATTAGTGCAGGAAGGGGACAGAAAGCTCACAGGCTACTCAGTTTCACAAGGTATACTTTGGGGCAAAGAAAGTCTGGTATTTGCCAATAATATCCTAGGGTCTCAGTGGGCACATTCCTGAGAAAGAGGGTTTCATTCCTAAAGAGGACATGCCTATTGTTAGGTGCTCCTCAATCAAGGGAAGGCCTGGGCCTGTGGGTGATGGTCCCCATCTTGGTAGGACCTTGGTGGGAGCTCAAGCAGTCCTGACCATCCCATTAGCAGCTGCTGTCCCTCTTCTCTGTGGTGTCATTACCTACTGGGACAGGTCCTTCTGGACACTGGGCACTCTAGCTGGTGTTCCTCTGCGAACTGTCCTCCCAACCCCAGGACCTCTGATAGAAGGAACACGTGGTATCCAGGCAGTGCCAGTATCTCTAGAGAGGAACTTTTTCATAGTCACGCGTACCAAGTTCTCCGCACACAACAGCACCACACCTAAAACCTGTTTTCTTCATACTCTGGCTGTTTAGCATCCTGTCTCCTCATTTTGCTGAACTCACCACAGTCTCAGGGGATCACAGTCATATGCTTGACCTTAAAGGTGCACTGAAGATTGAACAAATGACCATCTCACGGGACATGTCTCATTCTGTAGTCAACACGTACAGCCTGGCGTTCTACTTACAGTCATGACTGCTGTTCCACAATAGCCAGTGTTTTAAGGGTGAAATTTTAAGATCCTTAATATCTAGGGAGGATATAAATGAAGGTGTGATGTACGTTTTTTTTTTAAAAACAATGCAAGCTTGGGAGAAGCTTTTTTTTTTTTAAGATTATGTATACAGCATACCAGACTGCAGACCAGAAGAGGGCACCATATCTCATGACAGATGAGCTATAAGCCACCATGTGGGTGCTGGGAATTGAACTCAGGACCTCTGGAAGAGCAGTCAGTGCTCTTAACCTCTGAGCCATCTCTCCAGCCTGGGAGAAGCTTTACCAGTAGTGGATGGGTCCTTGCTTGCTCCATCACATAGAAAATGGCTCTTCAGAAGCAGGTGTCGGGCATCTCCAAACTGCCTCCCTCTCTGCCTTACCTTTTTTTTTTTTTCCTTTTTGCCTGCAGGTAGTGGGCAGCAGTCAGTGACAGGGGTGACCTCTGTGGATGACAGCAACAGTTACTGGAGGATACGGGGGAAGACTGCCACAGTGTGTGAAAGGGGAACCCCCATCAAATGTGGCCAACCCATCCGGCTGACACACATCAACACGGGTCGAAACCTCCACAGCCACCATTTCACCTCACCTCTTTCTGGACACCAGGTGAGGGGACATGCAGTGGAGCATTCCTAATGTATTAATCAGGTTCTCAAGAGTCACAGAGTTTATGGAAGGAATCAATCAATCAATCAATCTCTCTCTCTCTCTCTCTCTCTCTCTCTATATATATATATATATATATGCATGTATATGTGTGTGTGTGTATATATGTGTATATATATGTAACAAATATACTTATGAAACAAATGTGCTACAGTTAACATAGCAGTGCTGACATATTATCTCTAACTAAAGTCCATAGGGTATTCTTTTTTTTTTTAATAATTTATTTATTTTTTATTTATATGCATTGGTGTTTCACCTACATGTATGTCTGTGAGGGTATTGGATCCCCTGGAACTGAGGTTACAGTTTTGAGCTGCCGTGTGGGTGCTGGGAATTGAACCTGGGTCCTTTGGAAGAACAGCCAGTGCTCTTAATCACTGAGCCATCTCTCCAGCCCCGCGCCCCCATTGGATGTTTCTTTAGTTTTTTGTTTTAAGATTTATGAGTGTTTTGCCTGCATGTATGTATATGCCTCCTGGTACCCTCAGAGGTCAGAAAAAGGCATGAGTCCCCCAGAGCTGCCATTACACATGATTGTGAGCTGCTGTGAGGGTGCTGGGATCCAATTTGGGTCCGCTCAAACTGCACTAGTGCCTTATTTGCTGAGCTCTCTCTGCAGCCCCTATTTCTTTAGTTTTACCTAATGTCCTTTTTCTGTTACAGGATATACATTTAGTAGTCATGACTCATTAGGCTCCTCTAGCTATTAGAGTTTTTAAGATTTTCCTTGTTTTCACTGACTTTGACCATCTTGAGGAATGCTAGTCAGGTGTATTGTTCATGCCCCACCTTTGGAATGTAATGTTTTCTCATGATGGAAGCTGTGAGGAAGATCACAGGGTAAAGTACCATTCTTATCACATCCTATCAAGGTTACATTCTGTCATCATGATGTGTGACGGTAATTTTGACCTTGCTCACGTGGCTTTACGGCGTTTCTTTTGTAAAGTCATGCTTTCATTTGGTCCTCTGTGAAGTCAGTCTCCAGTCCACACTTTGGTAGTTAGGGAATTATATTCCTTTATACTGTACTGGAATAGCTGCAGAAATTATTTGGGTGTGTGGGGGGAGTGTCTTTCCTCGATTCACTTACTCATTCATACCAGTATGAGTTCATGGGTATTTAATTTGTACTTGAATTATAACCCAATATTAACTGTCTTCATTTTATTGTTCTAGTTGTTCCAACTTTGCCTTTGGCAATTCTTTCAGTTGACGTACACATCCATCCATTTGATAGAATCCTATTTTAAAGCACTTGCTTATTTTCTGGGACTACAAGATACTCAAGGCTCATCTAGTATATTTCTTGGCCCACTTCTGAAATCTTCTATTTCCTCGATGAACCTGCTTGCGTTTACTGGAGAATGGTCTTAGAACCAAGATCCAGGCTCTTCCCAACCTTGCGCTGCTGGGTTGTTACTTCTGTGTCCTCTCACCTGGCAGAACAAGAAGTGGATGTTTGTGCTGTCCTTCCCCACAGAGTAATATTTAGAATGAGGTTGAAATAAATAATAACAGTTTGTTTAGAAGACCAGATGCAGTAATGTGCACCCAGAGTCTCGGTTGTTTAAAAGGAGGATCACTTGAGCCCACAGGGGCCCACAGCCATCTTGGACAACTGAACAAATCCATGTCTCTTACAACAGAAAATTAAGGACTACCAGCAAGATGGCTTCGTTGGTAAAAGCACTTGAAACCTGAGTTTGGTCTTGTCCCCACCTACCTGGTGAAAGGAGAACCAGCTCTATAAGTTGTCACCTGACCGCCACATGCATGCCATGGCATGTCTGCACCCACACATAAGTAACATCTAAAAGGTAGACAGGAAAAACCTAGGAATAAAACACATGGCAGATCTAGTATTAATTTAAAAAGTAGGATTTGGGTCATAATCTAAGAGGACAAGTTTTCTCTTGTGCCCTTCATGTCTTTTTATTCCTCCATAGTTTATTTCATTTTAAAAATTTGTTAACAAATTGGGTATGGTGGTACATGCCTTTAATCCCAGCACTTGGGAGGCAGAGGCAGGTGGATCTCTGAATTTGAGGCCAGTCTGGTCTACAAAGTAAGTTTCCAGGACACTTAGTACTGTTACATGGAGAAACCCTGTCTTGAAAAACAAAACAGCTGGGTGGTGGTGGCGCACGCCTGTAATCCCAGCACTCGGGAGGCAGAGGCAGGCGGATCTCTGTGAGTTCGAGGCCAGCCTGGTCTACAAAGCGAGTTCCAGGACAGCCTCCAAAGCTACAGAGAAACCCTGTCTTGAAAAACAAAACAAACAAACAAACAAACAAACAAAAGAAAAACAAAACAAATAAATAAAATAAAGCCCCAAATTTGTTCAACAACAACAGAAAAGTCCCAGTTTGTTTCTTTTGGACAATTTTATTTTTCTTCTTATTGACTATTTAGTTTATTTGGAGACAGGGTCTCTTGTAACCTGGGCTAGCCTCAAACCGCCTAAATAGCTGGATGATCTTGAACCCCTGGTCCTTCTATCTCCACTTCCTGAATGTTAGGCTACGGGTGTGCTCTACCATTCTGAGCGCTATTCCCCCACTCTTCAGACCTGACTGTTAATGTTGCCACTTTCTGTATTTCAGGAAGTGAGTGCCTTTGGCGAGGAAGGTGAAGGCGACTATCTGGATGACTGGACAGTGCTCTGTAATGGACCTTACTGGGTGAGGGATGGTGAAGTGAGATTCAAACATTCTTCCACCGAAGTTCTCCTGTCTGTCACAGGAGAACAATACGGTCGACCTATAAGTGGACAAAAAGAGGTACATGGTATGGCCCAGCCAAGTCAGAACAACTACTGGAAGGCCATGGAAGGCATCTTCATGAAGCCCAGTGAGTTGCTGAAGGCAGAAGTTCATCATGCAGAACTATGACTCAATGCTGTGAGCCACTGTCACCAACAGTGTTGGCAGTCATCTGTTGCTGCTGTCCCCTGGATGCTCTGGTCCAGGATCTCTGAGCAGTGGCTGCATTTGGACCCGCAGCCCTTCACACTTGAAGTGGTTGCTCTCCCAGATTTGGTCAGTTCTCAAGAGACGACTTGTTTGTGATACTTTTCGTTCGGACTGTTAAGAGAAAGCTGAGGAACTTCCCTCTTAGCTGGGAAATTTTACTCCTTAGGCATCATGGATTATTAACTTGTCTGATTTTCCCCTATTTTTCTTTTTCCAAATTGATAAATAAAAAAATAAAGAGAATTTTTGTTTGGCCATTTACTAGGGGGGGGCTATTTCAGGATCTGCCTGCTAAATCCTCAAGTCCTAATGCTGTGGGATGGTCTTTCTGTATGCTGTGAATATGTGTTGCTATGATTGTTTGATAAATAAAGTTGCATTGGCCTATGGCAAGGCAGGATAAGGTTAGGCAGTACGTTGAAATTGAAGACTCAAGGAAGAAGGGTGGAGTAGAAGAGATGCCAGCCTGCCACCCAAGGAGCAACAAGATGCCAGCAGACCAGTATGCCACAGCTATGTGGCAACATATAGATTAATAGAAATTAGTTAAGTTATAAGAGCTAGGGGTTGAGGATTTAGCTCAGTAGTAGAGCCCTTGCCTAGCAAGCACAAGGCCCTAGGTTTGTCCTCAGCTCCGGAAAAAAAAAAAAAGTTATAAGAGATAGCTAACAAGAAGCCTGACCCATAGGCCATACAGTTTGTAAGTAATGGAAGCCTCTGTGTGTTTACTTGAAACCAAGCAGCTGTGAGACTCGGGTGGGACAGACTCGTCCTGACTGCAGGACCAGGCGGGACCGGAGAAACTTATGGCTACATCCTAAGACTTTCAATATGCTGGGGATCTTCACTGTGGGCCGTCTTACAAGAGTTATTTGCACATAAGCCTTTCTCTCTGTACCTTCACTTCTTCCTCAGCACATCTTTACTAAGACCTTAAGAGTTCAGTATAATATATAGCTAATGACATTTTCCTCTGGATTTGTTATGTGTTGTGGAATATTTAAGATGTGTTACATTCATTTATGCTGTGGAATATTTGTTTAATGATGCCTTAAAAATGTATTGCATTCTTTTTTTTCTTTTTTCTTTCTTTTTTTTTTTTTTTGGTTTTTCGAGACAGGGTTTCTCTGTGTAGCTTTGCACCTTTCCTGGAACTCACTTGGTAGCCCAGGCTGGTCTCGAACTCACAGAGATCCGCCTGACTCTGCCTCCCAAGTGCTGGGATTAAAGGCATGCACCACCACTGCCCGGCCTGTATTGCATTCTTTTATGTTGCATTTGTTTAATTCTGTAAAGCTGTGTCACTTTACCTGTCTAAAATACCTCATTGGTCTAATAAAGAGCTGAATGGCCAATGGCAAGGCAGGAGTGGGGTAGGCGGGGCTGCCAGTCAGAGAGAATAAATAGGAGCAATCTAGGTGAGAAGAGAGAAGAGCAAGGAGTGATAAGAGGAGGACATCAGGGGCCAGCCACACAGCCACACCGCCACACCGCCACACCGCCACACCGCCACACAGCTAGCCATGTGCAGTATAAAGGAAAGAAAGATATGAAGAATAAAGAAAGATAAAAAGCTCAGAAGCAAAACACAGTTAAAGAAAAACAGGATAATATAAGTTAGAAAAGCTGGCTAGAAACAAGCCAAGCTAAGGCTGGGCATTCATGAGTTCGGAATGAGTCTCTGTGTATTTATTATACTAGGCACCATGTAAAAGCCCTTCATTTCATCTCTACAGACTTATTTCAGGATAGATATACTTCTAACAATGTAGAACAGAAAAATTGAGTAACTGCCTGCATTTTTTTAAAGTAGTAAATAATTTTGTGATGCCTTGGTCATTTTTACTACACTACAGTTGTGTTTACCTCTTTGAAGTCAGTTTTTTATTTCTGTCCTCAAACAGGAATCTTTTAAGGTTTTTTGTTTGGTTGGTTTTTGTTTTTGTTTTTGTTTTCAAGACAGGGTTTCTCTGTGTAATAGTCCTGGATGTTCTGGAACTGGCTTTGTAGACCAGGCTGGCCTCAAACTCACAGAGATTCACCTGCCTCTGCCTCCAGAGTGCTGGGATCAAAGGTGTGCACCACCATACAGCATGCTCCTACATTAACTTGACAGTGGTAAACAGAAGTGATTGCCGTCTGGTGGGATTTCTTTCTTCCTTCTCTCTCTCTCTCTCTCTCTCTCTCTCTCTCTCTCTCGCCTCTTTTCCTCCTCCACCCCCTTTTTTAAAGATTTTATGTATATAAGTGCATGCCCAAAGAGAGCATTGGATCCCCCGGGACTGCAGTTACAGATGGTTGGGAGCTGGATGCTGGAAATTAAACTGGAATCTTCTGGAAGATCAACCAGTGCTCTTAATTGCTGAGCCATTTCTCTACTCCTGCTTTTTTTGGGGGAAAACAGACAGGGTCTCACTATGTTGCTCTCTTGACTGACCTGGAACTCCTATGTAGACCATGCTATCCTTAAAGCCACAGAAATTCACCCATTTCTGCCTCCTGAGTGCTGGAATTAAAGGTTCATGCCACCATGTGCAGCTTAATACAGCCTTTTTTTTTTTTTTTTTTACTTTAGGGACTTAGTGTTTCCTATTTGCCTTAAATTGTTAATGTAGAATATGTTAGGCATGGGTCATGATGTTAAGAATAAGAAATTCCAATCCTTTTCAAAAAACTTGTGTTCTCAGTCAATTAAAACCAAGAATTAGGATTAGACCTCTGCACTGCTCTTGCTCTGTTCTACTTTCGTTACACGGATTCCGTGTATCTCTTCAGAAAGAAGAGAACTATAAAGTGAGTGTAGTAGTGAAGGAGAAAATAAAAAGGATAAATTTGCTGGGTGTGCGCCTTTAATCCAGCACTCGGGAGGCAGAGGCAGGCAGATCTCTGTGAGTTTGAGTCCAGCCTGGTCTACAGAGAGAGTTCCAGGACAGCCTTCAAAGCTACACAGAGAAACCCTGTCTCAAAAAAAACAAAAAACACAAAACTAGAACAAAAGAAAAAAAAAAGATTAATGTTATTAAGAATTTACCAGTTAGTTTGCTTAGAAACATATTAGTTACACAGAAGTAAAATTCAGCTGAAGAAGCACTGCTTTGCTGAGCAGCTGAAAGGAAACAACTCCAGGTCCTTACAGCTGCCCAGTTAGGCATCATACCCATTATCAAAAAGAGCTTGCCTCTGCTAGGCAGTTCAGAAAAGATGACCCTGACTGATAGTCGCTTATTAAGCCCTGTGCCTCTTCTCGGGAAGGGCGTAAGTCTACCAGGACAAAAGCTTTCTGTCTGTCTGTAACAGTATCTTTAAATTGTAAATCTCACCATTTGTCCAAAACAGCCAAACTCGCAATTTCTGTCTCTGTAAAGCATGTTTAATTGCTCAAAGTGTCTGGGAACTAAAAGATTTGCAGATGAAGGCATATGTAAAAATGCAATGTTCTAGCTCAAACCTATATATGCTGTAAAGAATCCTTGTTCAAGGCTGGTGAACCCTAGTAGTTGGGTGCCTGAGAGTGGAAGATTATGAGTTCCAGGCCAGTTTGAGCTGCACCAGGAGACCTGGTCTCAAAAATGAAGGGGTCATAGTGGTACATGCCTGTAATCCCAGCTCTCAGGAGGTAGCAGTAGGAGGAGCACTACAAGTCTTAAGTCAGCCTGGTCTGCACATCAAGTTCTGGGCCAACCAGGGCTACATATTGAGACCTTAGCTCAAAAAGCTTAAAAAAAAAAAAACATGACAACATTTCAAGCTGCAAGTTGGCAATCGATAGCTACTTTAGCTGAGTGAACAGACTGAAAAGATGTATAGAGGGCACAAGGTCCTCGTACTCACAAATAAGCACTAGGGAAACAGGAATGTTTAAACACCCAGAGTTGCCGGGCAGTGGTGGCGCACGCCTTTAATGCCAGCACTAAGGAGGCAGAGACAGGAGGATGTATGTGAGTTCGAGGCCAGCCTGGTCTACACAGTGAGATTCAGGACAGGCACCAAAACTACACAGAGAGACCCTGTCTCGAAACAAAAACAAAACAAAACAAACAAACAAAACCACCCAGAGTTGTCTCCTTAACAGAGGAGACATAACACGTGTTTTCCACCTAGAAATCTGGGAATGGAATTCCTGAATCCCCCAGACTATTGTGTTGATCCCAGACTCTTCCTCCCTAGACCTTTGAGTATTCTCAGTCAATAAAACCCATCCTTGTGGAAGATGTCACATGTACTTTACAGTAGCCTAGGTGACCTCTGTGCTGTCTGGAGGGCCAGGCCACTCCTGACTCCCACAGACTTCTATGTTAATCCATCATTCTTCCTACCCCCTTACATTGAACGTTGTTTTCAGTCAATAGAACACATCTTTATGGAAAAGGTCATATTACTTTGTAAAGAGTTTCAATGTAAACATGTCCTAAGTTTTATTGCACCCATGGGATTGAGTTAATTATCACAGAAAACTGTTTTTCAAATTATGCTGTCCTGAAATATGCCTAAAATTATGCCCAGTGTTAGACTCCAGATTCTAGAAGTATGTACCAATACCAGCTACCGAGTCCCCTGGAACCAGACTTGCTTCTTGTCTCATTTGGACTGTTCCTCTGCCGGCCCTGGTGTTTGCAGAGACCCTAAAAGATGAATTCGAGTAGGGAGATGTGTGGTGATGCACCTCTCTGTGACCTGGGTGAGTTCTGGGACCATCCCTGAGCATTGAGAGACCACACCTGAATGCAAGGTCAGAGGACAACTTATGGGAGTTGGTGCCTTCTTTGCATCATGTGGGTTTTAAGGATGGAACTCTAAGTCCTCAGGCCTACCAGCAAGTTCCTTACCTGTTATCTGAAGGGACTAAAAGAGAAATTCTGAATAAAACTGGAAGAATCATATGGAGATCAGGACCCGAGAGCGAAGAATAAATACTCCATAATACCTTGGAACCGCCAGGATGTCTTTATCTTGTACTGTATTAGTAAGCCATTATTCAGACACTGACTCATGAGAATAATCGTAACAGGCCTTATCTACTTCCTTCATTTCGCTCTGACCTGATTTAACCTTGAATTCCCTATTTCATGTAATTAAAATTGCTTCCCAGACAATTTGTGAAATTACTTCTGCTATATCCCACCCTGGCCCAGGGCCAGTTCTTGTGATGCTATACGCATGGCACAAGCCTAAAACTAAATTGTACAGAATGGCTCTTTGCGCGCAGCATGTTAAAAGATACTAAGTGGCCAGAACAGTATTCAGACAGTGAACGACATTGACTCCATTGGCTTCCCGGTGGGATGAGGTGATGTCTGAGGTCTTTCAATTACCTCTTGGTTTTCTCTTCAAGCTTTTTCGCAGGCAGGATCAGGTCTGACCTATGGGGGACATGTAACTTTTAGCCAGCTTCCCTGACAGACTCTAAGAAGCCAGGCGGGCTCTTAACTGCCTTAGGGAATGCGTTCTGGAAGCGGAACTCCACGAGGCGGAAATGAGCCACCTCCGAGAGCCGGGCGGACACCGACCTCTGGCCCCTGCGCCAGCCTGGAGCTCCTCGGTGGGCCTGGAAGGCTGCGCCCTGGGCGCGGTGCCCAGGCCAGCGCGTTCGCGAGCCGCCCCGCCCGCCGTCTCGGAGCCACGCCTCCACTCCGCGCCAGCAGCGGGCCGGCCCTCGGCGCTTGCGTGCGGGGGGCGGGGCGCGGAGGGAGCCCTCCGGATGGTCGGCGGGTCGCCGGGGCGGGGGTGCGCGCGCGCGCAACAACGCTTCCGCGGCCTGCGTGTGCGTGCGCGGCCGAGGCCCGCCGCGGCGCTGTGCGGTTCCGGCGTCGGGGCCCGGCATGGCGGGGGTCGGGGCCAGGCCGGGCCGGACCCGGACCTAAATGCCTCTATTTCTCTCCGCGCTGTTGGTCTTGCTGCTGGTTGCGCTTAGCGCACTCTTCCTAGGCCGGTGAGGGGCTTCCAGCCACGACGGCGCGGGGGACGAGGGAGAGGGTCTGGAGGAGGCGCGGGCTGATCCGGTGCAGTAGGCGGACGGGGTGGGAACGGGAGGTGGCGGGGCGCTCAGCCCGGCCTGAGGTTAGGGAAGGCGAGGTAGGGGCGCGCGCGCGGGGGGGGCGGCGCGGAGGCATCGGGCGGGGCCCGAAGCAGTGCAGAGGCCAGGAACTGAGTAGGTGTGTGTGAGGAAGGGGTGTCCCTCGGTGGTCTCCTTTCCTGCTCCGTTCGCCCCGAATGTCCTCTCCCCAGATTGCGAAGGGCACCTGCAGCCCCGCCCTGGAGAGAGGTCAGGAGGACCGTCTGTCTGGGGAAGAGCGGTGTTTGAGTTGTCCCAAGTGTGACCTCTGCCTTTTTGCAAACGTCTGCGGGGTGGGGACGCAGACACCGACCCTCTAGGGAGTGTGTGATGACGTATTTAACGTGGCTGCCTTCGCTTTGATTGCTTTTGAGCACCTCTTTTTACTTTGGGTTTCTAAAGATTTGAGGATTGCTTTCTTTTTATTTTTTAGTCCTGTGTTAAATGGTGAGTTTAGTTTGTCTGGTTTGAATTTAGGGACCCGTCATCCTAATTATTGTGGCTACAAGCATGTGACAGAAAAATGCTTAGGAAAATCGGAAAGTTTCCAAGAAATATCCGGCTTCAGGGTACCACTCATCGCGAGGCCTTTCCAGAACCAAACCGGGGAGGGGTCTTAAAATTAAACTTGATTTTTATGCAGGTGGCTTGTGGTCCGATTGGCCACCAGGTGGTGTCAGCGGAAGTTGCAGGCAGAGCTAAAGATTGGATCCTTCCGATTTTTTTGGATCCAAAATGTCAGTCTTAAGTTTCAGCAGCACCAGCAGACGGTGGTGAGTTCCGGGAGAGAGAGAGAGAGAGAGAGAGAGAGTCTGTGTCTGTGTGTGTGTCTGTGTGTGTGTCTGTGTGTCTGTGTGTGTTTTGTTGGGGGGCAACAAAACAAGCGGCTGATCTAGTTAAATTTCAAACTTTATCGGGAGGATCTTAGGAGCTACTTGGAGGATGGATGCAAGTTGTTTAAAGTGTTTAGAGGGCTAGACCTGGTAGTACATACCTGCAATTCTTGCTACTAAAGGGGCTCAGGCAAGAGGACTATAAGTTCAAGGCCAGCTTGGTCTACAGAGAGAGTTCCAGGACAGCTAGGGCTGTTACATAGAGAAACCCTGTTTCGAAAAACCAAAAAAAAAAAGAAAAAAAAAAAAAAAGATGTAGAAGAAACAGGAGAAAGATAACATGAAACTGCAAACTTACTGTTCTAATTTAGGAGAGGAAATAGAATGGCAACATATCCATGAAAGAAAGCTCCTGAGCAAATTTGACTAACATCATCATGAGGAGCAAGATACCCAGTGCTGGTCAGAGAAACCAGTGAAAGAGCTGGGTACATTTAGTGGGAGGGTCAGTAGAACTTCCTTCTCATGTGACTGGGATCTTTCTAGGTTAATAAAGCTGCCTTCCTAGCAGCCAGTGTACACAGCCTTCTTTCATATTGTTTTAGGAGATTGACAACTTGTGGATTTCCAGCAAACTCCTTAGCTATGATCTGCCGTGAGTATTGGATGTCCTTGCTTCTGCCCTTGGGGAATGTTTTGAGGTTGAGCTTTAACAATGAAATTATTCTGCTGAGATGTTTCAGTCAAGGTGGGAGGTTCTTGCTGCAGTCTCCCATTAGTCCAAGTGCAGCTTGGTGAGATCTGCTGAGAGCAGCGGAGGGCTCCTCTGTTACTTGAGCTATAAAGAGCCTGGAGAGTACTGTGCGGGAGGAGACTGCTCTGAAGACCATGGACCCGATGTAATGTGGCTTCTCTTCTGGGCAGACACTATGTGGCCTTGTGCTTTGGAGAAGTACGCATCAGAACGGACCTACAGAAGGTTTCTAGCCTGTCTGCCCCATTCTCTCAGAACACGGAGGTGGAGCAGAAGGAGCTGTCCCTTAGCCCATCCTTGTTGAAGATCTTCTGCCAAGTGAGACCTACTTCTGAGATTCTTTTTAGAAATTAAATATTTTTATATTTGTGTGTGTGCTCATGCATGTGTCAGAGTGACCGAAGAGGCAAGCAGAGCATTGGATCCTGTGCAGGTGGCATTACAGGCAGTTGTGAGCTTTGGGGTTTGAACCTGAGTTCTCAGGAAGGAAGCCAGTACTTGATGAGCCCTCTCTCGGGCCCTGCTTCTGCTGTTCTCAGCTATAGTCCAGGGATGGTTGGTTGCGTTTGGTCTGGGGTGGCTTTTTTTTTTAACTATGGGGGGGGGGGGGCTAAGTTCTTCCTTCCTTTCTCGGCTGGAAAGGAAGGGTGATACCTTTCCAGTAATTGTTGCTTGACCTCACCCCCCCAGCTGTTCTCCATTCACGTAGAGGCCATAAACATCATGGTTCTCAAGGTGGCCACCTCCGAGTCCTTGTGGCACATCCAGGTCAGCAGAAGCAGATTCCTTTTGGACAGTGATGGGAAAAGGTAAGTGGTTGGTAGAAGAGGGTCTGGTAGTGTCCTTGTTTGGAGCTGCTTTAGAGAGATTGACTGTCAGAGCCTCCTTACCTAGGTGGCAGATTCTCATTCTGTGCAGTCTTGAGAAGCCAAGATTGGATATTTCTGCTTGCCTTGTCCTTTCTAGAGAACAGATTAATGAGAGATAACTAATCTGTTGTGAGGAAAGGGATCAAGAGTTTTTTATTTTTGTTTTGAGACAGAGTCTCACTATACAGCCCTGGGTGTCTTAGAACTCTGTATGTAGACTAGGCTGCCCTTGAACTCACAGAAAGCTCCCTGCCTTTGCTTCCTTCCTGAGTGCTGGGATTAAAGAGGTGTGCCACCACCCCTGGACTAAATGCTTTTAATCTTTGTTCCTTCCCAGTCTAATCTGTCAGGTGAACCTATCAAAGATCAATAGCAAAATCTTGAAGAGTGGTCAGCTGGTGAGTGTCATGGTTCTTCTGATATGCCGTTTCTTCTTAAGCATAAGATGGGAAGGAGTTAGGGTCCTTGTGTTCTAGATTCCTTAACCATTGTAGCTCTCTTTGTTTGTTTTGGGGGAGACTGTTTTGTCATGTATAGCCATGGCTGGCCTGGTATGTAGCCCAGGTTGGCTCTAAACTCATGGTGGGCCTCCAACTCTTGAGTACTAGGGTTATAGGTGTGTATCACCACACTGGCTTCAGAACATTACAATTTGACCTAAAACTTCAAAATTCCCTACACAGGAGGATACATGCCTTGTAGAGCTCTCACTGGCCCTGGACCTGTGTCTACAGGTGGGCATCAGCAGTTGGCATCTGAGGGCCATCACTATAGATGTGTGGACACTCCATGCTGAGCTCCATGAAGGTCTCTTCCATAGTCAACTACTATGTCAGGCCCCAGGCCGGATATCCAAGTCTGTTTCTTGTTCAGGTAAAGTTCCAGTCTTTGAGCTTCTTGTCTACTTTATTCTCAGGTTATTTTGGAAGTAGAAAAACCAGTGTTTTCACCATTTGATCAGGTGTGAGTCATTAGACACTGTGACCTTTGACTCCTAGGTAATTAGAGGAAATGGGCATTTCCTTGTTCTGAGTCAAAAAACTAACATTCAGTGGTTATTTACCATGAGTTAGACCTATACTATGTTTTATGTACATTTTCACTACATTTTCTATATTTTAAAAATAAGGAAACAACCCTAGAACAGTTAGCTAAAAAACTTGGCTGATGTTTTATAGTTAGTGAAAATGGAAGGAAGTCCATATGTTTTCCTTTCTACCTAACTATTCATCATACTGTTTATGCTTTTAGAGTCTGGGGAAGGAAGTACACCAGGTACCCAGATCTGTAATGTTATTGGCCATGTGTCCTCTTGGGCGTTTGCTTAGCCTATCTTTTTGTCTTCCTTTATGTGAGGATTTGACCAAAGAGGACAGGACTGGGAGGATTTGAGAATGTTAAGGACTGACTGCTGGTTCTCATGTATATTATTCATTCCTATTTCCAGATTTGACAGAGAACTCTGCTGAACCAACTCTGCCTGGCCTATACCTCCTCCAGCAGCTGCCAGACCAAGTCAAAGTGAAGATGGAGAACACAAGTGTGGTGTTGTCTATGAATAGTCAAAAGAGGTGAGGTCCCACCTGTGACTATGGGGGAGTGATAATGTCTGCCAGGTCTCCATAACTAGTCTTCGTACCTTGCTGAGCTCATCTGTGGAGAGGAAGGGAGGAATGGCAGTCTCGCTCTCTCTGATACAGACTCTGTCTCTGGTCCAGGCACCTGACTTGGACACTGAAGCTGCTGCATTTCCTATACCACCGTGACGAGGATCAGCTGCCCCTTCGAAGCTTCACAGCCAACTACGATATGGCACAGATGAGCACTGAACTCCTACTAGAAGGTTCATGAAGGGTTGCTGTTACTGAGGGAAGGGAGGACCAGCATTCTGTGTTAATCCTCTGCACGGTTCCATAATCCAATATCACGGTAACGGGTAGGAAGGACCATATGAGAGAAAATAACCCCTAACTCACAGCTGTTGATGATGATTTACTCATCTTCTTGCTTGGACCTGCCCATCTCCTAGTTATGTCTTGTGTCTTCCCTTTATCTTCCCCTCATTACTTCCCTGGCTTCTTACAGATGGGCTGTTGCTCTCCCAGAGTCGCCAACGGATTGTCTGCCTCAACTCCCTCAAGGCTAATGTCCAGGTGTGCTGCCCATACTACCAAGAATCTTTCTGCTCTCTCCACATTGTTGCATTGTGAGTTATGGTAGTAAAACCTTGGGGTCTTCTCATTTCCAGGTAACCACCATT